>NC_135727.1:114581074-114908060 GCF_964656455.1 Halichoerus grypus | reverse complement strand
AGCAAGCAAGCAATCACGCATCCCTGAGCACAAGTGGGGGCAGAGGGGGAGGGAGAGAGACAAGCCGACTCTGAGCTGAGCTGAGCAGGGAGCCCAAGCCTGGCTCCATCTCTAGGACCCTCAACTGACTGAGCCACCCAGGCACTCCCAGAATCTACATTTTAATCAGATTCTCACATGTTTTGTGTGCACATGAAATTTGAGAAGCAGTGGAAAACTGACATTGTTTTGAATTATAATTATTAGAATTATTTTGAAGAGGTGTCAGGAATTTTAGGGGGAAAAGTCTGCCCCTCCAAGTAACCTATTTCCCTAGGTCAAGTAAAATTTACATCATAGACTAGTAAAAATTATTTGGCTTTTAATGTAACTATATATGCTATTACATACTGATTTCATGAAGGAAAATGAATACGAAATTCAATATCACTATATGTTTCCATTAGACAACCTAGAGATGGCTGTCAAATAAATGTAGGATTCTTTTTTTTCTTGAAAATAAATCCTTATGAATACATTTTTCTTAGAGTTATTTATTTTAGGAAGAAAGGGAGAGAGAGAGAGAAAGTGTACATGTAAGTGCACACAGGGAGGAGGGGCAGAAGGAGAGGGAGAGAGAAAATCTCAAGCAGACTCCCTGCTGAGCATGGAGCCTGCGAGGGGCTTGATCTCACAATGCTGAGATCATGACCTGAGCCAAAATCAAGAGTTGGACAGTCAACCCACCCAGGCACCCCAAATCCTTATCAATACATTTTTACTTTGTGTTAAAAGGCCAAAATTCATACCTTTATTTTAATTTTAATATTAAGTAAAACTAAGTGATATAAAAACATTAGATGGAAAATACATGTTGAAAATTAAATTGGGCCTAATATTTTAGAACCTGTTTTAGGAGACATAAAGATTTTAAAACACCAAAAGTTTCTTTTTTGCTTGACCCTGTGATATTATTGAATAGTTAATAATGCTGACATTGATTTATAGTGGGAAAGTATGTGTGTATATGTGTGTGTGTGTGTGTGTGTGTGTGTAACAGTAAAGGAAGCTCCAAACAGTGGATATGAAATGCTGAAAAAGATTTGTTTTGTATTAAGGGACAATCATAGGAGATGTGTTGAGATTAGGCTTAACAGTGGTTGGCACCCTTTGTTACTTCAGTTACTTTTATGCTAGAGTTTTCTTTTGTGGAAGTTACTTCAGTCAGAATTCATGAGTTGCATATGTCTGAATTAAAATGATCAGGTGTAACTTCTAAAAGCAGTTTTTATCTATTACCATACTGTTTTCTAAAATCACCATTTTAAAAGATATTTCTACCTTCTTATCACATTTTCCTATTGATTTTTTAAAGATTTTTTTAATTAACATGTAATGTATTATTTGTTTCAGGGGTACAGGTCTGTGGTTCATCAGTCTTACTGATTTTTATTTGTTATTCAGGAGACCATGGATTTAGTTTTAAACAACATAGGTTCTACTTGTAAGTCTTTTCCTTACCTTCTTTTACCGGGAGGAGAGTAAGAGTGGTATAGATCAGCACAGAGGAATAACATGGTCAAAGAAAGGACATGTTTGGGAAAGCTGCATGCTTCAACTCACATACCTGAAATGGCAGACAAAGTGAAGGTGCTGACCAGGAAAATGAGTTCTTGCCAAGCATGATCCTTTCTTTGGCAAAAGACAAAGTGGCTTCAAGTCACTGTTCTATACATTGAAGCCAGAGAGCTTTTTAGAACACAAGTCTGAACACAACCTTCAGTCATGGTGGCTTTCTTTCAATGCCCCACACTCCGTCCTGTCTCCTACCCCTGTGTCTTTGCTGTTTTCAGAGTCTAATGCTCCTCCCTCACTCTTTGCCTTATAACTCCCACTTCTCCATACCTCAATTCTTGCCGCACTTCTCCCAGAAAACTTGCTCTTGATCTGTCCCATTTGGTCAAATCCTCCAATTATAGGCTTTTGGATCACCATGCACGAGTACCTTTCTGTCCCTTCAATTTACTTGCTGTGGTTACTTGTGTGAATCTTTACTCATTGTACTTTTTTCCCAGTCAGCAAGTAGCTCAGTGAAGGAAGAGACCATGTCTGTTTCTGCTCACTGTTTTATTCATACTCCCTAAATTAATGCTTACTTCATAACTAGGCATTTGATAAATATTTGTTGAATGAATAAATGGAAGTTGATATCAGGAATTTGAAAAGCACTGGGGTAGAGATCCTGATATAGGGGACAGGAAGAGGGGAGGGATTCCATAGCTCAGTAAGCTAGCTGGTAAGATTTGAAAGTCATGTAGAGGTCTGTGCTGTGGTGGAAGTATAAGGAATGGACAGTTACTGATTTAGGAAGCTGATTTAAATCTGAAGAAATCATGAGTACTAAGGAAAGACAGGGGCTGAGATAAACCAAGATTAGATGTGTCTCCAGAAGAAAAGTTGGAAGTTTTCCCCTTTACAGTGACACAACTCCAGGGTTGTCCCCACCACCAACTCTACCTCCTCCCACCCCCTACGAGAGACAGCCCCCTTCTTCCCATGGGCATATCCTCCCTGCAGGAAGGGACTCTGTCCCAGCATTCAGACAAAGATGACTGATTAATTCTTTGTGCTACTATTCCTTCAAAATTTATCTGGATGGCATTTGGATACAAAATTCTTTTTTTCCCCTCTTGGTGTGTCTAATGTATGATTTTTTATAAAATTTAAAATTCACACATTGCTGAAAAAATTTTTGGCATGCCTTAACATTCAGCAATGTTGTTTAGATATTAAATGAAAACAGCAAAAAAGATGGCAGCTGTATTAATAAGTCCCATTGTGATTAGGCAAATTATTATTTTTTTTAATAGTCTCTGTGGCCAGTGTGGGGCTTGAACTCCACCCCAAGATCAAGAGTTGCATGCTCTACAAACTGAGCCAGCCAGGTATCCTTAGGCAAATTATTTTTCATGATGAATTCGCTTGGGTGAGATATCATATTGATGAGTTCCATGTAAGATTTACTGAATTTAGTAAATCGTTGGCTTTGATGGTTTCTTCATCGTCAATAAAAAGGAAAATTGTGTTTCTGTTAAAGAAATTTGATTATACCTGGACATAGCATGTATAATCATATATAAAATAGTAATTTACACCTATGGTGTTCATATACCCATAATACCTCCCCAAATGCCTAAATCTAAGTAAAATTTGAAAGTAGCAAATTTAGGCTATTTAAGATTAATCTGTTAACTTGTATTTTTCTCATTGTGGTAAAATAAACATTGAAATTTTAACTGTAAAGTACACATAACATTGAATTTATTATCAGTAATTTTTAAGTGTATAGTTCAATGATGTTTAAGTGCATTCACATTGTTGTGCTACTGTCACCACCATCTATCCACAGAACTCTTTTCATTTTGCAAAGCTGAAACTCTGTACCCATTAAACACTAACTCCCCATTCCCCATGGCAACCACCATTCTACTTTATGTCTTTATGAATTCCAGGTACCTCATGTAATTGGAATTGTACAGTATTTGCCTTTTTGTAACTTGTTTATTTCACTTAGCATAATGACTTCATGGTTCATCTGTGTTACAGCATGTGTCAGAATTTTCTAACTTTTTAAGACTGAAAAATAATTCCATTATATCTATATACACACACATACACCCTATGTGTTGTTTGTCCATTCGTCTGTTTGTGCTTCCTTTCGGCTGTTGTGAATAATGCTGCTGTGAACATGGGTGTACAGATACATTTTCAAGACCTTGCTTTCAATTCTTTTGGATATATATCCAGAAGGGGAATTTCTGGATCATATGGTAGTTCTGTTTTTAAATTTTTGTTTTGAGTAACTATATGATACTGTTTTTCATAGCAGCTGCACCATTTTACATTCCCACTAATACTGTACAGGAGTTCCGGTCTATTCACATCCTTGCCAATGCTTGTTATTTTCTGGGCTTTTTTTTTTTTTGATGTTTGTTGTTGTTTGGATAGTAGCCATCCTAATGGGTGTGAGGTGGTATCTCATTGTGATTTTGACTTGCATTTCCTTAATGATTAGTGATGTTGAGCATCTTTTCATGGGCTTATTAGTCATCTGTATATCTTCTTTGGAGAAATATCTATGTAAGATTTTTTGTCATTTTGAGTTGAGTTGTTTGTTTTCATTGCTGTTGAAATGAAATTACAGGAATTCTTAATATATTCTCAATATTAGTCCCCTGTCAGATTTACGATTTGCAAATATTTTCTCCCATTCTGTGGGTTGCCTTTTTTCTGTGTTTGTTTGTTAAAGATTTAGTTATTTATTTGACAGAGAGAGAGAGCATAAGCAGGGGTAGCGGGAGAGGGAGAAGCAGGCTCCCTGCTGAGCAAGGAGCCTGATGCGGGGCTCCATCCCAGGACCCTGGGATCATGACCTGAGCCGAAGGCAGACTTACATGGAACTTAACCAGCTGAGCCACCCAGGCTCCCCCTTTTCTCTGTTTATAGTGTTTATAGTGTCCTTTACTGAACAAAAGTTATTAACTTTGATAAAGTTCATTTTATCTATTTTTTTTCTTTTGTTTCCTGTGACATACTTTTTAAAATCAAAATCTGGGGGCGCCTGGGTGGCTCAGTCATTAAGCGTCTGGAGTAATGTTCACAAAACACAGAACACTTTTAACGCTGCCTGTTTCAAATCCTTTGATGCCTTCTCATTGCTCTTGGGTCACACTGCATCATCTTGCCCCGGGCCCATCACTCCAACCCTATCCTGTTCCATTCTTTTCTCTGGATTTCAGTCAAACAAAGTTATTTCAGTTTTTCCAATGTACAGTGTTCCTTTTTGTAGCACAGGGTCTTTGCATATGTTGTTTCTTTTGCCTGCAGTGTCCACTCCTCCCCTTTGCCTAGTTAACAGTTTTTAAGCTTACGAATCATAATGTAGTCCTCGATTCCTCAAGTAAGTCTTCCATTCCTGACTTGTCACCTCAGCATAGGGTTAAGTCTCCTTTTTTGTTTCTCACAGCACAGCGTATTTTTTTCCTTCATAACAGTTATCATGGCCTGTATTTATACATCTGTTTTTATCAATTAAATGATTAATGATTGATGGTCATCTTCAGTATTATATAAACTCCATAAAGTCAATGGCCATGTCAGTCTTTGCTCAGCATTTGATTTCCAGTGCTTAGCACATAGCAGTCACCTCTGTAAATATTGATTAAATGAAGGACTGACTGATTCTGTATCAGATGCTCTCTGTGCTCAGTGCTGTATGAAGGAGTCAGTGATGCTACCCTTCAGGGTTCTCTAATCTGTTGGGGGAATAAGACACTAATGCAAAGATTATAACAAAACAGCATGAGTAATAAGTACCATAAGTGTAAAATCCATAGATACAAAGAGAAGAGAGATCCATTGGATTTAATGATCAAGACCTGACAGGATTTCAACAACTAAATATGTAGAATATGTAAATATTCTGGGTAATAGGAACAATCACATTAAGGAAATAGTTGAGTTGTTCAATTTGGCTGCAGCATAGGATATATGAATGTGTAAGAGAGAATGTCAGAAAAATAGTTTGGGGCCTGAACTTGGAGGTTCTTGAATGCTGGAATGAAAGATGTAAGGCTTAAATGGACTTAAGCTTCCTTAAACATAACAAAAAATAAAAAATGATTGTCTATTCAGTTGTAAAATGAAAGATATCACTAATCTCTAGGTTTGCAACTAATTCCTTATGCTTGGTCTACCTGTGATTCTTATTAAAGTCATTTTTCTGTTAATACAATATTCTTAGCAAAGAGTGTGAAGACTTGCAAAGAAATAGTTTCAGTGTTACTTAAAACTATGTGAAATGGACTGTTAATTTGAGGGAGAAAGTGTTATCTTTGAAAAATGTTGTATATGAATTCTTAAGTATGTAATAGCTTTAAGCTTCATGATAAAACCAGTCAGTCTTTGTTTACTGAACATGTCATTAAAATCATTTTAGACTTTGTTTTTAAAAATTAAAAGATGAAAGTGTAGAATAATTGCATAATATTTAGAATTTATTTAATGTTTACTTAAAGAACATTTAAAAGCTTGTAAGCGGGCCACCTGGGTGGCTCAGTCAGTTATGCGTCTGCCTTTGTTTGGCTCAGGTCTTGATCTCAGGGTCCTGGGATGAGCCCACATCAGGCTCCACGCTCAGCAGGGAGTCTGCTTCTCCCTTGGCCTCTCCCCCTCCTCCCCTCATGCACTGTCTCTCTTTCTGTCTCTCTCTCAAATAAATCTAAACAAAACAAAACAAAACAAAACAAAAAACCAGAGCTTCTAAGCTGTCCTAAAAATCACTTTGAGAAGAACGGCTTGTCCAGCCACTTTACCACATTCTGGATACAAAACTTTAAAAATTATAAAACCATTCAAACATTGTTTTGTGTGATGTGCATTTTAAGGTTGCTGTCTCAGATTACCAGATATCACTATTTTAAAACTGAGCAGTTTTAAGCAACTTGATAGTATATCCATGGGTTACTTTGTCCTCTTCAGTTGGCCTTGACGTAGTGTTATCACTGGATATGTCTTAAGGACTTTCTTGTGAATATTCTGATTTGATATGTCATAACAAAAACAATTTTTATGTAGTCAAATAATTGTCTTTTCTTTACTGTTTCTGGCTCTGGTTTGATACAGAACCTAGATGTCTTCTAATACCTTTTTATTTTTTTAACATTAAATCGTGACTATGTTAGGTGGTTGGCAGTGTCTCCTGGTTTCAGTGCTGATTAAGTTTTCTTCTTTACTTTTGTTTTCTTTTGGTCATTTTGTAGGGAGGGGAGTTTTAAACCAGATATTTTTTAGAAATTCATTTTGAAGTTGCCTGGCATTTAAAATCTACTCTGGTTTAAAATGAAGAACCAGGAACAGATTGTAAGGAAGCTGAATTATTTTGCAAAATGTAACAATTGCATATTGTTACCCAGTCAAGATTTTTTTTTAGTCTCTTAAAGGCAAGATTAAATTGTTGGAGAAACAAAGTAGGTCTGAGAAGAGTAGAAATGATGATGATCAGCGTAGTGAGGTTTGGGCTTCTCAGAAGTCTTCCAGAGACCACAGGCAGTGATTGGTTTTCTAATGCATCAGTCTGCACACCCTGTATCCTATACAGCTTCTTAGGGAGAATTCTGTTTATAGCCTTTCAGCTCTGCCAGTCAGCAGAGTGAAGGGAGTCTTTTCAAAGGTAGTTAAATGCATTGGTATATACACTGCCCCAAACTTAGTAGGTGCTTAATAAATAGATGCTGAATGGAATGCTGGAAACATTGTTCCCTGGTCTGGGTCTTTTATATCAAACACCATGAGAAAATGTCAGAAGGAAATTTTTTCAATGAAATTTTGAGTTTAATAGTATATTCCAAATGTTTGTTGCCTGGAATTCATTTGTAACTGAGAAAAAAATTTTCAATTAACAGAATAAAATTGAGTTTTTTGGTGTTAGAGTTGTAAACATTTTAACACATGTATAGAATTATGTCACCAGCACACCACAGTCATGATATAAAACAGTTTTATCACCCCCAAAAAACTCCCTCCTGCTGCTTAGCCTCTTCACATTCCCAATCCCTGGCAACTACTAATCTGTTTTTTGTTGCTATAGTTTTGCCTTTTTTAGTATGTAGTATAAATGGAATCATTCAATAACTTCTTTCAGAGTTGCCATTTTCACTCAGCATAATATCTTTGAGATCCATCCACGTTGTGTGTATATCAATAGTTCCCTTTTTATTTCTGAGTAGTATTTCATGGTATGGATGCCCCACAGTTGGTTATTCTTGTTCATGTTGTTTCTCAGTTGTTAAAACAGATACTGCCTTTTTTTATTGTTGGAATTTAGAATTGTCTAGTGGCATAGGTGTTTTTGAAGAAAACTTTATCTTATTTTTTTTTTGGCTGAACAAAATATAAACTGGAATATAATTAAAAGCACAGCAAAGAGTAAATACATTTTTACCTACCAAGTAAGAGTGACGGGCAGCTCATCTGAATTAAAGCAAGAATTTATAAGGCTGTATCATCCGAGAACTATATGGAAATTGTTAAACAGATTTTTAACTACATAGGTTTTGGAGCAAAACCTCATTTTTCCAGAATAGTTCAGGAATTTGTTTTATTAAATATTCTGGGTATCTGTTAAGTAGCTTGTATATTTACATAGGTTAGCCAGTTTTCCAATAATTAGAATACAGTAAAGTCATTTAGTGCCAAAATGCTATTGAATATAATTTCATCCTTTTTAGATGGCTTAGGAAGTATCACAAGATCTTAAATAGGAATTGTCTTTTGCTAGATCATTTATCGTTATATATCATCCTGTGCATAGAAGAAAAGCATGGTTATATGAGCTTTCTGGCTGTTTGTAATGTAGAAAATGCTTTTATTGTCTATAGTAGTTGTTGCAATTAATACACAAATGCTAACTGATAATAACATCCAAGAGCCCTTCCCCCCAAAAAATAAGTCTTAAAAATAAGAAAAAAGATTTTTGAATTTTAACCTTTTGTCAGGAAGACTCCTTCACATTTTTGAATTGGGAAATGGCTTAATCAAAGAGTGTTTTTAGAGATCTGACAGTGATAGACTGGACAGACTGCTGCCAGGGGGAGCAGATGGGCATCAGGGCAGGCTGTACAGCATGAGTAAGGTGGTGACAATGAGATCAGAAATGAAAGGACAGAGCAAGAGCTATTTTGAATGAAGAAATTATGTTCCTCACTAACTGACAAGATAAGAGATTAAATTGGGGAATCATCTAAGATGGTTCTGAGACTAGAAAAATGGTGGTAGAAATAGAGAAATAACTTGCTTAGGGAGAATGAGATTGTAAATGAGGCAATTGAGTCTGGTGTGATTTTGGTCATTGGTGATCTTGGAAAAAAGCAGTGTCAGTGAAATAAGGGGACTGAAAATTACATTAAAATTAAGACCTTCTGCATCAAGTTATCATTCACGTATTTGAGTCCAGCAAAAGGATATAGGATTAATATGTGTTCATTTTAATTTCCTGACCTTATTTTGCAGAAGTGACAAAAGTCCTCATAAATCTTCATTTGTTGATCTTTGTTATTCACAGTAAATAGTGGCAACAGAACTCTAACAAGAATTTACATTTTTATTTTTTGCTTTAAATATCAGAGTGTTCTGTTTATAGATAAGAGTACATATATTATGTATAAAATGGTGTATAAAGTGAAATTTCCTGGAGTAGGGATAGAGTCATCTTCTTAATACCATTTTAAGTGGGTTTTTAAGATTTTGAACATTAGGACGCCTGGGTGGCTCAGTTGGTTAAGCGTCCAACTCTTGGTTTCGGCTCAGGTCATGTTTTCCCAGTCCTGGGATCCAGCCCTGAACTTGGGCTCCGCACTCAGTGCAGAGTCTGCTTCAGATTCTTTCTCCCTCCGCCTTTGCCCCTCCCTGCTCACACATGCTCTCTCAATCTCTCTCTCAAATAAATAAATAAAATCTTTTTTAAAAAAGATTTTGAGCATTAAATATAGTAATTTGCACCTTTCATATCTACTTCCACATATAGTGGATTAATTTATTTTACTCCTTCTTTTGTAATATTGTTGATTTACTGGAAATTTGTGCATCCTTAGGACATCTCTCAAATGTCATCATTTTGTAAATGTTTCATTATTTTTGGAACATCTTTCTAGATCCATGATTATGTTCATTCCTCTTCCCTGCAGATGGTGGAAAGCAGTATAATTCACTGAGAGTCAGAGACACATGTCATAGTAATGATTTCAAGCCTTTGTTTTAATTGTTTTAAGGCATGGTTTTAGACAAAAAAATGTATATAGTTTAATGTTTCATTTGACAAAAGTGCACAATTTTCTTCATGGTACACTTGTGTGGTTTTTAGAGTATGGATCAAAATTTATTTTCTGTATGTTTTCTTAAGAATAATAGCAATTTATAAGTGGAGGTTATAAAATTTACTTATAATTATTTAGAACATAGGTCAACTTAGAAAGGGTAAAATTTGGTGGAAAGTAAAGAAATAATTTATGCCACACGAGAGCTTTAAAAAAAGAGGTAGGTAATAACACTTTTAAAATCTGGTATATATTTGTTCCCATTTTATCTATTGAATAAATGTTACATTGTTGAAGACTAGTCATAATCACCAAAGAATTTCTCATTCTTGAAAATGGGACAGCTTTACTTTAAATAAAATAGTGTATGAGTGAATGAGAAGGTTTTAATTGTTACATGTATGCTGTGCAGTTCCTAGAATCATGAAGTTCAGGCCTTTAGCCCAATAATATAATGTATTCATTTTTGTGATTTTTGTAGATGGCTTTTTGGACAATATTTTTTCCATATACAGATTTGAGATATTGATTTTGACCTTTCAGTCAAAACAACAACTCTAAAATATTATAAGGTCATTTATTATTTATAATTCAGGTAAGGAAAAATGTATATAAAAGTACCTTATAGTTCATAAATATGCATATTGACACAAAGTGACATTATTATAATTTTATAATATCCTAGCTGTATATTTGCCATATATTTTACATTTTAAATATAGGAGCCAAGATACTGCCTATATTATGGGGTAATACACCTTGATAGTTAAATTAGGCACCAATTAATGAGATCTCTCCCTTATTTCTCCTCTGCCACATATAATGTGACTTGGTCTATAACCTTACTAATGACGCTGGTGGAATTGGTGCTGTAAGAGATCCTTTATCATTCCTTTACATAGAAGAATCATAAGAAAAATCAACTCAAAATAATAGCATTCTGTCTCCTGTTATTCTGCAATGTATTAAGACATGAGTGCCTCAAAATGCCATGTACCAACCCTCCACTCTTATTTTTAGATTTAGCTCTTATTTAAAATGTTCCTGATTTTCTCTGACCAGGTGATATAGCATAAAAGAACATGTCTGATTTGTTCATTTTACACTTATTGAGCCCTACTCTGTGTTAGTCACTGTGCTGAGCCCTGGGTTTTCATTCCAAAGACATAGTCCTCAACTTCAAGGAATTTCTAAGCCATTTATTGGGCATACAGAGATGGGAACAAAATATAATACAATGTGGGCATTGTTGTAATGGAGGTCTGTAGTGTAGAGTGGGAGATTGGGAAGCGTGGAGTGTGTCTGGAATAAGTTTGTATAGGAAGGCAGGGTCCAGATCAGGAAGGGCCTTGAACACTGTATAAAGTAGTTCAGATTTTATTCTATCATAAATACGAAGAAACTGAGAAGTTTTGAGATAAAGAATGACATCAGAATTTTTATGCTGGGAGAGATGAATTGGAGGGGATAGTGACTCGCAGCAGGAAACCCATAAAACTGCTTTAGTCTAGATTAGAGATATTTATGGCCTGATTTAAGATTAAGACCTTTTAGTTTTTGCTAATTGCCTCATTTTCTTGGTGCTCCTCACTTAAAAATCTGGAGAGAACTAATCTTGTTAGTCCAGTTCACCATTTGTTCATCATTTGTATCAGGTTATTTCATAGGCAGTTGAAGCTAACCCAATCTATAGCCTGGCTATTCACTTATGGAAGTGCCCTGAGTAATCTTGAAAAATGTATCCACTCTGGATTCCACTTTTGAATTTGGGTGAAATCTAAATGTTAGTGGATTAGGGAGTACATTGCAGGTGGGGTAAAAAGGTAAGGAGCTTGGCTCTGAAGGGAATAACAAACTAGTGGGGGAATACAGGATCAAAGAAATCAAGGAAAGGTTTTTGTTTTGTTTATTAAACTGGCAGATGTTCGAATACTGGAGTCAGTGGCTGGGAAATGGTTAAATAAAGAGAGTGTTTATTTTTTTTAATTGTTGAAGTAGTGTTAAGGTGGCAGAAGATGGGATTCCAGAGCACAGGAAGATCGATTAGTCTTGTACAGGAAGGAAGGATAACTCTCCCTCTGCAGTGGGGTTAAAGAAGAAAGGAGGAGTGAAGTGTAGGTAAGTTTAGAAGTGGGGAGAACCTCTTGTTAGCACACTTTATGAAATAAGCAGCAAAGAGAACTGCTTGAGAAGTGAGGTAAAGATTTCCAAAAATTGCTGAGGAAAATTCAAATAGGAACCTAACAACTAAGGATATCATGAAGTGGTTTTTTTTCCTCCTGCAGTCCATATATTGGTTGGAAAAAAGTGGATGATTGAACTAGTCCAGAGTTGAAACAGACTTAACTTGTGACTTGGTAGGAGTTAATGCTTATTTTATTTTTTCTGTTTGTTTCGTTCAACTGTTTTTTCATTCTGGTTTTCCATATTTTTCTTCTGCAGGTCTTGATGACTGTTTGCAGCAGTATATTAAGAACTTCGAGAGGGAGAAGATCAGTGGAGACCAGCTGCTGCGCATTACACATCAGGAGCTAGAAGATCTGGGGGTCAGCCGCATTGGCCATCAGGAATTGATCTTGGAAGCAGTTGACCTTCTGTGTGCACTGGTAAGGACATTAACTGGTAGGAAGGGAAACTTCTATTACTTCGTTTAAATTTTTTTCCTTTCTTAGTTTCTTTCCTTCTTTTTCTTCTCTTTTTAAAAATAATTTAAGTGTAAGTAGGAAAAACTCCCCTAATTCTCAACTAACTGGAAGTGGTATTTTCCTCCTTTATTAAATTTGGTATGGTATATAGTGCCAAATTAAAAATTAAAGACGCTTATAACTCAACTGGTGACATTACATTTAGTTACTTCAGAAACTTGTGTTAGAGTTTTCACAGCATCATTTGGGATATACAATTGTATACAATCAGTTAAAAAGTCCATTCCCTTCTAAAAGTTTTGATTTAATAACATAAATATTAAGAAATCCTATTTTAGAAAAATCATCCTTAAAATAATCAAATTATTTGAATGTTCTAAATGTATACATCCAATAAAAATTGAATATTGTACACTATATGGTTACTTTTGTCCACATACAAGAGAAATAAGTGTCAAAATAATCCTGTAAGATTCTGATAATACATTAAATATTCTGAAAGGTACATAGTTTTTTTTTCCATGTTAGGTAAGATGACACCTGATTGGTTTTTTTTTTTTTTAAAGATTTTTTTATTTATTCATTTGACAGAGATAGACACAGCGAGAGAGGGAACACAAGCAGGGGGAGTGGGAGAGGGGGAAGCAGGCCTCCCGCAGAGCGAGGAGCCCGATGTGGGGCTCGATCCCAGGACCCTGGGATCATGACCTGAGCTGAAGGCAGACGCTTAACGACTGAGCCACCCAGGCGCCCCGACACCTGATTGGTTTTAACTTCTTACAGATATTTGTAAGGGGGCTAGAGCTACAGTGAGATAAAAACATCAGTCTTGTAATATAATAATCTGTGATTTAATTTTGGCTCAGTCAGTTACTGACACTTGTGGGCAAGTAATTTCATCATAACCTTGGTTTATTTATTTATTTTTATTATTTTTATTTTTTTAAGATTTATTTTATTTATTCGAGAGAGAGAGGAGGGGGGCAGAAGGAGAGGGAGAGAAGTAAACTCCCCACTGAGCATGAGCCTGATGCAGGGCTCAATCTCACAACCCTGAGATCATGATCTGAGCTGAAATCAAGAGTCGGATGCTTAACTGACTGAGCCACCCAGTAGCCCCACTTTGATTTTTTAATATAAAATGGAGATAATAACAATTGCCTCCTGGAGGTGTTGTGAAAAGCAAATGAGATGGTATTTGTGTGGTGCCTGATTCAGTGCCTGGCACATAGTAGGTATTCAATAAGTACTTAACCATTAAGATGATGATAATTAATAAGAAATGAGTAGATAATTATATATAATTCAAGAATCAATTAATACACTCAGAACTTGTGTGTCAGATTTAAGATGTAGTTCCTGTCCTCTTGGAAAGCCTATGGAGGAGGGAGTGACACAGAAATAATCACAATACTGTAGTATAATTACTAAAATAAAAGTATGAACTAAGTATCATGGGGACACAGAAGAGAAAATAACTAGCTTTGACTATGACAGATGGGTTCATATTGCAAAAGAGGTGATATTTAAGGAGCCTAGAGAAGGATGAGCATGTGTTGGGAAGAACAAGAGGGAAGGTAGATAAAACAACCCATACACAGGCACACAAAATAAAGAGCATGCCTGGTGGGTTTGAACAATGGTTAGCTATTTTACATGACAAAAATACATGGGAAACAGTGGCAGAAAATTAGGCTTTAATTTTTTTTTTATTATGTAATGTTAGTCACCATACATTACATCATTAGTTTTTGATGTAGTGTTCCATGATTCATTGTTTGCATATAAAAATTCGGCTTTAAAAGAGAATAGGCCCAGACTATATAAAGTACCTAAACATCATGATAAGAGATTTGTATTTTCGAGTGTGGATATTGGAGAACCATGCAGGAATGATCAAATACTTGTTTTAAAATGGTAACTACTGGTAGTAAAAAGGAGGGAATGGAGTGAGTATAATCTGAAGACCAGACGAACAATTCAGAAATGTTTTATTTTTTTTAAGATTTCGTCTATTTATTAGAGAGAGAGAGAGAGTAGGGAGAGAGAGAGAGAGCACTAGATGGGGGAGGGTCAGAGGGAGAAGCTAACTCCCTGCTGAGCGGGGAGCCTGATGCAGGGCTCAATCCTGGGACTCCGGGATCATAACCTAAGCCAAAGGCAGATGCTTAACTGACTGAGCCACCCAGGCGCCCCAGAATGTTTTAAATGATCTACTTAGGCTATGAGTAGGGCTTGAACTAAGGTTGAACAGGAATAGAGAAGATCTGATGAATATGAGGGGTGAGATAAAGGGAGGAGTTGAAAAAGATTCCATGTTTTCTAGCTGCAGACATAGAGTAGATAATTTTGTAATAATGAAGATGGACAGTAGTAGCAAGAATAGATTTAAGTGGGAATATAAATTGAGTTTTAGATTCATTGAATTTGAGGCATCTCTGAGTTATCCAGAAAGAGATACTCATCAAAGGGTTGAACATATGAATTTGGAGCTTGAGAAGTAGCTGAAGATAGAGATTTCGGAGTCTCCAGGATATAAGGATTGAATCCATAGAGAGAGAGATCACCCATGGAGGGACTCCCCTCCACAGTGGGGCTGGGAAGGAAGAAGAGACTACAGAAGAGGCTTATGGAGTAGTCAGAGAAATGTGAAGACAGCTTCAAAAGCATTGTCACAAAAGCAGTGGGGAGTGTTATTTTCATTAAGGAACATCAGTAATATCATCAAATTTCGCTAAAAGCCAATAGGATAGGCAAGGAAAAACAACCGGACTGAGGGGCACCTGGATGGATCACTTGGTAGAGGATGCAACTCTTGATCCTCAGGGTCATGAGTTCAAGCCCTATGTTGGGTGTGGAGCCTACTTAAAAAATAATAGAGGGGCACCTGGGTGGCTTAGATGATTAAGCATCTGCCTTCTGCTCAGGTCATGATCTCCAGGTCCTGAGATCGAGCCCCACATCTGGCTCCCTGCTCAGTGGGGAGCCTGCTTCTCCTTCTGCCTCTTCCCCTGCTTGTACTTGCTCTCTCTCTCAAATGAATAAATAAAATCTTAGAAAAATAAAATAAAAAATAAACCTGACTGAAAGCACTTTCTAAAGACGAGTACAATCTGAAACCAGATTGATTATTATCTCCCATTTACACATCTCAGTCTTTTTTTTTTTTAAAGATTTTATTTATTTATTTGACAGAGACACAGCGAGAGAGGGAACACAGCAGGGGGAGTGGGAGAGGGAGAAGCAGGCTTCCCGCTGAGCAGGGAGCCCAATGCGGGGCTCGATCCCAGGACCTGGGATCATGACCTGAGCTGAAGGCAGGCGCCCAACGACTGAGCCACCCAGGCGCCCCTACACATCTCAGTCTTAACCTTAATTGTCATTTCCTTAAAAAAACATTCTCTGATTATTCCCTCACCATTGGTGGAGGTTAGCCCCTTACTGTTATTCTTTTAACCCTCATCCCATTTTGTAATGACATATTTATATGTGTATTTATCAGTTTAATGTCTGTTTCTTCTGCTAGACTATAAGCTATGTGGGAAAAGTAACTATGCTTATTAAATACCTAGTGTGTATCACAGATGCCTGGCAATAATGGATGCTGAATAAATACTTTTTGAAAGTGGTATTGTAAGAGTCTTGACATGTTTTTCACATGATAGTTTGAGGATCTTCTTATTTCCCTATTCTGAGATCAGAGAAATCAGCTTAGATTAGAACATGCACTTGCACTCTATCCCTTATCATAATCAGATCACCAAAATCATGCCTGATATAAGAGATAATACTCAAGGTAAGGTAGGCGTCCTCAGTGTTTTTGCATACTGGTCTCCAAATCTGAGTCAGTGTGGCCATGAAGGTGCAACAGAAGTGGCTTGGAGATGGGGGCATGATCTAGCAGTCCTCTATTTGCCACATTTTTTTTTTTAAGAGAGGAGAGAGTGGGAAGGGGCAGAGGGAGAGAGAGAATCTTAAGCAGACTCCAAGCCCAGCACGGATCCTGATGCGGGGCTCCATCTCACAACCCTGAGATCATGACCTGAGCTGAAATCAAGAGTTGAATGCTTAACCGACTGAGCCACCCAGGTGCCCCTATTTGCCACATCTTTTATAACAGTAAATAGTTGGGTGTGTCAGAGTTTGAAGTTCAGGATGTTATGTCTCATAAGCAGGACTCTTCAGAGATAAACCACTTAAGTGCTGGACTTCGAGCTGTCAGTTTGAAGAAGGAAATAAGATTAATGATTACAGTGCTACCTACAAATAGTCTGAACCTCCAGGCTTTGGAGCTTGGCCCATGAACAATCTCTGCTGACCTAAACTTAGAAAGATGGCATGAGAGATAGATGTCTAGACCACTTCAGTGTTCTCACATAGAGCTGTATAAGTCTCTTCGTATGCTGAGTTTTAATTCCTCCACAGTTCTTGGTTTAAGCACCATAGTGTTGCATTGTTTTCTTGGGAAAAATACACATTAAAATCATTCTTTCTGTGTTTATTCAGCAATAAATTGGTCACATTCCCCAAAGAGGCCAAATATTAAATTTCCCTTCTACCACTTCCTAATGACTATACATCAGCAAGTTAGAAGTGCAGATATCTTCCATTTTATACAATGCATATTTTCCTGTGAATATCAAGTGAATTTCTGAGCAATGAATTCTGATTTACTTCTACATACCATTATAAAATTAGGTGGTGAGATCCTTCATCAGCAAGCTGAGTTGACTAGACCAGGAGGTGTGCTGTTAGGAATGGGGGATTGTGTATTACCTCTTTGAAACTTTTTTTTAAAAGATTTTATTTATTTATTTGACAGAGAGAGAGACAGCGAGAGAGGGAACACAAGCAGGGGGAGTGGGAGAGGGAGAAGCAGGCTTCCCGCGGAGCAGGGAGCCCGATGTGGGGCTCGATCCCAGGACCCTGAGATCATGACCTGAGCCGAAGGCAGTCGCTTAACCAACTGAGCCACCCAGGCGCCCCTATCTCTTTGAAACTTTAATATCTCTAGTGGCTTTCTACTTTTTTCCCTACATCTACTGTTTTTATTTCTTCTTTTAACAATTATATGTTCATGCTCAAACAGTGATACCACAGGAATTACAAAGATTAAAAAGGCATAGTCTGTGCTCTTAAGATGTATACAGTCCAGTAAAGAAGACAATAGTCATTAAAAGATTACGCAGATTTAAAGAAAATCTCAGGGAGTGCAGAAGGAAATGATGAACACTACTGCGGGGATCCGGGAAGTGTAGGTGGGATTTGCATTGGGACTTGCAGGGTGAGTAGATGTTTGCCAGACAAAAAGTTGGGGAAAGTTATCTAGGCAGAAGAAATATCATGTGTAAAGACAGAATTGTGAAAGAATAGGAAATGTTCAGAGAAAAATGATAATTTTGATTTGGCTGGTGCATAATGAGAAGTGATAAGAAGAAAGGCAACTTATGTTTGGTATCACATTATAATTTTTTGCTTAGATTTTTTTATGCTCTCTGCCCAGTGCTTAGCACATAAAGGATATTAAATTAATGTTATCTTGCTGAATGAAGTTCTCTGCTTTTTCCCAGAAAACTGTAATTTTTTCCTCTTCCTCTGACTCTGAATTTTCTGTTCCTAGTATAAGGAAGAAGAAAAACTATCAAATTCCTCTGTTTCTTTCAAGCTATGGAATATTTTCATCTGCCTTATTTTAAAGTTAGTCCTGATGGGGAATAAATGTTATGGCAGTTGATGAAAATCAAAGGTTTATTTAGGAACTTGTTCATTCATACGACATATATTTATTTAAGCACCAACTATATTGTTTGTACCATGTTATTCTAGACAGAAGTAAGCTGTTCATGATTTGGAGGTGTGTTAACTCTTTCCTGCTGTTACTCTATCATTTAGTATGCTTCAATAGAGAGTACAGTATATTAACTGAAATAGTAAAGCATAAATAAAATATCAATGTATAGCCCTTAATTTATGCTCTGACAATGCAACTTGTTATTGGGAAGTATAAGTGAATCATTTATGACAGGATAAGAACAGTTTTCATTTCATTCTTCATGTACTTTTCATATAATAGGTATTTTGCATGAAAATTTAGATGTCTGCAATTGCTGGGATTTGTTTCTTTGCAACATAATTGCTTGGTTCATTCATCTCAAAATAATTCATTTCTAAAAAATATTCATTAAAGCAGTCCTTTTACGACTCACTCATATTTATAAAGCAAAGTATTATAAAACCTAAACACCTGCTACATGATGCAATCAAATTAAGAGCTCTGAATAAAATAGCATTGACATTGTAAAATATGTGGTGCCAATATTGAATATTTTGTTAAGTATTTAGAGAATTCACCACTAGTGAGGATACAGCCAACTTGATCTTCTAAAATGTTAAGTGTAGCCTTCATTTCTTTTTTGTGCTTTTGCATGCATGTAATTAAAACAGAAGAACAGTAAGAACTTAGCACCAATTATTTAAGAATAGACTGGCTATGTTGAATCAGTGTAGCTACAGCTGGTTCCTGGCAGACATATATGTAAACAAATATGTAACATATAGGACAAAGAAAATAGCTAACTACATTTCATGTCTAAGCTTTTGTTTTCTTGATGTAGTTCTTTCCAAATCAGTAGTAATGCATATTTGTCCCATGCATATCCAGTACAAAGCAAGTCTGTAATGAATAAATCTGCACTTTTTAAAAGTTGAGGGAATAGGTAGGAGAGGAAGATGGTGGCAGAGTAGGAGGACCCTGGACTCATCCCACAAACACAACTAGATAACTATTCAGTCATCCTAAATACCCCCCAGAAATCGACCAAAAGGGGTACAGAACAAGCTCCACAACTAAAGGGAGAAAAGAGACCACATCAAAGAATGTAAGAGTGTGAAGACATGGTTTAGGGAAGAAACAGATCAGGGTGCTGCAGAGGGGAGGGAGCCATGGTCCTGGAGAAGGGCTACAGAGAGAGGAGCACACAAGGGAACACACAAGGAAAACATTTCCCCAAAGCCACTGGCTTGGAAAACGAGAGGGGCTGAATTTTGTGAGGTCTTGCAACAGCAGGACTTAGAGCCTAGAGTTTTAAAGATCAGCTGGCTTGGCTGGAATGGAGCCCTGAGGACACTGCACTACTCCTGAGGGGAAGGCAGGCAAACAACCTGGGGGAAGACAGCCTGGAATTAGCAATTTGAAGAATGCCTAGGGCTGACAGGGAAGAAATTTTTCATTCAGAGTACATCCCTGAGAGGCAGCTTTCACAGAGACATCTCTCTCCCTAGGAGCAAAGGAGCTGGCTAGTGCCATTTCCCTCCCCCACCTCTCAGCAGGGACACTGGCTGCCTAACTTGCTTACACCAAGCCCCACTCACCACACTCTGGCAGGACTGCCCTTCTCAGTCAAGTTTGCCTCAGTTCCAGCGCAGTGGGACCCTCCCACAGAAGACCAGCACAAACCCCTGTCCACACCACATCTCCGGACCAGAGAGTCCTGCGGGGCCTCAGTTCTGGTGGAGCTGGTGTCAGGTCTCATTTGACAAGCAGACCAGGGCACACCTAGTTAAAACTCTCCATATTCAGACCAGGGACTAAACACTGCCCATAGCAGGCAAGGAGAGCCCCTGCAGATGACTGGCCTGAAGGATAGAACAGCCAGAACACAACAGCAGAGCACATGAAGCACACACCAGAGACATTCCCTGAAGCACCAGGCCCTGGGCATTACATGACCTCTTCCTCCTAAGGCCGTTACTTTTAGGGGCAGGAGATATAACTGGCTTTTCTAACACAGAGAAGGCAGAGACTTAGACAAAATGCTAAGATGGAGGGATTTATCCCAAATGAAAGAAGAAGGTAAGGCCATGGCCAGAGATCTAAGCAAAACTGATAAAAGTAACATACCTGATGGAGAATTTAAAGCAACAATCCTAAGGATACTCACTGGGCTTGAGAAAAGAATAGAAAACATCAGTGAGACCCTTACCACACAGATAAAAGAGTTAAAAAAGAATCAGAGATGAAGAATGCTATAAACAAGATTGGAAACAGGCTTGATGCAATAAACAGGCTGGAAAAGCAGAGGAATGAGTTAGTGACTTAGAAGACAAAATAATAGGAAGTAATGAAGCTGAACAAAAAAGAGAAGGATTATGCAACACAAGAATAGACTTAGGGAATCAGTGACTCCATCAAACATAATATCATTTGTATTATGAGAGTCCCAGAAGACGAAGAGAGAAAAAGGGGCAGAAAACTTTTTTGAAGAAATAATAACAAGTTTTCAGCTGGGTAAGGAAAATGGACATCCAAATCTAGGAGTCACAAAAAACTCTCATCAGAATCAACAAAAACAGGCCAACACCAAGACATGTTGTAATTAAATTTGCAAAATATAGTGATAAAGAAAAAGTCTTAAAAGCAGCAAGATAAAAGAAGTCCCTAACTTACAAAGGAAGGACTCATATGGGTAGGTGGAGATTTCTCAACAGAAACATGGGATGCCAGAAGACAATGGCAGGATATATTCAAAGTACTGAATGGGAAAAATCTGCAGCCAAGAATACTCTATCCAGCAAGGCTATCACTCAGAGAAGAAGGAAAGATAGAGTTTCCCAGACAAACAAAAACTGAAGGAGTTCATGACCACTAAACCAGCTCTGCAAGAAATATTAGAGGGGACTCTTTGAGTGGAAAAGAGAGACCAAAAATGACAAAGACAAGAAAGGATCAGAAGAAATCTCCAGACACAACAACAAAACAAGTAATAATATGGCACTAAGTAGATATATATCAATAATTACTTTGAATGTAAATGAACTAAATGCTCCAATCAAAATACATAGGGTGTCAGAATGGATAAAAAATCAAGACCTATCTATATGCTGCCTCTAAGAGACTCATTTTAGACCTAAAGACATCTGCAGATTGAAAGTGAGGAGATGGAGAAATAATTATCATGCAAATGGATATCAAAAGAACGCTGGAGTAGCAATACTTATATCAAACAAACTAGACTTTAAAACAAAGACTGTATAAAGAGACATTGAAGAGCACTATATAATCATAAAGGGAACAATCCAACAAAAAGATATAAAAATTTTAATTATTTATGCTCCTGAATGGGAGCAGCCACATATATAAAACAATAACAAATATAAAGGAACTAGTTGATAATAACACAATAATAGTAGTGGACATTAGCACCCCACTTATATCAATGGACAAATCATCTAAACAGAAAATAAGCAAGGAAACAAAGGATCTGAATGAAGAACCGGACCAGATGACTTAACAGATATATTCAGAACATTCCATCCTAAAACGGCAGAATACACATTCTTTTCAAGTGTACATGGAATATTCTCCAGAATAGATTACACATTAGATCACAAAACAAGCCTCAGCAAGTTCAAAGATTGAAATCATACCATGCACCTTTTTTGACCACAACACTGTGAAGCTAGAAGTCAACCACAAGAAAAAAATTTAGAAATACAAATACATGGAGGTTAAACAATGTGCTACTAAACAATGAATGAGTCAGTCAGGAAATCAAAGAAGAAATTTAAAAATACATGGAAAGAAATGAAAATGAAAACACAATGGTCCAAAACCTTTGGGATGCAGCAAATTGGTCCTAATAGGGAAGTATATAGCAATACAGGCCTACCTCAAAGCAGGAAAAATCACAAGCAACCTAACCTTACACATAAGTAGCTAGAAAAAGAACAACAAATGAAGGCTAAAGCCAGCAGAAGAAAGGAAATAATAAAAATTAGAAGAGAAATAAATGATATAGAAACTAAGAAAACAGTAGAACAGATCATTGAACCTGGAGCTGGTTCATTGAAAGAATTAATTATTAAATTGATAAACCTCTAGCTAGACTTACCAAGAAGAAAAGAGAAAGCACCCAAATAAATAAAATCACAAATGAGAGGGGCGAAATAACAACAACTGCCACAGAAATACAATTATTAAGAGAATATTATGAAAAATTATATTCCAATACATTGGACAACCTGGTAGAAATGGATAAATTCTTAGAAACATATAAAGTACCAATACTGAAACAGGAAGAAATAGAAAACTTGAAGAGACCGATAACCAGAAAGGGATTGAATCACTACTCAGAAATCTCCCAACAAACAAAAGTCCAGGGCCAGATGGCTTCAGAGGGGACTTCTACCACTTAAAGAAAAGTTAATACCTATTCTTCTGAAACTACTCCAAAAAATAGAAAAGGAAGAAAAACTTCCAGATTCATTCTATGAGGACAGCCTTACCTAATACCAAAACCAGATAAGGATTCCACTAAAAAAGAGAATTACCTCTGACAAACATAGATGCAAAAGTCCTCAACAAAATACTAGAAACCTGAATAAAACAATACATTAAAAAAAAATCATTCACCATGATCAAATGGGAGTTATTCCTGGGTTGCCAGGGTGGTTGAATATTCACAAATCAATCAATGTGATACATCACATTAACAGAAGAAAGGATAAGAACCAAATGATCATTTCAATAGATGCAGAAAAAGAATTTGACAAAGTACGATATCCATTCATGATAAAAATTCTCAACAAAGTAGGTTTAGAGGGAACATACCTCAACATAATAAAGGCCATCTATGAAAAATCCATAGGTAACATCATCCTCAATAGGGAAAAACTGAGAGCTTTTCCTATTCAGTCAGAAACAAGACAGGGATGCCCACTCTCATCACTGTAATTTAACATAGTACTGGAAGTCCTAGCCACAGCAGTCAGGCAACATTAAGAAATAAAAGGCATCCAAATTGGCAAGGAAGAAGTCAAATTTTCACTATTTGCCAATGACATGATACTCTCTGTGGAAAACCCGAGAGACCCCCAAAAAACTGCTAGAACTGATAGAGGAATTCAGTAAAGTCACAGGGTACAAAATCAATGTATAGAAATCTGTTGCATTTATATACACCAATAATGAAGCAACAGAAAGAGAAATTAAGGAGTCTATCTCATTTACAATCGCACCAAAAACAATAAGATACTAGGAATAAAACTATCCAAAGAGGTAAAAGATCTGTACTCTGAAAATTGTAAAACACTCATGAAAGAAATTGAAGATGACACAAATAGAAAGATATTCCATGCTCATGGATCAGAAGAACAAATATTGTTAAAATGTCTATACTACTCAAAGCAATCTACACATTTAATGCAATTCCTATCAAAATACCACCAGCATTTTTCACAGAACTGGAACAAACAATCCTAAAATATGTATGGAACCAGAAAGACCCCGAATAACCAGAGCTATCCTGAAAAAGAAAAGCAATGCTGGAGGCGTCACAATTCCAGACTTTAAGTTATATTACAAAGCTGTAGTCATCAAGACAGTATGGTACTGGCACAAAAACAGACATATAGATCAATGGAACAGAATAAAAAACCCAGAAGTAAACCCACAACTGTATGGCCCATCAGTCTTTGATAAAGCAGGAAAAGAATATCCAATGGGAAAAAAGTCTCTTCAACAAATAGTGTTGGGAAAACTGAACAGCAACATGCAAAAGAATGAAACTGGACCACTTTCTGAGACCCTACACACAAATAAACTCAAAATGGATTAAATACCCAAATATGAGACCTGAAACCATAAAAAATCTAGAGGACAACATAGGTAGTAACCTCTTTGACATCAGCCATAGCAACTTCTTTAGAGGTATGTCTCCTGAGGTAAGGGAAAGAAAAGGAAAAATAAACTATTGGGATTTCAGCAAGATAAAAAGCTTCTGCACAGTAAAGGATACAATCAACAAAACTAAAAGGCAACCTATAGAATGAGGAAATAATTGCAAATGACATATCTGACAAAGGGTTAGTATCCAAAATATATAAAGAACTTACAAAACTCAACACTCAAAAAACAAATAATCCAATTAAAAAATGGGCAGAAGACATGAAGAGACATTTTTCCGAAGAAGACATCCAGATGGCCAACAGACACATGAAAAAATGCTCAACATCACTGATCATCAGGGAAATGCAAATCAAAACTACAATGAGATACCACCTCACACCTGTCAGAATGGCAAAAATCAACGACACGGGAAACAAGAAGTGTTGGCAAGGATGTGGAGAAAAGGGAAACCTGCACTGTTGGTGGGAATGCAAACTGGGCAGCCACTCTGGAAAACAGTGTAAAGGTTCCTCAATAAGTTAAAAATAGAACTACTCTATGATCCAGCAATCACATTACTAGGTATTTACCCAAAGAATACAAAAATACTAATTCAAAGGGATTCGTGCACCCTGATGTTTAGATCAGCATTATCTAAATAGCCAAATTATGGAAAGAGCCCAATTGTCCATCGACTGGTGAATGGATACAGAAGTGCTGTGTATATACAATGAAATATTAACTCAGCCATCAAGAAGAATGGAATCAAGAGATTCTTAACTATAGGAAACAAACTGAGGGTTGCTGGAGGGGAGGTGGGAGAGGTTGGGGAAATTGGGTGATGGGCATTAAGGAGGGCATGTGATGTGAGCACTGGGTGTTATATGCAACTGATGAATTATTACATCCTACATCTGAAACTAATGATGTACTATATGTTGGCTAATTGAATTTAAATAAAAATAATAAAAATAAGGAAAAGAATGAAATCTTTCCATTCCCAACTATGTGGATGAACTAGAGTGTATTATGCTAAGTGGAGTAAGTCAGAGAAAGAAAAATACCATATGATTTCACTCATATGTGGAATTTAAGAAGCAAAACAATCAAAGGGACAAAAATAAGAGAGAGGAGAGACAAATCAAAAAAGACTCTTAACTGTAGAGAACAAACTGATGGTTACCAGAGGGGTGGTGGGTGGGAGGATGGGTGAAATAGGTGATGGGGGTTAAGGAGTGCACTTGTTGTGATGAGCACAGGGTGATGTATGGAACTGTTGAATCACTATACTGTATGCCTGAAACTAATATAACACTGTATGTTAACTAACTGGAATTTAAATAAAAACTTTTAAAAAATAAAATTTGAGTCAGTACTTATTGTCTGCATACTTCTGGACCAAAGCAAAGGGGTGCATCATTCACTTGTCACTTCTTGATGTAGTAGGCACAGGAGCATGATTTACTGGTGACTTAGTGAGACACAGCACACCATCTGCTTTCATGAAGGAAATAAGATCTATGTGTTGTCAGTAACTGATTTTGAGCTACTTAGAATTGAGAACTTTGATGATAAAAATTAACTTGAGATCAACTAATCTATCCCTTGTGTTAAAATAGTACCACATAGACACTTGTATACAGACGAGCTTCTAACCTATTTTTATAGTCTTACAGAATTTTCTTCCTTTTTATTAACTTAAGCCCCAACTTGGGGCTTGAACTCAAAACCCTGAGATCAAGACCTGACCTGAGATCGAGAGTCGGACACTTAACTGACTGAGCCACCCAGGCGCCCCATGGTCTTAGAAAATTTTCTTAAAAATGCTTTTGAGTTATTGGTTTAACTAGTTTTATTTTATTTATTTTTATTGGTTTAACTAGAATTAGTTTTAAGAATTTCCCTCTCCATCCTCTACTACATATCTTTTGTCTCTTCTTGCCCACTGCATTCCACTGTCCTCATTTTTCATCTCTGGTCCATGTAGGGTATTTCTTTAGTAGGTTTCCACGTTAGGAGAAGTTCTCTCAGGGTATGCTTCCAAAGGTTTTTTCCACAAGATTTTTTTATTCCCTAATTCTTGAGTTGTATTTTAAAAAATAATTTTAGTATTATCTTAAATTTTGAAGGCTTCAAAGTATTTTTACTTTGCCTTCATATTTTTATTTATAAGATGTGTATTATTCTTTTTAAATTATTCTGACCTTTTCTAAGAAAATATTGAGATGCTAGTGTTATATATAAAGAGAAATTAATGTTGTATGGCAACTAATGGCTATAGAATGAAAGTTACATTACAGGTTGATTGATTAGTTTCCTCTCTAATGAACTATTATCATTTGAGCTTCTCTAAGAAATTATTATGTTTATAAACAAATGTTTCCTCATGAAAATCATTAATACACAAAAATTAAAAATGAGAATACTTTTATACTTCAGGGAAGATGCTTTAACACAGGGGAAAACTTCTGAAAATACTTTCGGGAAAGCACTTCAGATGTGTCATTGAAATTTAGTTCATACAGGGTCGCCTGGGTGGCTCAGTTGGTTAAGCAACTGCCTTCGGCTCAGGTCATGATCCCAGGGTCCTGGGATCGAATCCCACATCGGGCTCCTTGCTCAGTGGGGAGCCTGCTTCTCCCTCTCCCTCTGCCTGCTATTCCACCTGCTTGTGCTCTCTCTCTGTCAAATAAATAAAATCTTTTTAAAAAATTTAGTTCATATAGTCTCCAAAGGGCAGTTGAGAATGAACTTTGGAGGGGACCAGCACATGTTCCTGACCTTGGAGAAGGCCTTTCCCTTCCTCCAGCGAGTGAGTGAAGTGCATATTCAGATGTGATTAAAGATCTTTACGGGGGGAGATTATTTTTGATTATCCAGGTGGGCCCCAACTCCAATCACAAATGTCCTCATGAAGGAGAGGCAGAGGGGGATTTGGTACACACCGAAGAGGTGGCCATGTGACCTCAGAGGCAGAGACAGGAGTTATAATGGCCACAAATCAAGGAATGTCAACAGCCACCAGATTCTTCTTGAGGCAGGGATCAGAGCCTTCTGACGAAGCATGGACCTGCCAACACTGTGATTTTAGCCCAGTGGTAGTGATTTTGGATTTCTGATCTCCAAAGTATGAGAAAAAATTTCTGTTGTTTCAAGCCAAATTAAAAAATAAGTTGATATAATTATAAATTGTTCTTATCTAGTCATTAGAGAATATCTTTAATAAACTTATAAAAAGATTTCCTTCTTTTTTTAAAATATTTTATTTATTTATTTGACAGAGAGAGACACAGCGAGAGAGGGAACACAAGCAAGGGGAGTGGGAGAGGGAGAAGCAGGCTCCCCGCAGAGCAGGGAGCCCATTGCGGGGCTCAATCCCAGGACCCTGGAATCATGACCTGAGCCAAAGGCAGAGGCAGACACTTAATGACTGAGCCACCCAGGCGCCTCAAAAGGATTTCCTTCTTAATATACTGACAAGCTGGATAAAATCTCCCAAATGTTTCACAGATAATCCATGCTCAGATGCAAGAGAATCTGAATAGAATGTTGTTTTATTTGTGCAAACAAAACGTTTTGACTTAAGAGAATATTGCCATTCAAATTTAGTACTGAATATTTAATATACTATGTTTCTTTAAAAAAAGAGATCCATGGCTCCAAAAGGAATGTTCTTTAATAAAAAATGTAAATTTTTAGCAAAGAACATTCAGACTTTTATCACTATGAGACCTTCAATGGTAACATACATAACTTTGGTATTTATTTATACATACTTGGTTTTTAATGTTTATGTGTCCAAACCCTCCACTAGTCCTTTTTTTTTTTCTCCTCCAAGTTTCTTTTCTTAAATTACCATAGAAGAAATAAACTTAAATTTCATAGTTACCCAGTGGTTGTTGACTTAATACAGCTAAATATATTGTGCCATTTGCTTCCCTTTTTCATACCCCTAGTATTTTATCTACCATTTTGCTTAAATATCCCCTCACATATGGCCTTGTGACTTGTAGTCCCATTCTGAACTCTGTCTACTCTAAGCTCTGTAAGCACAGAGAAAATCCCTGTGCCTCATTGTCCTCAACTCTAAAAGGAGGATAAATCAAACTTAGAATTCATTTGGGCTTCAGAAACTAACTAAAATTCTTTGGGTTTTATGATTTTACTATAAGGTAATAATACTTTTAATTTTACACATGATGATAACATACATGCTGCTAAGTAATTTGATGAAAGTCATCTTTTGAGCAGGTTAACCAGCCTTTCTTGGAGGTGTTTTACAACTCACAATTAGCTCTTTTAAAATTTAATTGTAACTTATGAAATCTGTCCCTAAAGTTTATTTGTGGAGATCTTAGAGTGTTTTGTATTGAATGTGTGTGTGTTTTTTTTTTAAAAAAGCTATTTATGGGGCGCCTGGGTGGCTCAGTCGTTGAGCGTCTGCCTTCGGCTCAGGTCGTGATCCCGGGGTCCTGGGATCGAGCCCCGCATCGGGCTCCCTGCTCGGCGGGAGGCCTGCTTCTCCCTCTCCCACTCCCTCTGCTTGTGTTCCCTCTCTCGCTGTGTCTCTCTGTCAAATAAATAAAATCTTAAAAAAAATAAAATAAAATAAAATAAAAAGCTATTTATATTGATTCATATAACTTCTTTCTACATTAATTTATAGACACAATATTTAAGGTGAAATAGTAAATATTACTGCAAATTCAAAAATGAGACCAAGGAAATATAAGAAAACAAACTTAGCAAAAAGCCAGTATGATTGTTTTCCATGTGCTTCGTAATTGACTGTGAGCTAGTGCAGCCATGACAAAAAATAAAAATAAGTTCAGTTTCATAATTTGTATTATAAAAAGGAAAAAGTGTATTGGTTCCACTGAGAAATTAGAGTTTTTTTCTGGTACCATATTATAGAAGAAGTTCTTATGTGAGTCATTATGGAGAGGACACAGAATAAAGCTATATTGCATATGATTTGTTTCTTTTTCATTTTATCGTTAGCTTGTGCTTTCTTTGCTCACTTTGGGAAAGCAGAATTTTTCATAGCATCTACATTCATGACTATGCATATGCTAATAGAATAGATAATAAAAAATAATTACTGGGGTGCCTGGGTAGCTCAGCCAGTTAATGTCTGCCTTCAGCTGGGGTCATGATCCCAATCGGAGTCCTGGGATTGAGCCCTCGTGTCGGGCTCCCTGGAGCCTGCTTCTCCCTCTCCCTCTGCCCCACCCCTAGCTCACGCTTGCATGCACCCTCTCTCTCTCAAATAAATAAAATCTTTTAATAAAAAAATAATTACTGATAAAAATGATTTTCACAAGTAAATGAACGTAAGTTTGGGTTTAAAAAAACACTTATGAGTCCTAATAATCTTTATTTCTTGCGTGGTATATTTCCAAGATATAATGCCCTCATCTTTTCATGTTCATATTAGCATTTAACACATTTTATTGTAATTTGTTTATCTTACATTTGCCCAGATCCTCACTTGACTGTGGGCTCTGCTAGGCCAGGAATCCTACCTTAGTCATTTGTAACTTAATACTAATTCTGTTGCCTGTACATAGTAACATACTTAGTAAATATTTTAGTGAATGAATATAATATTGACTTCAAGTATATTTGTTTTCTCTCTTTTTATAATTCAGAATTATGGCTTGGAAACAGAAAATCTAAAAACCCTTTCTCACAAGCTGAATGCATCTGCCAAAAATCTACAGAATTTTATAACAGGGAGGAGAAGGAGTGGCCATTATGATGGGAGAACCAGCCGAAAATTGCCAAATGACTTTCTGACTTCGGTTGTGGATCTGATAGGAGCAGCCAAGAGTCTGCTTGCCTGGTTGGACAGGTAAAATCTTCCACATGTTTCATAAGTAATCCTCCTCGACACTATCTTGAATATAACAGTATTTCATGTGTTCTTGTGAAAGAATTGGACAGATATAGGAATATCAAGTTACAAATGTCTAATTATGATTCATCACAATATAGGGGTATCATCAAATAGACATTAATCATTTGTAAATTTTTATATCTAAGTAGCCAATTAATAATTAGTCCCTGACAATTTCAGAATACCTTAACTGCTTTACAAGCAAAGTCATTTTTGGCTGTCATAACAAGATTGATAGTACTGTTTTATCTCCTAATTTTCTTTATTCATTGTATTAATTGGTCATATTTAAGGGTGTGAGCATTAGGATTCTATTTACTGTTTTCAATGGCTAATTAGACACTGACACTTTAATAGTATGTAGTGCATGTCTCCTTACCTTGCTAAATTCATTCTTTATTATTACTCACATTGCACAATCTTGAATATCATAAACAGAGTTTTAGATTTTTTCTAGTTAATTTTTATTTGTCTAGGAACACATAAGATAACAAAAGTTTTCATGATATAAAATGAAAAAAATATTAAAATATGTGATTAAACATTGTAATGGTAAAACAAATTACAATTTTTTAAAAAAATTAAGCTCTTTACTTTCATTTTTAGAATTTTTTTTATAAGGGATATGTACTATGTTATGGTGGTTAAATAACCAAATTTTAGAGTACATTTTATTCTCATAAGAAACTCTGGTAATATACAATTTTACTAGAATTCTTTCTTGAGTAAATGTCAGTGGGATATACATTATATATAATATTTTGGCTTTTTAAAAATCTGAGGCCTTAAAAATAAAATATTTGTATTTTTAAGGTAAAAGTTAAGATAATTTAACTTCATATTATCTAAATTTATATATATTAATAATAACATATAATATGATGATACTAAATCCAAATCTTAATATTAAGCCCTGGGTTATTAGCTTTTTGATAATTAATTGGTAGACAGCATATTTCTTTTGCATTATGACATTATTAAAATTTAATTCTCATAATTGTCTAAACTACTTTTATCAATGTTTAAAGTAGTTGCACTTTAATTATATAAATTCTGCAAGTTTCATAATGGTCAATAAGTAAAATATATTTAAAATATGGCTTAGTCCTTAAGTAATGTAATATATTTGTTTCAGAAGGCTTCTCAGTAATTATAAAGCTTAAAGAACACATACTCCATTTTAGTTTATCCTCTTACACTATGACCTGCTCTATAATTGTGAATTTGCTTTACCTCAGTAATTGTATTTAGTAAATTTCATTTTATGTTCTTTTCACACTAGTACTTGTCAAATAAATGAATAATAGAATGTTTTTACTTTTTAGTGGCAGATATGGCTTTTTACAAAATCATATAAATAGCTTCTAGAACACTATGATAGTTTCTGACATTTTATTGTATTACATAATTTTTTATGGTGACATTTTTTTAATCATCTAAGAAGATGCTTTTAGTAAGTGCCAGTTCACCTACAAACACATATGAGTATACACACACATACAAAAACATATACAAACAGCCACATAACAATCCATGAAGTCAATCAATGGTGTTTTGTGTTTGTTTCATAGGAAGAGAAAATGTGATAAAAAGCCTGAAGGAAATAATTTAAATCATCTGTTTGGCTTCCATTGCTGCAAAGGTTTTCACAATGCTTATTTTGTATTCCATCATACCATGGTGATTGATTAAATCAAAGGCCATTTAATATTTTGACCATAAAAATGAAATATGTACTTAGAAGAAAAAAAAAGACAACTTTGTGATAACTTTAAAATCATCTGCTGAAACTGTAAATTGAAAAAAGAAACTGAAGTTTATATTTTGAAGATCTTTCACAGAAAAGTTCAGCTCCAGGCTGGCTTGCCTATAATGATGATACTTTAGCAAGCTTAAGTTTTAAAAAGGAAAGAAGGATAAAAGAATTTTCTTACATGCTAAGGCATTTGGACTTATGCCAAAGGCCTTTGGAACCTGTTTAGTAGGGTCATTGTGTTTAGGCCTGTGGATCTTGATGGTTACTAGGGCTGTATGTAGTGTTGGGAAAAATTAAAGAAGGGTAAGGATGGAAGAAGGAAAACTAACTTAAGAGGCTATTTTAGGAATTAATCATGCTGCTGCTACTGTTGACGATTTTGATGCTAATACTTCCAGCCACATTCATTTAATCAAAGCAAACCTAGGAGTGTTGTCTTCATTTTACAGATAGGAAAACTAGCACTTACAGAGGTTAAATTCAAAACCAAATGGTAAGTAAACGGTGGAACTATGATTCAGCCCAGGCATCAGACAACAGAGTTGATTCTCCTATTTACTGAGGTTTTTAATTAGAGGAGCAGAAGTGAGAATAGAAGAATGTTAGAGATATTTATGCAGATAAATAAGATTCTGGGACAGGTAAGATCTATAGACTACAGGAGGCATCTAGGTATTTGACTTGGCTGGCCCAGTGGATGGTTATTGCCATTATCAAAACAGGAATAAGTTATGGTGGAAGATGAATGTTGAGTTGAGTGTGAGGCATGATAAATTGTGAAAAGGTCTTTAGAGTACTGCTGCTCAGAAAAAATATATGACCGATAGAGATTTGGGAATAGTTAAAATATAGGTGATAAAGTCATGGATGTATTAATATGGTGGTCTAAGGAGAGTTTTAGAATGGATTCCTTTTATTCTGCTCTGTTTGTCTTCTGTACGACTTATACCTTTCTAACACTATATCATTTACTTATGTATTATTTTTTTGTCTGATTATATGATGTATGCTTCAAGAGAGCAGGGATATTCATCTGATTTGTTCACTGCTGTCACAATTATCTAGAAGAGTTCCTGGCCTATAGTGGGTGCTCAATAAGTATTTTTGAGTAAATGAAGAGAACTGGGATAAGGAGTGAGCTCTGTGAACCACCAACAACTGAAGGATGAGTAGAAGTGCTGCTTGTGGGAAAAAAAATGAGAAGGCATAACCAAAGAGGTAGGAGAGAATTAGATGAGAGTGGTGTCATGGAAGCAAAGGTAGTAAAGAGGTTTTTGTTTGTTTGTTTGTTTGTGGGTTGTTCGGGTTTTTTTTTTTTTTTTTGAGATTTAAGTATTTTATTTTTTCCAACTTTATTGAGCTGTAATTGACAAATAACTATGTAAGTTTAAGGTGTACAGCATGATGATTTGATACACATATATATTGTGAAATGATTACCACAGTAAGGTTAGCTAATACATCCATCACCTCATATAATTACCTTTTTTTCTGAGAACATTTAAGATGGGAGTAAAGAGTTTTAGGGGGGAAAGGAAGTGGTGAGTAGGATCAAATGCTGCTGAGTGATTAGGTAGGTTGAGGACTGAAAGTGTGTAGTGAATGAGGGAATCAGGATATATGTGACCGTACTAGCAACGGGTTAGTGATTTTATTTAGAAGTCATGAAAACTGGAATGCATGAGTTGGTTATGAATTAAAGGTAAGTGAGAATTCCTCTTTGAAGAAATTTTTTTCTGAAATTGTTTGTAGTTCAGAACAGTTTGTGTAATGTTAACTTCCCTTTTTCATAGATTCTTAATCTTTTAGTGGTGATAGGAAAGAAGAGAGGTTAATGATGAATACTACTTCTATATTTGGGAGTTTAACTTTGCTTCCTCCTCTGCCACGGATTATATGAATATCTTAACTGTTCCTTGGCTAATATAAATTTCAGAAGGTCCTGAAATCAATTTAAATATAATAGGACTTTTTCTGTAACTATGCAAGGTAAAATGTTTAGGCTGTTTGTTTTCCTGACAGTAACCCAGACTTTTATCAGAGATTATTAGTGGGTGTGTATTTAGGTTATATTTTTATTCTTTTCAAAGAAAAAAAATGTTTTCTAGGTAGCAGCAAGAACACAAGACAACACTTCATATGTCCTCTTGTTTCATTGTGTCCTACAAGCTACACAGAAAACAAAACACATTAATCATTGTTAGAATAGCCAAAAGAGCAGTGTTCTCCATGGTCATTATTGTGAATCCTGGCCAAAATGCATCATGAAATAGTGCAAAGGAGCAGAAGGCTGAGAAAGAGTTGAATTTCAGCTCTGCCTCTTAGTCCTGGGTAATCTTGAACCTTAACTTTTGTTTTTATTTTCTTTTTAGAATAGGATGTAAAACCTGCAGAATTTGAAGTTCTCTTCTAAGCACTAATACTCTATAATTAATTGACCTTGTTCACCAAAGCCATATGAGGAATATATCCAACTTATTTCCTTCTAAATAACATCAAAGGATGAACACTAACAACATTTGTTAGTTACTTGTAGAATCATTATTTAACTCTCTACCCCTTCTCTAAATAAATTTAGTTTTTTTAAGTTCTAGAACAAAACTAATCTCTTTTTTTTATTTTTTAAATTTTATTATGTTATGTTAGTCACCATACATCATTAGTTTTTGATGTAGTGATCCACGATCCATTGTTTTCATATAACACCCAGTGCTCCATGCAGTATGTGCCCTCCTTAATACCCATCACCGGGCTACCAATCCCCCCTCCCCCCTCCCCTCTAAAACCCTGTCTGTTTCTCAGAGTCCATAGTCTCTCATGGTTCATCTCTCCCTCCGATTTCCCCCCCATTCATTTTTCCCTTCCTTCTCCTAATGTCCTCCATGTTATTCCTTATGTTCCACAAATAAGTGAAACCATATGATAATTGACTTTCTCTGCTTGACTTATTTCACTTAGCATAATCTCCTCCAGTCCCATCCATGTTAATGTAAAAGTTGGGTATTCATCCTTTCTGATGGCTGAGTAATATTCCATTGTATATATGGACCACATCTTTATCCATTCATCTGTTGAAGGGCATCTCGGCTCTTTCCACAGTTTGGCTATTGTGGACATTGCTGCTATGAACATTGGGGTGCATATGGCCCTTCTTTTCACTACATCTGTGTCTTTGGGGTAAATACCCAGGAGTGCAATTGCTGGGTCATAGGGTAGCTCTATTTTTAATTTTTTGAGGAACCTCCACACTGTTTTCCAAAGTGGCTATACCAGCTTGCATTCCCACCAACAGTGTAAGAGGAAAACTAATCTCTTTATGCTTTCATTATAAAAGGTAAGAATGTGTCCTGTCTTGTTTATTTTTGTTTGTTTTGAAGAACTTAGAACTTAGGTACTTAATTATAAAAGTTCCATAGAAATGACATTGACCAAAAATTCTTAATATTTTGATCTGTAGGTGTAGATTTATTTTAATTTAAAGAAACAGTGATAAATATTTTGGCATTAAATTTTCTATTGCATTTTGGGGAGAACTTGCATGCATAGCAATATGATATGGGTTTATTGCAATTTTTATTTTATGTCACTTGAAAGGGAAGAAAGGAAAAGAAAGAATAGGTGAAAACCTTTAATTTAGTTGTAGATACTGAACTAGATGCTTCATATATATCAACTCACTAAATTCTCATAAAGCAGGTATCATCCCCATTTTACATATGAAACAGTAAGTAACTTGCCTAAAGTCATTTGTCTAGCATGCTACATCTCCTTTTTAAATGTTGACTAATAATTAAATATTTTGAGGAACTTATTCTTAGGAATGCAGCATATATAAACATTTATTTTCATTTTGGTATTTCTCTTCGAGTGCTAAACAAGAGTGTCACTTTTCTGGTTTTGGCCTGGATACTTAAAAATCACTATATAGAATTTTTATTTATAGAAAATTTAGTTAGCATTCTACTTTGAAGGCATCAATGAGATATCTTTTAATATCATTGAAAACCTTTTGGGGCTCCTGGGTGGCTCAGTCGGTTAAGCATCTGACTCTTGATTTCGGCTCTGGTGATTACCTCAGGGCTGAGATTGAGCCCTGCATGGGACTCTGCTCTGGGCATGAGGCCTAATTAAGATTCTCTCTCTTTCCCTCTCTCTCTCTGCCACCACCCCTGCTCGCACGCACGTGCTCTATCTCTCTCTCTCAAAAAAAAAAGTAAAAACCTTTTGAATTTTTTTTTTAAAGATTTTATTTATTTATTTGAGAGAGTGAGAATGAGAGAGAGAGAGAGAGAGCACATGAGAGGGGGTAGGGTCAGAGAGAGAAGCAGACTCCCCGCTGAGCAGGGAGCCTGATGCGGACCCAATCCCGGGACTCCAGGATCATGACCTGAGCCGAAGGCAGTCGCTTAACTAACTGAGCCACCCAGGCGCCCCAACCTTTTGAATGTTTGAGACTTAAAAGTTAGGGGGGAAATGTTTATAATTCACAAAACCTTCAATTTCAGTGGAGCTTTCATTCAAATAAAATTCATTTTCAAAAACCAGTCATCTGTTGAGGGGCATCTGACACTCATATGTGGAACATAAGGAATAGCACAGAGGACCATAGGGGAAGGGAGGGAAAACTGAAGGGGAAGAAATCAGAGAGGGAGACCAACCATGAGAGACTCTGGACTCCAGGAAACAAACTGAGAGTCAGAAGGGAGGGGGTGGGGGTTTGGGGCAGCCAGGTGATGGGTATTAAGGAGGGCATGTGATGTGATGAGCACAGGTTGGTATACACAACTAATGAATCATTGAACACTACATCAAAAACTAATGATGTACTATATGATGGCTAACTGAACATAATAAAAAAAAAACAGCTCTTTACATTTCTTAAGTCATACAAAATCTAAGGGTAACAAAATTGCTTTTTTGTTCTCCCATTTTAAATATTTACTTGAATGAAGTAGCAGACTTTCCCAGAGGAAAAACTTCTGAGATGAATCACATTTGGTAGCTTTACTGTTTATTTTCAATGCATGGTTTACTTGTCTATTTTTAACCTACATCCTGCTGTTCTTCACACCTCATCTTTCCTGTGGTTTTATATGGCTTTGCCAAGTCAATCTATACTTGGAGGTTTACAGATCACTGTATATATCACGTTGTACAGTAACATCATTAACAATGTTCATAAGTATTATTTATAGAAAAAGTTAATTTTGTTACTTATAGTGAAAGTTCATTATTTCCTCTCATATTTTAGCATTAACACCTAATTCTAATTATTTCTAAAATACCTTTCAAGGCTATTCTATTTTGAAGAGATCAAGGAGATATCTTTTTATGTCATTGAAAACCTTTTAAATGTTTAAGGCACAAGAGTAAAGTGACAAGGCAAAAATATTTTCTTTGAAATCTTTTGCCTTATCCAAAAAAAATGGTTGAACTGATTTCTTCTTCCATGATGGTAAACTATAGGACAAAAACTAATTGTATACCAGGAAAAAAATTACAAAAACCAATCTACCTCAGACACTACCAGATACTGTTGTCCATTGTTGCTTGGTCTTCTTTCCTCTCACATGCTCACTGCTCTCATTTGGCACCTCTTGTTGCAGAGATAAGCACTAATGTTAGAACTGTCACTGTGCATGGACTGCACTCAGGCTCAGCAGTGCCAACCTGAGAAATAGTAAGGCATTCCAGATATCCTTATTAACTTCTTAGCTTTTTAGCTTTCCTTATTGGCTTCTAATTTGTTTAGCATTTCTGAATCATTAATAACTTTTCCATAAATGTAATACTTTTGTTTGAAAAGAACATACAAAAGAATACTTTCTTATAGGGTCATAAACCTTTGCACTCGAAAGAGTTATAAGCACTTTATTATCCATATGGTGATTTAAGAGGAACAGTTGCTTAATTTTTAAGATCTGAATAGGATAGTTCCTGTAATGGCTGTTTATTGATGAGCCAAGGATTTTTTTTTTAAATTTGCTGGCATCAGAAAGCTTTCCTGCCATGAATTTAATTTCCTTTACTTGGAGTCACTGTGTTCTTTTTTGTAAGTAGCCTGAGCTCTAGCTTGGGGTTTTTTTGTTTGTTTGTTTGTTTCCAGACTGAAGAGTAAACTTCTCTTTTTTTTGTTTTGTTTATGAACTGGTTGTGCTCATGCACTCTACAGAGATCTATTTCTTTATCTAGATGATCATTAAGTCATGATTGAGTAATCATCTTTGGTAACTCACAAAGATTGGAACCCTGTCTGTCGGTCTTCATTTATTTACATATGTGTATAGCCAAAATAATCATACCAAACATTAATATCTTCAGGATAAGTGTTCTTTAGTATGGTTATACATGATCTGCCTTTAAAATAAAAACTTTAGGGGAATTCACTACAAGAGAAAAATCAGTGTTTTCTTTGGTGTATGTTTAGAGTTTTCCCCCCAGTTTTCTTGACATTTAATCTTGAGCTAGAAACTTGTCTTACTTGAAATATGAATGGTCAGGAAAGTGGAAAACATGCCTTAGAATTCAGTTTGCTATAGGCATTCAGTCATCAAATAGATTTTTCCTTTTATATATTTTGAAGATCAAATTTATGGGAAAAATAATGCTATATTTCATCTTATTACTTTTGAATGAAGTTTTTAGATTTTATTAACAGACTTTGACCTTTTCAAACCTAGGAACCTAAACTCTTTCTACTCTTGCCAGAAGCATGTTGAATTCTTAATTAAAATGCCAATTTTTATGCTTCAGTGCAGCAAAAATGGCCTTTAGTTACTTTTTAAAAATGATTTGTCTTAGAAGTGTTTATATTTTACATCTTTTTTAAAAATAGTTTTATTGAGGCCTAATTTACATTCTATAAAATTCACCCATTTTAGGTGTACAGTTTAATGAGTTTTAGTAAATTTAGATACACCTTTGCAACATCTCTACAATCCAGTTTTAGAAAACTTCCATAAGAATAGATTTTTTAAAGCTGGTTCCTCACAAAGAGGTTAACTTTTTAAAAATGAGAACGTAGATTAATTAATTACATATTTTTTCCAATTAACTTTATTTGAATTCTTAATGTCTGTTTTAGTAAATTATGGTGATAAATACACTGAGTTTTGGAATGTAGATTAGTGGAAGACAGCCTATAATAGGCTATGGCATATAGGATTATTTAGAAAACAATATGTTAAAAACACTGGAGAAAAAAAGGGTCATTTAATAAATAGTATCGGGACACCTGGTAAAACCTTTGGAAAATAATGATAGAACACTACCTGTTGTTTCTAAAAAATTTTAAGTATATCTTTTATTTAAGTGGAAAATAAACCCATGAGAAAATATAGACAAAAAATGATTGCTAGATGTAGAAAGACTTAAGTATTAAAAATATGGAATAAAATACAAATGAATATCCCAATTGACTTTCACTACATAAAACTGAAAAATGTGACAAAGTATAAGACAGATGACAAACTTGGAAAAATAAATACTTGCAACAAACATATGAGAAGCAGAGTGTTAATCTGTACTATGTGACTATTACCTTCGTATTTTAAAAATACCAAAATATAATGGATGAGCACATAGACATTTCAAAAGAGACGACACAGAAATTGCTGATAAGATGTATGTACCAAACGTCAGAGCTCTGAAGTAAAAACTGATGGAACAAGAAGAAAAAACAGATCCACAGTTATAATTGGATACTTCATTTTTTTTTTAATTTTTTTATTGTTATGTTAATCCCCATACATTACATCATTAGTTTTAGATATAGTGTTCCATGATTCATTGTTTGTGCATAACACCCAGTGCTCCATGCAGAACGTGCCCTCCTCAATACCCATCACCAGGCTAACCCATCCTCCCAACCCCCTCCCCTCTAGAACCCTCAGTTTGTTTTTCAGAGTCCATTGTCTCTCATGGTTCTTCTCCCCCTCCGATTTCCCCCCCTTCATTCTTCCCCTCCTGCTACATTCTTCTTCTTCTTTTTTTCTTTCTTAACATATATTGCATTATTTGTTTCAGAGGTACAGATCTGAGATTCAACAGTATTGCACAATTCACAGCGCTTACCAGAACACATACCCTCCCCAGTGTCCAGTCACCCCATCCCTCCCACCCCCCCCATAATTGGATACTTCATATCCACTCTCTTGATATTGATAAAACTACCAGACATAAAGTCAGCAAGGATTAGAAGAACTGAATACCACCACTAAACAACATTACATAATTGACATTTTTAGAGTACTTCATCCAACAAAAGCAGAATACAAATTCTTTTCAAGTGCCCATTGAAACATTCACCAAGATAGACCACATCTGCATCATAAAGCATACTTTGACACATTTGAAAGAATTAAAATCCAGTTAGAGTATATTTTTTTTAAAGATTTTATTTATTCATTTGACAGAGAGAGAGAGAGCGAGAGCAGGAACACAAGCAAGGGAGTGGTAGAGAGAGAAGCAGGCTTCCCTCAGAGCAAGGAGCCCGATGCGGGGCTCGATCCCAGGACCCTGGGATCATGACCTGAGCCGAAGGCAGACGCTTAACGACTGAGCCACCCAGGCACCCCGAGTTAGAGTGTATTTTTAACCATAATGGAATCAAACTAGAAATCAAACAACACATTTCCATGTAATCCATGGTTAAAAGAGTAAGACTCAAGAGAAGTAAAAAATATATTAAACAGAAGGAGAAGAGAACAAATCATAATTTTTGTGGCACACAAACAGTGATAAAAGGAAAATTTATAGCACTGAATGCTTATATCATAAAAAAAGATCTCATCAATCAACTAAGCTTCCATCTTAAGAAAATAGGAAAATAATAGCTAATCAATGTGTATAAATTTTCAGTTAAGCAAGATGAAAAAGTTCTAGAGGTCTGCTATAAAATATTGTACCTGTAGTTAACCTGTAGTTAACAATACCGTCTTGTACACTTAAGGTTTTGTAAAGAGGATAAATCTTGTGATAAGTATTCTTACAATAAAAGAAAATAGAAAAATAAGAACGAAATAAACCTAAAGCAAGCGGAACATGGTAATAATGACAAAGGATTAAAAATCAATGAAGCTGAAAGCAGAAACACAGTGGAGAAGTTGATCAAAATAAAAGGAACATGAAGGAATACTACTAATACTTCATAAATTTGACAGCTTAGATGAAATTGACCAATTCCAATTCCTTGAAAAACACAAACCAAAATTTACCTAAGATAAAATAGATATTCTGAATAATCCTCTGAGTATTAAAGAATTTGAATTGTACTTAGAAACCTTTTGTGGTGGGGTATAAAAGGTCCAGGCCCAGGTGATTTCCTTGGTGAATTCTACTATATGTTTAAAGAGGAAATAACACGAATTCACACAATGTTCCAGAAGGTAGATGAGTAGGTAATTCTTCCCATCTCATTTTATGAGATGATTATGATCCTAATCCAAATACTCAATGAAAAGAGTACAAAAAAAAGAAAACTGTCAACCAGTATCTTATGAACTTATGTTAACTTTTTAACTTACATGTTAAAATCCTCCACAAAATATTGGTAGACCAAATCCAACCATATATAAATAAAATTATATACCATGACTAAGTAGGATTTATTCCAGGTGTGAAATGCTGCCTTAAATAAATCAATGTAGGGGCGCCTGGGTGGCTTAGTCATTAAGCGTCTGCCTTCCGCTCCGGTCATGATCCCAGGGTCCCGGGATCGAGTGCCGCATCGGGCTCCCTGCTCCGCGGGAAGCCTGCTTCTCCCTCTCCCACTCCCCCTGCTTGTTCCCTTTCTCACTGTGTCTCTCTGTGTCAAATAAATTTTAAAAATCTTTAAAAAAAATCAGTGTAATCCACCACATCAATGGGTTAAAGAATGAAAATCATATGATCATAACAGTTAATGTATAAAGAGCATTTGGTAGAATCCTATACACATTCATTAGAAAAATTCGCAGCAAGGTAGGAACAGACTGGTAATACCTTAACTTGATATAAAGCATATATAAAATGCAACAGCTAAACTTACACTTCCATTATGAAATACTGAAAGCTTTCCTCCTGAGACTGGGAATAGGGTAATACTATCTGCTCTCACCCCTCCTATTTAATAATCTATTGGGAGTCACATCTAGTACATTAGGCAAGAAAAGGAAATAAAAGACCTAGAGATTAGAATGAAAAAAAAAAACTTCCCCTATTTGCAGATTATATATATATATATATATGTATATATATATATATATATATCTCCTTGGTTAGAAAATTCCAAGCTATCTACAAAATATCTGTTAGAACTAATAAGTAAATAGCAAGGTTGTAGGATACAAAGTCCACACACAAAAATTATATTCCTAAACAATGAATAACTAGAAACCAAAATTAAAAATATGGTACAATTTATAGTTGCTTCAAAAGTAGTGAGTTGCCTACACATAAATTTAGCAAAATATCTACAGGATCAGTATGTGAAAACTATAAAACACTGATAGAGGATATCAAACAAGATATAAAGAAATGGAGATACATACTGTATACTGTGTTCATGGATTGGAAGCTTCAGTAAAAATGTCAGTTCTCAAGTCTCCCTACAGGTATCATGAAATTCATATAAAAATTCCAGCAGGATTTTTTTTATAGCCACAGACTGTATGCTTTTAAGTTTATATTTAAAAGCAAAAAAAAAAAGCTGTGCCTGGGTGGCTCAGTCGTTAAGCGTCTGCCTTCAGCTCAGGTCATGATCCCAGGGTCCTGGGATCGAGCCCTGCATCAGGCCCCCTGCTCCACGGAAAGCCTGCTTCTCCCTCTCCCACTCCCCCTGCTTGTGTTCCTGTTCTCACTATTTCTCTCTCTGTCAAATAAATAAATAAGATCTTTAAAAAAAAATTTTAAAGCAAAAAAAAAAAAACCTGGAATCATTCATCAATTTTGAAAAAGAAATTACTCATTTTTAAGTGTTACATAACTATAGTCATCAAAACTGGTATTGGTGACTGGATAAACACCGAGAGAGTCCAGACTGTTCCTTTATAGGTCTGGTTAGCTGATTTTTGACAGTGGAGAATGGATAGCCTTTCAACAAATGGTTTTGGAGAACTTGGATAGGCATAGGGGAGAAAGTGAAACTTGACCCAGGCCTCACACCTTATATAAAAATTGACTCAAAGATGGACCACAGATCTAAAGGTAAAACATAAAACTATAAAACTTTCATAAGAAAATATGACTTACTGTCAGGTGAAGATTTTCTGAGATATAGGACTAAAGGTATAATCCAGAAAAAATTATCAAGTTTGACCTCATAAAAATTAAAAACCTGGTATGCTAAAGATCCTGTTAAGAGGATGGAAAGACAAGCCATAGACTGAGAAGAAATATTACAGTTCACCTGTTCAACAAAGAACTTGCATACAAAATGTGTTAGGAACTCTCTAAACTCAATAGTAGGAATACTAAAAATCCAAACAGCAAATGGGCAAAGGGCGTGGGGAGACATTCCACTGAAGAGTATATATATGGATAGGAAATATGCACATGAAGATGTTCAGCATCATTACCGATTAGAAACCCATTCAAGAAATATAGATAACTATTAGATATAGGTAATATATAACATAAATATAAATAAAACACCTTGGAGGGATTAAAGACCTAAATGTGAGATCTGAAACCATAAAAATCCGAGAAAAGAGCATAGGCAGTAATTTCTCTGACATTGACCATAGCAACTTCTTTCTAAATATGTCACCTGAGGCAAGGGAAACCAAAGCAAAAATAAACTGACTACATCAAAATAAAAAGCTTCCTCACAGTGAAGGAAACAATAAAACTAAAAGGCAACTTACAGAATGGGAGAAGATATTTGCAAATGACGTATCTGATAAAGGGTTAGTATCCAAAATATATAAAGAACTTATAAAACTCAACACTCAGAAAGCAAATAATCCAATTAAAAAATGGGCAGAAGACATGAAGAGACATTTTTCCAAAGAAGACATCCAGATGGCCAACAGACACATGAAAAGATGTTCATCATCACTGATCATCAAAGAAATGCAGATCAAAACTACAATGAGATATCACGTCATACCTGTTAGAATGGCTAAGATCAACAACACACAACACAAGAAACAACAGGTGTTGGTGAGGATGTGGAGAAAAAGGAACACTCAGGCACTGTTGGTGGGAATGCAAACTGGTGCAGCCACTGTGGGACACAGTATGGAGATTCCTCAAAAAATTAAAAATACAATTACTGTAGGATCCAGTAGTTCCACTACTGGTTATTTACCCCAAAATATGAAAATACTAATTCAAAAAGATAGAGGCACCCCTATGTTTATCGCAGCACTTACAATAACTAAAATACAGAAGCAACTGAAGTGTCCATGGATAGATGAATGGATAAAGGAGAAGTGGTATTTATATACACTTGATTATTATTCCACCATAATAAGCATGAAATTTTGCCATTTTCAACAACACATATGGACCTAGAGGATCTAATGCTAAGTGAAAGAAGTCAGAGAAAAACTAATCCCATATGATTTCACTCATGTGTGGAATTTAAGAAACAAAACAAATGAGCAAAGGGGAAAAAAAGTGACAAAGAAGGAACAGACTCAACTATAGAGAACAAAGTGATGGTTACCAAAGGAGAGGTGGGTGGGGGGATGGGTGAAATAGGTGATGGGGATTAAGGAGTACACGTGTCATGATGAGCAATAGGTGATTAAAATAAAACATTAAAAAAATATTTGGGGGAATTTCAAATTACATAGCTAACAGAATGGCCAACATCAAAAATACATAAATGAAAAATTGGTTTAAAAAATGTAACCAATAAAGGATATCTCTTTTATGGACCCATGTGAGAGTGGGAGGTGCTTGAGTTGTAGAGTTTCCTAGAAGAAACAAATTATTTATAACCGGGAAGTAGTTCCATATAAGCATTCTTAGTAAATTGCCTGAAGAGATATCAAATAGGAGGTCTAAAGCACTAAGGATTCAATAATTTCACTAAATTTTGACCTCCGTGCCTTTTTTTATATTAGTGATTTTCTTTTCATTAAACTGGGCCTCCCAAATCCTATAAGCTTTGGCCTTACAAAACCTGATGGGCATTCACAGGTGAGAGTGGATAAAAAGTAATGGAAAGTCACTGTGAATTCATTTGGTGGCAAAACACTTGGTAATAAAAAAGATTGCTATTTGTCTCTGACAACCTTGTAAATATGAACCTTAAGCCAGAATATATTTATTATTTATGTACCACCTTATTTGAAAAAGGATGTGAAGTGACATAAATAATTGGTTTAGTACAAGATAAAACCTAGTAAGTAAGTTCATAGAGGCAGTATATCAGTGTTTAAATCTGTGGCGTGTGGGCTCAGACTTCCTTGGTTTGAATACCAGCTACTCCCACTTACTAGTTGTCACTTAACCTTTTTGTATCTCAGCATTCTCATCTGTAAAATGGGAATAATAATAGCACCTACTACACAAGCGTTTTTGTGAGAATAATTTATTACATGTAAAGCATTTAGAACAGTACCTGGCACATAGTAAGTCCTCAGTAAGTGTTAGCTATCATTACTAGCTCTGAATTGTGAATATTTCAAGAAGATACTGTATTCAGAATCTTCATTTGAAAGTAAACTAAAATATTGTCTTTGCCTAAAGTACTCCTTTGTTTTATTTTAGATGTAGTGAAGAGACCTTATAAGTACCAAAGAACCAATAAATATTAAGAACTAAAAAAAGAAACTTGATGAAAAGCAAACATTATGTTTCTTGGGGCGCCTGGGTGGTGCTGTCAGTTATGCGTCCAAGTCTTGGTTTCCGCTCAGGGTTGTTAGATCAAGCCCTGAGGCAGTCTGCTTGAGATTCTCTCTCTCCCTCTGCCCCTCCCTGCCATGTACTCTCTCTCTCTCTTTCTCTAAAATAAATAAATAAATTTTTAAAGAATAAAAAAGAAAAGCAAACATTATGTTTCTTGAATTTAATTCTCTTCTGTTTCCTGAATTTTTTTCTAAAATATGTCCTGAATATTTTTTATCGCTATGTAAACTTCAGAACAACTCATTTCCTATTATTCAAGATCTTAACTTAAGGCTATTGCATTTGGAGACTTTTCAAAATCTCTTCCTATTAATCATAATTTTCGTTTTCCCTTTATAGGTCACCATTTGCTGCTGTCACAGACTATTCAGTTACAAGGAATAATGTCATACAGCTCTGCTTGGAATTGACAACAATTGTGCAACAGGTATTAGCTGACAACCTTTACTTCTGTTAATTTATTTTCTATTTCATATTCTAACAATGCCAAGTATTCTTTTTTACCAATAGTTTATAAGATACTGGTTTGGGGGCTCTAAATAAACCAGATATATCATTTGGGAAACTATTCATGTAACCCTATAAACAAGCATTTTATTTACCAGAAGATGTAAAAGTAAACTGAACCTGTAGAGAAATCATTATAAGATGGTAGGTCTGGTAGTCTCACATTTTAGTGGGGAGGGTTGTACTGCCTTTCACAAAATGAAATTGCCCCATTTAGATAACAATCTAAGACTTTTGCTCTAAGACACTGTTCTTTATTAGTACAACTATTAGTTTCACTTATCTATTGCACATATGACAAAATATAATAGCTTTCAACAGTGATCTATTTACATGTCCTGGTTTTTTACTTTGAATATTATCCAACCCAGGGATCCCCAAGTCAAATGCCTTCAGGAGTGCTGTGGCTAATATAAATGTTTGAATCAAGTCTAGGATAAGATATGGAGAAACGTTATAGTGGTGAATTGACTAGTACATATTTTACAATATTTAATTAAATGTAATAACAAAACACATTTGAGAAGTCTGACGCCCGCAGTCACCGTGCTGCGTAAGCCCTCGTGGCAGCCTGTTGCCGCTGCGTTCTCAGGGACCAGCATTTGTTAACCTATCCAGCGATGCAGAAAGAAAGCAGACAAGAAAAAGCAGAAGATTATTAGGGAAGTTGATGATTTAATCTATTCTTCTACTCCCTGTCCTTTATTACCAGGGATAATTATAGGAAGGAGAGTAACTTTGTGACTTTTAATTGTGGAACACTTCAGACGTTCATCAGGATTCTATCATGGCAGTGAAAAAGCAGCTCGTGGTTACTCACAGACATGCGTGGAGATTGTGAACATTTTTATGAGCTTTGAGATACCCTAATGGTCTCACTGCATGTCTTTATATTTGATAGCCGTAAACTCAAGTTCCGAATTTCAAAAATCTCAACTGGATAATGGGGAGAAGAGTGGCATTTTAGGACAAGGGTCAACAAACTTCTCTTTTTTTTAATTTTGTTATGTTAATCACCATACATTACATCATTAGTTTTTGATGTAGTGTTCCACCATGATTCATTGTTTGCGTAAACTTTTTGTAAAAGAATCAGATATTAAGTATGTTAGGTTTTGTAAGCTATGTAGTGCAGGCTATCAGGGTCTGTTGCAACTACTCAGCTCTGCTGTTGTAGAGCAAACGCAGCCATAGACAATGTGTAAATGGATGCGGGTGGCTATGTGCTTGTAAGACTTTTTTGCAAAAAAGGCTACAGGTTGATTTTGGCCCATGGGCCATCTTTAGCTGACCTGTGTTCTAGGGCAATGCTAGGCCAGCGTGGTCTGCGGATGAGCAGCATTATCATCACGTGAGAACCTGTTAAAAATTCAGATACTTGGGATACACCCCAAATGTACTGTGGGGAGGGCCCAGGAATCTGCATGTTTGCTAGTTTTTCAGGTGATTCTGGTTCTCCTACATTGTTCCAGGGCCCAGGGGTAAAAGCAATAATATAATCTATGGGTTATTTTTCTTATAGCTCTTTGTTATCAATGACATTTCTTAAAAATGTATTTTCTAAAGCTCTATTCCTTTTAAAGGCATTAACCAAAGATTTGAGGTGTGGATAACAGATTATTAGTTTCTTCCCTTTTACTATGAGAGAGAAATTCTCTTGATTTAGGGATATATATTATACAGTATTTGTATGATAATCTTGCATAGCCTTTTAATACAGATATGTGCTCAGTAGCAATCTGTATTAAACAATCCTAATAAAACAAGAATTATTAAGTGCTACATGTCCAGATCTGTGATAACTCTATTATATTTGTTATATAAGCTTTTTATTTACACGAGACCCAAAACAATTGACATACGGTGCAATTAAATGTGAGGATTAAAAGTATATTTTTCAACTTTTTTACATGAGAAACTCCTATTTATTGTCAGTTCTATGAGACTGCAATCCATCTGATATCAACTTGCAAGATAACTTCATTTCCAAGCATAATTATGACAGAAAGTGGGTGTTTTTCAGTTCTTGCGTCTCCTCCAAACATCTGGACCTGGATAGCCTATTTAAAGTTTGCTTTTGAGTAATTGGACAACTCTCTGTTGCTTTATAAACCAAGACTGCAAATCTAAATGGCAGTTATGATGTTTTCTTGACAATCTTAAGGAAGAGTACTCAGGTGTATTCATTTTCTCTTAATTAATACAGAACCTTTTCCCATATCCAAAGGGGATCAACAAAGAGATCTTGAAAAAAAATTAGCTTTACTTAAGTATAGAGTGAGGTCATAAAATGGAGAGTTTTCTCTGTTTAGAACTCACAGGTTCCAGAGCATACTTTTGTCGTTCTAACCTTCAAATGTTACATTTAGAAGAATGGCTGAAATGATTTTCAGTGAATTAAGATCTCCTGTAGAGAGATTGCCCAGTGGTGAAAGTGTGGTTTATGTCAGATATGACTAACTCCCACCCATTCCGCTATTTTAAGAACCTACCATCCAGGTAACAAGTGGTTCAGCTTTTGTTTCCAGAATGTATGAATACCTACTATTGACAACTACTTCACAATAAACGTATGCCATTCTGATATTGCCCTCAGAGGCTTGTTTATGCTCTCAGGACCTTTAACAGCTGCACTGTATGGCCTGACATTCTCCTTAGGAATTTGTTTCAAGGCATTAATGGGTTTAAGTGTTTCTGTTTACAGGTCAGGAAACATTAGGTAGAGTAGAGAGGGATGCTTTCAGAAATTGAACTGTATGTACATTCTGACTTGACCACATACAGAATTATTGAAAACCCTCCAAATAATGAAATACTCCAAATATACTCAGATGTAGAAGAAGCTTCTGTACTCTCCACCCACTGTACACTCTGTTTTAAATAGGATGCCTTGCCCTTCATAGGACATGTTGCTCTAACATTACCTGTTTCTATTTTTTAAAGTTCAGCAGCTCGTAACATTTGTCACAGTTCTTCTATCTCACTCTCATTTTCCCGTCACATGTCCTGTTCCATGTGTCACTTTTAAGATGCTTCTGAACAAAAACCTCGGTACCCAGCTGGTTTTGGCTCTTGCCTTGCCCACCCCATCCCAACCTGTACCTGACCAGAAATACTTTAACTAGGTCTTTTCTGTTGTACCTTTTTAAAAAGATTTTACTTACTGATTTGAGTGAGAGAGAGAGAGAGAGCACAGGCGCAGACTCCCTGCAGAGCAGGGAGCCTGATGTGGGACTTGATCCCAAGACGCTGGGACCATGACCTGAGCCGAAGGCAGACACTTAACCGACTGAGCCATTCAGGCACCCCTTTTCTGTTGTGCCTTAAAGGAAATGTTAAGATACCAATTTCTCTTAACAAAATACATCTTCATGATTTAATTTACTTATAAGTATAGAATCTATCATTGTCATACTGATCATCCCAAAGCCCAGCTTTGATTTTGTGACTTTTAGCAATTTTCTTCTGATTTTCAAATTGATTACAAACTCCTTTCTTTGGAATTCAAAGGGGTTCCGAGTAGGGTCCTACCATAATTTCAGTTTTATCTTCCAGTACTCCCATATATTTTAATTGTAGCCTAGTGTGTGTGGATGAGTTATTGTTGGTAAAACAGATTTTGTAGTCTCATCTTTTTATGGTGTGGGGTGTCCTCAGAATATGCTGCATATATCTTCTTATCTCAGCCTGGTAAAATTATGTTCTATTCTTTAAGGCCTCTAGGAAGTGCCTCAACTCCTTCCCACAACTCTCTGTACCTTCTTCCTACTTAGACCATTTATATTTAATTTAACTATTTATATGGTTGAGATCAAATATACCACCTTGCTGTTTGTCTTCTATGTTTCCCATTTGTTCTTTGTTTTCTTTTTTCTGTGTATGTTTTTATTAATTATTTTTTATTATTCCATTTTATTATTCCATTTCCATTGGTGACTTATTAGCTATAATTCTTTGTTGTGTGGGCAGATGTAGAAATCCCTTGAACTTACTTTACATAGCATTTCACATCTCACCTATGACAGTTTTATTCTGCTATGAATAATAATTATCTGACTTCCATTAGATTATGAACTCCTTGAAGACAAGAATGGTGTCTTGCTCATTTTCATATATAGTAGGTGCCCATTACATACCTGTTAAAATAAATTGACCTGAGACCCAATTATCTCCTGTGGCTAGCACATGCTCATTTGTACTCTTCCAAGAAAAAGTTGGAATTAAATGCTTGAATTGGTACTCATTTTATTTCATCTCCTGTAGTTCTGTCTCTGCTAGCTATGTAAAGAACCCCAGAGATAGCCATCACTTTACATCTTAGTTTATTCATGAGTTAAAATAAGAGGATGGATCCTCATAACCACTTGCCAATGCTAGAATGAAAGTGAACAAAACTTCTGGAACACTATGCAAATATAGAATACTAACAAAACATGTCTTTTAGAGGAAACTTAATTATAAGCATGATATATTATAGTGTTTGTAAATCATCTCTTAAATAATCTATTATTTTTCTACTGTTATATGATGTCATATCTTTGGTACCGGGTTTTTCTGGGCTCTGGTCTGTTACTACCTATCCTAACAATAGGAATGAGGTTGATGGATAAAATAATGAAATAAAATAGGTGTTTGTCAGGGCGCCTGGGTGGCTCAGTTGGGTAAGTGTCTGCCTCCCGTGCAGGTCATGATCCCAGGGTCCTGGGATCAAGCCCACATCTGGTGTCCTACTCAGTGGGGAGCCTGCTTCTCCCTCTCCTCCCCACTGGTACTCTCTGTTGTTATCTCTGTCTCTCTCTCTCAAATAAATAAATAAAATCTTTTTAAAAATAGGTGTTTGTTTCTTGATAATGAAACTATGAGGGATTTTATTTCATTTAGACTCTACTTTTCTTTATATTCCATATTTTCTAAAATGAATTTGAGTTGTCAGAAAAAAAATGAATGCTATATAATTAAAATAATACTACTTTGTTTAATAAAAGAGTACAGCATAGACAAATACTATATTTTAAAATAAATGATGTAGTTTACAGTAAGTGTCCATCTAATGGTCTCATTCAGCCATTGTATACACACTAATCACTGCATTCACTTGGAATTGTACGCAGTATCTGAAGACAGGAATTAAACTTAAGCTACCAGTAAAAAAGGCCAATTTGAATAAGCAAAGTGTAGATTTTAAAAAAGTATCTAGGGCATGCATTTATACCAGGCTTTCAAGAAATCTCATCTGAACAGTTATGATGATAGTTATGCTTTGAAATATGCTGTACTTCAAATTATTTTTCACTCAACTTTAATTATTTTTATTCCCTTTGCAGCAAGAGGAGATGATCAATATCTAAAAATAAACTGTCACAAATAGCTTTTTTCCCTTCTTAACACAAAGGGGTGGTACTATGAAGTAAGTGGAAAGTGCTTCTTGATATTGGCCACCTATATTTAAAGTGGTGCTAACATTAGAGGAGAAAGAGAATATAAATTTCTTTTAACAAGCTCTGTTTTGAGGAATTTCCTTAATCTACTATATCTGTTTTACTTATTTATATTTGTGATGGGTTTAGATAGTTATATTTAAAGTCTTTTAAAGAGATCCCTCCCTCAACACCTCCCTTTCCACATAAGATTGGTTGTAATAACACATTTTTTTTTATTTTAAAGATTTTATTTATTTATTTATTTATTTGTCAGAGAGAGAAAGAGAGAGAGCACAAGCAGGGGAAGCGGCAGGCAGAGGGAGAAGCAGGCTCCCCGCTGAGCAAGGAGCCCAGTGCGGGACTCGATCCCAGGACCCTGGGATCATGACCCGAGCCGAAGGCAGACGCTTTAACGACTGAGCCACCCAGGTGGCCCTGTAAAAACACATTTGAGCAGAAGGGGAAACTAGTTTTAAAATCGTAAATGGAAAGTATTCTCAGAGAACTGAAGCTTCATTTAGAGCACTGTTAGGAACTGGATCAGAAAAATGAGACAGGTACCCAAGCACTTACTTACTTACTTACTTACTTATTTATTTGTTTGAGAGAGAGAGAGAGTCGGTGAGAGAAAGAGAGAGAGACAGAGCATAAGTCACAAGCTGGTGGTGGGGGGGGGGCGGTTGCGGAGGGAGGCAGAGGGAAAGAGAGAAGCAGAATCCCCACTGAGCCGGGAGCCCAAAGCACAGAACTCAGTTCCAGGACTCCAGGATTATGACCTGAGCCAAAGGCAGATGCTTAACTGACTGAGCACCCAGATGCCCCAGTACCCATGCACTTCTTATCTGTATTGACATAATTTCTATGATGCCTGCCCTAACGAGTAGCAGCTTGATCTAAAGTTATTCTACTGTGCCATTTTTATATTTTCCACTTCAAACACAAAAATGACTAGATTGTCACTAGTTAAGAAATGGACAGAAAAGTATCAGTTTGTAAGGTGAAGCTTCGGTGGAATTCACAATACTTGGGGCAACGGACCGAGGGTAGGGATCATGAGTATTGGGAGACTTGAGGCTTAGCCCAGTTGCTTCATGATGAGCCATGTACATTTGCTTGTGCCATCTATAAACAGAAGTAATTCTGTTGTGAGAATCAAATTAGATGTATTAAAAATGGTTCACAAATGTGAAGTGAAAAACAAAAGGAAAGTATTATCTATAAAATGGGTGAGAAATAGAGACTTGATAAAAAGAATTAGAATAACAACTTTGTTTTAAATAATGAATATACACAGGTTTTTTTTCTCCATTTAGTGTTAGTTTTCTTTAGCTGCATCTACAGTGAAATCTGAATTACATGCTGAGAGAAAAATTTCAACAGGTTGTGAAACATTTTGATCAGATTTTGAAATGTTGTATACCAGAGTGAAAAACGTCCTTTTAAAATTCAGGTTCTGGTAAATTACTTTTACCTGAAATGTCTCCTCTAAATTGTATATATTAAAATGTCTTGCTGTTTTCTTATGGGCTTGCTCATTTTTCAACCTTTTTAGATCCATTTTCCCTGTCCTTGGATATCACTGGCTTTTTGAATAGTGTTTGAAACATTACTTTAGCTTACCATTCCCAGCCGAAAGTTGGGTAAAAAAGAGAAAATATCAATAGTCTTTCACATGAGATTGTTTAAATTAACACTTGAACAGAAATGCAAAGAAAAAGGAAATTCTAGAAACCTTCCTTAAAACATCCTATTTTAAGTACGTAATTGTTACCTACTGCTCAGTCAACACTTTCCTTCTCCATCCTTTAAAATTTGAAGAAATAGCATGTACTGTTCAAAAAATCTTAACTGAGAGAATCATCAGCAAGAACTAGAAGTTCATTTAGATGTTGAATTCTTATGATCTTTGCTTGCATTCATTCCATTGATGTTGTATGCCATCAGTATAAAAGTTTATATATAGTACATCCTGTAGTATAATTTTTTCTACATCTTTAAAATTACAAAAGTAATATCTGCTTTATAGAAAAATTTGAAGTTATGAAAAGAAAAAAAACATTGCTTGTAATCCTTCCACTCAGAGAAAATCCCTGTCATCATTTTGCCTATTTTATTTCATATTTAGTTTTATGCCATAATTTTTTTTATTTTACTGCATCGTTCATATTAGGACTTTTTAAAAATTCCAGTGTAATTAACATACAGTGTTATATTATTTTCAGTTGTACAATATAATAATCCAACAATTCCATATGTTACTCAGTGTTCATCATGCTAAATGTACTCTTACTCCCCATCACCTATTTTACCCATCCCCCCATCCATCTTCCCTCTGGTAACCACCGGTTTGTTCTCTGTTTAAGAGTCCATTTGTTTCCCTTTTTTTGTGTTCATTTTGTTTTCTTAAATTCCATGTATGAGTGAAATGATAAGGTATTTGTCTTTCTCTGACTGACTTATTTCACTTAGCATTATACACTCTAGATTTATCCATGTTGTTGCAAATGGCAAGATTTCATTCTTTTTTATGACTAATATTGCATTATATGTGTGTGTGTGTGTATATATATATATATATATCACTTCTTCATTCATCTATCAAAGGACCTTTGGGCTGCTTCTATATCTTGGCTATTGTAAATAATGCTGAAATAAACATAGGGGCACATATATCTTTTTTTTTTTTTTTTTTTAAGATTTTATTTATTTATTTGACAGAGAGAGACACAGTGAGAGAGGGAACACAAGCAGGGGGAGTGGGAGAGGGAGAAGCAGGCTTCCCGCGGAGCAGGGAGCCCGATGTGGGACTCGATCCCAGGACCCTGGGACCATGACCTGAGCCGAAGGCAGTTGCTTAACAACTGAGCCACCCAGGCGCCCACATATATCTTTTTGAATTAGTGTTTTTGTATTCTGTAGGACTTTGTTTTTTTTAAAAGTTTATGAAATGATAATATTCATTAATTTTTTAAAATACAGAAAACTATAAAGAATATTTCAGACATCCCAATCTAAGCACCAGAAACAACTGTGCTATTGCTCTGAGCTTTCCTACAATAAATATCTGTATTTAAATTGTGATTCTGACTTTTTTACAATTCATTTCTTCCATTTTGCTCTACATTTGCCCATCAGATGTATTTTATTTCTTCTATTTTTTAAATCTGTTATTTTTATTATTTTTAAAATTGAAGTATAATTGACATAAAATATCCTATTAGTTTCAAGTATACAACATAGTGATTTGATATTTCTATACATGATGAAATGAGCCTCACAGTAAGTCTCGTTGTCATCTGTCACCATGCAAAATTATTACAGTATTATTGACTATATTGCCTATGCTGTATATTATATCCCCATGACTACTTATTTATAACTGGAAGTTTGTACCTTTTAATCCCCTTTACTTATTTTGCTTGTCTACCTGACTTCTTCCCCTTCTGGTAACCAACAGTTTGTTTCCTATATCTATGAGTCTGTTTCTGTTTTGTTTGTTTGCTTGCTTGCTTTTTTTAGATTCCACATATAAGGGAAATCATACAGGATTCATCTTTCTCTCCCTGACTTATTTCACTTAGCATAATGCCCTCTAGGTCTATCCATCTTGTTGCACATGGCAAGATTTCATTCTTTTTTATGGCTGAGTAATACTCCATTGCATATATATATATATATATACACACACACACACAACATCTTTATCTACTCATCTATGGATAGACAACTTAGTTTGATTCCTTATCTTAGCTACTGTAAATAATGCTGCAATGAACATGTATCTCTTTGAATTGGTGTTACCATTTTCTTTGGATAAATACCCAGAAGTGGAATTGCTAGATCATATGGTAATTCTATTTTTAATTTTTTGAGGAACCTCCATAGTGTTTTCCATAGTGGTGACACCAATTTATGTTACCACCAAAAGCGTATGAGTGTTCCCTTTTCTTCATATCCACACCAACACTTGTTACTTTTTGTCTTCTTGATAATAGCCAATCCAACCAGTGTTATTTTAAATAACCAGTGTTATTTTATTTTTCAATATTTATTCAAGAAAATGGAAAAAATATTCTTCAAAAATCAATATTGAAAGTGTTTATTTTTGATGGACAACTCAGTCTAAATTATGTATGTGTGTTTTCTAATCACTTTTCTTACCTTTACACTATTTTAAATACAAATCAGTAAAAATAATTATTTATGAAGTATTTTCTAAATTTTTAAATAAAAATATAAATGAGCATATTGAGTGTATTGCCCTTTTAAATGTATTCCTGCTTGAATCTAATCTATCCTGTTTTAAGCAGGTTGTTATTTACTCAAGATAAATACTTAAGAGAAAAGAAGAGTTTTTTTAAGACTTATTGAATTGGTATTTCTGGTTTAAATTCTTAGAGCATATATTTGTGAATACTAAAAAAATAAAAATTAAAAATAAAGATTGCAGAATTTTGTAAAAATAAATAGCCTAGAAGTGATTTTTAAAATTTCATTAATGATTGGGGTGCCTGGGTGGCTCAGTCAGTTAAGCATCTGCCTTCAGCTCAGATCATGACCCCAGGGTCCTGGGATCGAGCCCCACATCGGGCTCCCTGCTCATGGGGAGCCTGCTTCTCCCTCTCCTCCCTACTCATGCTCTCTCTCATTATCTCTCTCTCTCAAATAAATAAATAAAATCTTTAAAAATGATAAATAAATTTCATTAAAGGTTTATGGAAGGAAATTTGGCCTATAAATTTTTGACAATAGCTATTATATTTTGCTTCATTATACTTTATATGTATGAATAGTACCTGCTTTATCTTCTTGATTGACATTTTTATTTTATTTATTTATTTATTTATTTATTTTAAGAAAACCACTCACGCAGCGTGGAGCCCAACATGAGTCTTGAACTCACAACAGTGAGATCAAGACCTGAGCTGAGATCAAGAGTTGGATGCTTAACCAACTGAGCCACCCAGGCACCCCTTGGTTGACATTTTATATCATTTAGTCTTCTATTTTATGGCAAAATAGTGTAGTGGGCTTTGATATAAAGTATATCTGAGTTCATCATCCTGGCTCTGCTTTTTGATACCCTGTATGAACTTTAACAAATTGTTTGACGTCTCTGATACACTTTGTTTTATCCGTAAAAGTGGATCACACCTTGTTGTTGGATTATCGTAGGGTTGTTGTGAATAATGGAAATTGATCTAGCCCGTAATCTGGCATCCAGTGGGAGCTTAATAAATGGCCATTTTAGTTACCTTATATAGCAAAAGAGCCCTTGGAAACTAAACTCAGGTAGTTTTTGCTCTGCAAAAATTTGAAGGAGTGATGCTCTGCTTACTTTTGGTATTGAGTAGCAGTGAAGAAAGACCTATTTCTAGAATGAGTGCTTTTTTTAAAAAGGCCTTTGGTTTAATTTAGGATGTTCTTTAGATTTTAATGCAAACTGATTACTGTGCTTCATATTCTGGAAGATATTTTGATGTAATACAGGAGCGAATTTTGATCAGCTGTGAACTTGCCATCCCTATCCACATATTCACATTACCTAGAGTTGAAAGTGGAGAACTCAAAATGTATAAAGGTACAATGCCCGTGTATAATACTCAGTCCTACAGAATGTGTGTTGTAAAAGGGTTATTAAGATTCAAGTAGTAAATCTATGTAAAGTTTTAAAGTGTGGATATAAATTATACTGGGGTAGGCATGGTATATATTCTATGGTTCATGTAGTCAGTATTAAAACCTATAAAAACCCATCTAGGATAGCCTCTCATCCATCTCAGACACAACTTTAAATACTATTTTTGCTATATTAGGGTTAGTGTTTAAACCTTCCTGCATCAGACATTCTAGGTGACCTGAAAATTAGACTGGGGCTCTTGAGATTGAAACTGGGGCATTTCAGACAGAAAACCAGGACAGGTTTTATCTGTAAATTTTAAACAATATGGATTGCATTAGTTAGCATACTTGTTGATGGAAATATTAAAGGTGATTCTAGTTTCTTTACTTTGTATTTAAACAAACAATATATTTAGTTCAGTGTAATTATACTTAATCCTTTGTTTTCTTCAGCTGTTTTAGTTGATCATGAAGTAGCAAAACCAGTATCTTTTAAAACTACTCCATATAATCCTTATATAATGAATCAGAAGTTAGATCTAAAACTATTAGGCATAGTACCCAGATAACTTGAGGACTTTTATTCTAAAGACAAATGTAAAACTAAAAATATATAGAATTTGCAAAGCTGAGATTATATTATATATGTATGCATGTATCTCTTAAAAGGACTAGAATATAGTCTTGTAACCAAAATAAATATAAATACACACACAGAGAAATCCTCATTCTTGGTATAAAAATATAAAATGTTTACTGGTAGCTGTAAATTTTCTGAAGGCTCAGAATGAAAGGTAAATAAGAGTGATGAGATTACTGCATGCTAAGACTTTAGGAAAGCACTATTTAGAACACTGGGACATAATCACTTATTATCCTTCCAGCTTTCTGATACTGGCCTGACTTATGAACAAAAACTTAAAAATTTACATATATTATATGAAAATGAATGCTGAAATAGATTGTTTTCATAGCTTTATTTTCTTGAAAACCTAGACTATATTATATTATATGAGCATCCTGCCAAACACTTTTAAAGATGTAGACCGTATCACCATCAGCAATAACAGAAGAACTGGAGGTATGGTGTACTATACTTATCCAATTCTTTTACATGGCAAATGGCAGGATACTATTTCTCAGACATCTGTTTTCTTCTGTGTATTGTATTTTAAAATTTATGTAATACTTTATATATATACCAAAGAATGCATGTCATATATATGTTATGAGGCATAATAACAAATCAAATACTCATGAATGTGTCATCTAATAAGTAGAACATTACCAATATTGTTTTAGTTACATTTGTGCTCCTCCCCAATCTCATCACCCCACCTCTTTTCAGGTTGTTTATTGTTTTTTTAAGATTTTATTTATTTATTTATTTTAGACAGAGAGAGTGTGCGAGCGGGGGGAGGAGCTGAGGGAGAGGGACAAGCAGACTCCGCATTGAGCGCGGAACCCGACGCAGGGCTCAATCTCAGGACCCTGAGATCATGACCTGAGCTGAAATCAAGAGTCGGACGCTTAACTGACTGAGCCACGAGGCACCCCTCGTTAAAATAGTTCTTTTTAAGAAAAAAAGAAGAAGAAGAATGTAGCAGGAGGGGAAGAATGAAGGGGGGGAAATCGGAGGGGGAGAAGAACCATGAGAGACAATGGACTCTGAAAAACAAACTGAGGGTTCTAGAGGGGAGGGGGTTGGGAGGATGGGTTAGCCTGGTGATGGGTATTGAGGAGGGCACGTTCTGCATGGAGCACTGGGTGTTATGCACAAACAATGAATCATGGAACACTATATCTAAAACCAATGATGTAATGTATGGGGATTAACATAACAATAAAAAAATTTTTAAAAAATGATAAAAAAAATAGTTCTTTTTACTTTTCTAAACATCCCATTTAATTATGCTTGTCTTTGAGCTTTGTAAAAATGGTATCACTGTGCATATTACTTGTTTCACTTGATTTGTGTTTCTGAATTCATTCATGTTTCATCCATTTACTGTAGTTCATTCACTTTATATAATACTTAATGGTGTAAATACTTCAATATATTTATTCATTTTCCTGACCATGGACATTTGGATATATAACTACTTTTAAATATATTACATGGGACTGTAATTGCTGTGTTACACAGTACACACATGCTCATCTTTATAATTGTACTACATTCCTGTTCTGAAAGTTTTATCGCTTATTTATGTAATGTACTTTCATTGTCTTTCTACTCTCTGAATTACGATATGTTCGCCATGCTGTCTTATGATGCATTTCACCTTTCAAGAGGCTATTAAAATTTTTTCACAAAGACCCTAAAAAGATAGAACTTTTACCATGCTATGTTGCTATGTTATGTACGTGGAAGCAGATATAGAAAGATGGGTTCCATGATTCTTATCCCTACAGGTGATAAAATAAACTTCAGAAGAGAGTCCCTGATATGTTACCATTTGTCTTGTACCATGATGATTCTTTTTAAAGAATAATATCAAAAGTAATACCAATCCATTTAAGAAAAGATTTGCTGTGGGAGACTTGGTGAAAGCATGTATCTGCCTCATGCATTTCTGTGTCTCCAGTGCCTGGCAAACAAATGTTTGTTGAAAGAATGAAAGGACTCATTTTCACCTTAAAATTCCACCCAAAAAAGGGCAACAGATTATAGATTTAGCTGCTGTAACTTACTGTGATGCTGATGAAGACCTAAAGAGAACTAAACACACAAACACAAAATTCTTTCAAAGTTGATGAAATCCAGGTCTATTGTCATTATTACAAATACACAATTAGTCCTTTAAATTTTAAGGCTGCTTCTTCCTATTCCTTATCCTATTAATCCTTGCAACTTCAGGAAGATGAGTGGGGGAGGCAGGAAACAGTGGTGATAGTACCAGTCTCCTCCATGAAACAAGTAATGAGCTAGTGAATTGGGGAGGGGAGAGGAGAGGGGAAGGAAGGGGAGGGGAGGAGAGGTGAGGTTCCTATGGAGAGGACCAGAGTCTAGGAGGAGAGGGCTGGTTTGGGAGCTAGAAAATGTTACCATTACTGTCCAGTCTGCTCAGCCTCCCCAAATAAATCCATGTGTACACTTCTGAGTATCATTTGGAATGCTTTTGTAGCTTAAAAATTCCAATTTTGATTTGATACCAAATTTGGAAAGCTGAGCTGTAAAGGAATATAGAATATAATGCTATAAGACTGTGTAATGCCAGAGTGGGAGTTATAAAAGTACCTGAGCAGGAAAAAATCAAAAGGTTCGATTAGATACTTTTATTCATCCTGGTTCTGTAACTATTTTATGTATCTTGCTACAGTTTAAGTGCCATCCCCAAAGGCATTTAAAAATGCCTTTTAAAATGTCTACAGTTGCGCTATTTAGCAGTTACTAATAATATAACTGTTAATTTCCATTTTAATGTCTCACTGTTTTCCACAGCCCTCCTCACCTTACCAAATATCTCACTAGGCTTTCTGTTTCTTCACATTTAAACTGTCTACAGGAATATTTTCCTGCTCTCTCTCCCAACTGAACTGCCTTTTAGAATCAAAATGTATACTGCCCTGCGCTCTTCTCTTCACTTTTGTACCCCTCCCTCAAACCCTATCTAGATAAACTCTATGCCTTATGACATTTAAAAATTATTAGGAAGAACAAAAGGTCTATATGAAGTTTAATGGTCAGGAAATAATACCACTGCTTTTGAGTTTGGCCAAATGCTTTTACAACATGTTATCAGAATTAGATTTTTTTCCTCATAATAATCCGGTGAAGTAGGTAGACCAGATGTCACTATCTCAATTTTGTAAATGAGTAAATGGAATTTCAGAGAGGGAAAGTGACATAATAAGTGACATGGCCAGGACTTAGATCCATGATTTGACATTGTGTGTAATAGTTTCTGCTCATTGCTCCTCAAGTTTGGCTTAACCTTAGAATGAAGTGAGAAGCTTTTTAAAAGCACTGATATCTGTGTCCCATAAGACATTAAATTAGACTCTTTATGGTCAGACTTGGCATCAGTAGTTTTTAAATGATGCCTTCATTGATTTTAACATAGAGCCAAAGTTGATAACCACTGTGCTCATAGTTAACTGGTTTAGAATGAGATGAGTATGAGGTGAGAAGAAAATGTATGTGTTCAAGAATGGTGTTTTCTCAAAGGCTGGTCCATGGACTATGATTCACCTGGGGAAGTTTGTTAAGATGCAGATTCCCCAGACTCTGCCATAGGTTGAATGACTGAGAACTGTGGATCAGTAGGTTCAACTATTTATAGGTGATATCAGCCCAGAGGCCACACATTTATAAAGGAGGCTAGTTAAAGTTTTGAATTTACAACTCTCGTTATCAATTGTTCATAGTCAGTCGGTGCCATAAATGCAGTCCAAAAGGATTAAACATGTTCTTTAAGACATCAAACAAGATATTAATGAAAATGGTCATTGTGCATTTATAATAAGGGGAAAATCAGTGTTAGAAATTAATGTGCTGGGAACTAGGCTTAATAAAATAAGAAGAAATAATAACATTTTTAGCGTGTTATGAATCCTTATGCCTTACATAGATTATCATCAAATCATTACAAACAGATTTTCATACTTATAAAAGATTAAAGCATACCAAAAAATATATAGAGCTACTAGTTATAGGCACCAATTTTCTAAGGCATTTGTGTCTGCTGACAAAGTAGTTTTTAATAACCCAGTTCCCTTGGGTTGGGTCAGAATGACGACCAACATCAGACAGATAATTCAGATGAAATTAGGCCCTAACACAAGTGAAATAGTAGACTGAAATTATAATTGATAGTGGCAGGTTGAAGAACTGGTAAGAATTAAGTAATTAGGACAAGTGAGCATGAATAAGACTAATAAAATGAGGCAAAAATTATATACAAACACAAGATGGTGAAAGACTAGATTTGCATAAAGGTAAGAATGTAATCTGAGGCTGACTGCAAATTGCAGTGTATAAGGAAAGACATAGCATCTCTGAAAAGTAGCACATTTCCTGAAATGAAGTACAACATGTAAAATTCATGGAATGGGGGCACCTGGCTGCCTCAGTCAGTAGAGCATGTGACTCTTGATCTCAGGGTTGTGAGTTCAAGCCCCACATTGAGTGTAGAGCTTACATTAAAAAAAAAATTAATAGAATAGTTATTGCATTAAACTCTGCATTGTTTAGGTCTTCATTTTCATATGTGTTCAGTTTTACCCCTTGTATCTGGTAGAAGATTGTATCAGTCAAGTTAAGCTAGATTATGCTGCAATAATAACCCAGAAATATTTGTGCTTTTAATATCACTCATGTCCAGTGCTCATGCTTCATATCCAGCCTGGATTGCTATAGCTCTACTCCACATCCTCCTCCTTCAAAGCCCAGAGTAGCCTCTTGTTGAACACTGCTGGTCATCACAGCAGAGAGGAAAGAGAGCATGGTGTAACTATGAACTAGTTCTTAATGTTTCTGCATGCAAATGGGACAAGCACATCTGCTCACATTTCATTGGACAAAGTAAGTCGTATAGCCATGGCTGACTTCAGTGGCTACAGGAAGTTTACTTTTTTCTTTAAAAAAAGGAATGTATATTTAGAAATCATAATACAAGTCTGGCACAGCAATGAATCTATAAAGAATTCCAGTATAGCATTATACTAGAATGTTAAGGACAATAATCTTGTTTATTTGAACATAAGGGAAGCACCATAAAATTAAATTATGTGGAAAAATTTTTAAATATCCACAAATATGTTAGTAAAGGTTGAGTTTGAAGAATTTCTTCTCTCTTTTCAACGGTGTGTTCTTATGCATTTGTGTGTCTCTTAGTATTTTAAGTATAATCTACTGCAATATTGGTGATAGGTTTGGTGGGAGGGGGAAGAACTTTTGACGTTTTTCAAAGTATAAAATTCTCTCTTATAATCATTCAGTGTCACTACTAGGAAACCCTAAGTGGATACTGATTATTTATGATAATGATTTTTGAGGGTGTACAAAATTAAGCCTAGATGTAGGCTGGTACTATTACTTGGACAATTTAGTATTTATTATGATTTAAATATATTATCATCAATGATCTAAAGTTATTTATTGAGTGCCTGGGTATCAATGTTACCTTTTCAGATGTTGCACATAGTGAAAAGAAATGCTTCCATTTTGTCCAAGAAAATGCAATCTAAATAGATAAAAGGACAAATACACATGGACTAAGAAATTTTTAAAACTAATACTTAGAATTTGTTTCAAATATATCATAATTTCTATTTATTTTTCTGGAAGCCAAGCGGATGATCTTGAACTGATGAAGTAATGTTTAATTTATATTTTCATTTATGATAGGTCATGGTATTTATCTTTGCTTGAACTCCTTAGTTGAATTTGTCACAAGGGAAAAACTGTCTCTCATCATTTAGACCCTATAGATTTTCTTTCCCTTATGATATATTAGATGGTCATTACAGTAAGTAACTTGAACATCTGGAAGCTAGAGAGGCTTTTTATTACAAAGAAATGTTAGCTTTATTTTATGAATATAAAATTCTTGATATCTTTTACATAATATGAATCTCCATGCATGCAGAGAAAACCCAATTATTTTTGTTGAAAATATCTGCTGAGATCATGCAGATTAAAGTTTAGAACAAACTCATATTTAAAATTATTTTAAAACTGAAACTCAGTCTATTTTGGTACAAAACTGAATGTACTGTGCTAGTTTGGCAATTAGAAATTTTGTTTTTAAAAAACGGCTTGAAAATTTCATTTGTGCACCTAATCTATAAAACCAATGTGAAGGAGTGCCTGGGTGGCTCAGCCATTAAGCGTCTGCCTTCGGCTCAGGTCATGATCCCAGAGTCCTGGGATCGAGCCCCGCCTCCGGCTCCCTGCTCTACGGGAAGCCTGCTTCTCCCTCTCCCACTCCCCCTGCTTGTGTTCCCTCTCTCGCTGTGTCTCTCTCTGTCAAATAAATAAATAAAATCTTTAAAAATAAATAAATAAATAAAACCAATGTGAAATGTTTATTATGGAATGTGAAAATAGAGAATCAATGGAATAAAATATTCATAACTGATAAATTGAGACTATATTTATAGAGTGTACAAAGCACCTTTAGAAATTAAAAGAGTTCAGTTCCTTCTTTGAAAATACTGACCATCTAATGGGAGAGAGTAAGATTAACAGATAACTGATGGAAACATAAAATATGTGCAGTTAGTACATAGCACATAGGCCTTTCAAAAATATTTAGGTCTTAACTCAAGACATGCAGAATAAACAAACTTAGATCATGATGGGGATTAGCTCACTGCTTCTTCAGGTTGTCAAAATAAAGCTATTAAAGTTACAGGGATCACAGTCTCACCCTAATGAGTTTTCTGTTCATTAACACCTTAACTTGACATTTTTACTTTTTATCCCTTTTGACACTTCGATCTTGATCAGCCTCAGTAGTTTTTCGATTTGTTACAGAGCCATTAGGATGCTGAAAAAACAATCAGCCTTGCTTCTGCCTGCATTCCCAAGTCCTATAGGCTAAAAGATCAGTTTCCACACCCATTCACCTATTGAGACAGTAGTCTTTCATTGTGAAGACTAGAATGATTAAAGCCAGATTGGGGCACCTGGGTGACTGGGTCGGTTAGGCATCCGACTTTTGATTTCAGCTCAGGTCATGATCTCAGAGTCTTGAGATCAAGGGCCACGTTGGGCTCCGGGCTCGGCAAGGAGTCCGCTGCTCTCTCTCCTTCTCCCTCTCCCTCTGCCCCTCACCCCGCTCATGGTCTCTCTCTCTCAAATAAATAAATAAATCTTTAAAAATTAATAAAGCCACATGAGAGACTATGGACTCTGAGAAACAAACAGAGAATTCTAGAGGGGAGGGGGGTGGGGGGATGGGTTAGCCTGGTGATGGGTATTAAAGAGGGCACGTTCTGCATGGAGCACTGGGTGTTATGCACAAACGATGAATCATGGAACACTACATCAAAAACTAATGATATAATGTATGGTGATTAACATAACATAATAAAATTTTAAAAAATAATAATAATAAAGCCAGATGAGGCTTCATTTTAGATGGCCTCTGCGGTGGGGGGAGAACTAGACAATTTTGAAAAGCAATATGATGCAAAGTGCAGAAGAATATGACTATGTTCACTGATAGAAAGACTATAGATGACCACTAAGGTCATGCCCACTCACATTCTCCTCCCATCCCTTGTTTATTGCTCTTTGTATGTTGCAACTCAATACCTTATTTAACCCAATGAAAATCTTAGCCAATTCTTTTCAAAATGGGTCATTTTAAAATTTCAAGAGGGGCACCTGGGTGGCTAAGTCATTTAAGCATCTGACTCTTGGTTTCAGCTCAGGTCATGATCTCAAAGTCGTGAGATCAAGCCCCACTTCAGGCAGGCTCTGCCCTCAGTACAGAGTCTGCTTCAGATTCTCTCTCCCTCTCCTTCTCCCCCTACTGCTCACACTCTTTTTCTAAAATGGATAAATAACTAATATCTTTAAAATTTCAAGAGATACCATCCTTTATGAACTCTCCTCTTCTCATTCCCAAAACAATAGCAAGAAGACTGCTGCAACAAGTTTTTGGTCTTTAAGCCAGTCAAAATGGTGAAAGGGTTGCCAAGGAGGTACTTACGGGGTGGCTGGTTATACCTCTGCCTGCCTTGTTTGCTAAGGACATTTATATACCTGAAATTTAACAGTAGCATTTTGATAACACATTCAGGAAGACCAATGACTGTCTATTCACTATGGACATTATTTTCACTTGGGACACTCTGTCAGGTTTTGCTCTTTGATGAATCCAAATTTAGTTTGGACTTTTATCTTCCATCCATTGCAAATCTTTTACCCCTGGCACTGCTTTCTCTGTGCCCGCAAAGCTAGGTGATGACTACTTTGAATTCCTTTTAATAGCTCTTTTCTGTATATCATTCTACAGAGAGAATTGCTTTCGTTGTACTATGCTGCTGCTGTAGATGTCACAATAGACTGGAATCTGCTCTTGTGGAAGGAAAAAAAAAGTGAAGCATCTGGTCAATAACTGGAAACTAAACTCCATATCTTTCTTTTCAGATGTTGCTTTATTATTATTTGTTTGAAAATCTTGTTAAATGGCTTCCCATTTCATAATTGTTGGAAGGACCATAGTATATTTCTCTAGACCTGACCTTCTGGCTAGCCTGGTGACCACTAGCTGCATGTGGCAACTAAAATATAAATTTAAATTAATTAAAACTAAGTAAAATTATAAATCCAGTTCTTCCTTTGCACATTTTAATTGCTCAGGAGGCACATATGTCTAAAAACTACTGAATTTCAAGCAGCACAGACATAGAACTTAATTATGATAATTCTCTTATTGCTATAAGTTTTAATAAATATCTCTGTAATACCCCTTTCTCCCTTTATTCCTGGCCACGCAACTAATCCTTCCTTCCTGCTCCTAAATATAAGCATTGTCTGAGCTTCTGTCCTCCGCTATCTTCTCACTATACATATTCTTTTTTACTGAATTTGTTGTTTTCTTGTGCCTTTAACTATCACCTCAGTGTAAATACTCCCAGATCTGGCTTTATTTTAGATCCAATTCAGTTTATTCAGTTGCTTGCTGGACAGCTTTGTATAAAATGTCCTGTCTTTCAGCCACTTCTAATTTCACATACCCAAAATATAATTATTTTATTCTCTCCAAAGTCTCTCCTAACATCTCTACTCAGCCATTCATCCATTTGCTCAGGTTTGAACCCCTAGAGTAATGTTTAACTTTCTTCTCCCCATTATTCTCTGTGTCTGATGAATCAGTCACCCAATTCTCATTCCTGGCTACATGTAAGCCACCTCTCCTCAACTTGCTTTCCAGCATCATAACCTCAGTTAAAGCTTTGATTACATTTTACATTTTCTATTGAAAGAGCATTCCAACTGACCTTCCCACCTCCAGTTTTTTTCCGTTCCAAATCCACAACTTCTTCCCCATTGTTTGCGTAAAACATATATTTGATCACATACTTCCCATGCTCCGACATCTCTGAGCTCTTCCTTGAATCAGAGTAAAGTACACACTCCTCCATCCTCCCTAGAGATGAAATGTCTACTTGGTATATCTAGGAAGATACACAGCTTTACAGAGATTCATTATCTAAAACATGACCTGAAAGCTACTCTTGTAACTAAGGGAAAGGAAAAAGAACCATGAGAAAAGAAACAAGAAGAGATGGCTATTAGAGTTGTTAGCTGGACCAGAGAGTTTGGACTCCGCTCCTCCTCCCCTTGCCCGCAACACACACGCTCACCATTTTAATGTTGCTGTTTAGCACCAGCCATGGCACTATATAAGCTACCCTGACTTTAATCCCTCCCAAAATAGTCACAAGAAATTATCAGTTGACCAAGTTAAGTGCTATCATGGTTGAATGGGGCTTCAAAATAGATCGTTACAGAAAAATAAAAATTTTATTCCCTTCAAAACAAAATTTCTCCTGGCTAGCATTGGTAGCTCTCCACAATATGACCTCCTGTTATTTTCTAGACTTTCTTTCCTGTTGCATTCATTCCGCATATCTTATGCTCTAGTCTGGTGTGCTTACTTATCATGCCTTTGTTCATTGTGTTTGCACAAACTGAAGTGTTCTTTTCCCCGTGAACCCCCAATTTCTAGATTCAAAAGCTATTTAAGGTCAGTAAAATACCTCCTCCAGAAGGTCATTCCAGAGTTAACAAGTTAGGATTTACCTCCTTTTTATGGGATCTTCTGTTAGCATTTGTCATGTACCTTATATTATTATTTGATTGTTTTCTCCACTAAATAATGAAATAAATAATGATGGCCAAGGGCCAAGTTTATTTTATCTTTGATTACCTGGTAGTGCCTAACATTGAATTGCACTTACAAGATGCCCCCAAGACCTTTTTTGGTGAATAGAATTGTGACTCGAGTAAATGAATGAGTGAATGAATAAAACTAACACCAGCTCATATGAACTAATCACTTCAGCATTGAAAACATTTTGGTACCTTGACAACAGAATATGTGAAGTATTTGGTACAAAGGTGCCATTATTAAAGGTTTGCATAGATGGATTATTTAAATATTACATGTAAGCAAAACAATATTTTTAGGGACACCTGGGTGGCTCAGTTGGTTAAGCATCCAGCTCTTGATTTTGGCTCAGGTCACGATCTCAGGGTCATGAGATAGAGCCCCGCCTCCGGCTCTGAGCTGGACGTGCAGCCTGCTTGAGATTCTCTCTCCCTCTTCCTCTGCCCTTCCCCTGTGCATGCGCGTATGCTCTCTCTCAAAAAAAACCCAAAACAACAAAAGAGGCATTCATAGTTACAAAGTTCCATGAAATATAATTTTATACAGCATTAGAAACATACACTATTTTTCTTCACTCTCTTGCTTTATGTATTCAATATTAATAACCTGTGAGCTGTTCCTATAATACACAGTTAATGAGAAATAATTACTTTTACTGAACATCGTGACCCCAGGATGCTTAAAATGTGTTGACAAAGTATGGAGCATCAGTGGTAACACATAGAAGTGTTTCTATGTGTTCTGCTCAGTACGGCAGTTGCATCACTGTTCCACAAAAACAATAACTGATTATGATCCTGTGTGGGCACATAGCTCATCCGTGGGAGACGGTTTCTGTGCATACTTAGGCTTTTCAAAAGGAAAAAATGATCAAAACTGAAGAAACACTCATTATCTTTATGAATATTGTCTTGTTAGGAATTTGATGCATTTAAATGTGGTTTTTAAATCACATGGTTTGTAGAAGCATTATATGGAAAAGGATAAAGAAGAAATTGCAAGTGTCATTTTGCATGCACCGCAAAAGACAGCATGAGCTACTGAAGAGAATTCCTAGGAGTATAAGTGGCATAGCTCTAAATCCGATCTTTTTTAAAAATCTAAATTTAATCCTAACCTAAAAATAAGTAGAACGTCAGAGGTGTACCTTTTCTTAGCATGAATAGGTCCTTAAAAATGTGGATTTCTCCATATTCAGTGCTATTTTCTTTTTAAAACTTGGGGTATGATCTTTTGGGAACATATTTGGCCCTAAGTGTTAATAAAACCCACACTTGAGAAGCCAATATTTTAAATTCATGTCTTGATGGAAATACAATAACTTATTAATAAAATGAATCCCCTAAGGTACCTATGGCTATTTAAATATTTAGCATGATAAAATGAACTCCTTAACATGATAGCTTAAGTAAAAAGAACATAGTCATTTAGTTTCTGTTCTTCTCCCTAATATAAAGTAGCAGGTTAATATATACCTTTTTGTATTGTTTTGTTCTATTTGGTTTTTATTATGCTGTGTCCCACACTTTGTGAAAGCCTTTGGCTTTCATAATGAACAGGCCGATGTGGCTGAAAGAAGGTATAGATATAAACAAGTAGAAGCAGATATTCAAAGTAGTGAGCAGTTGAAGAAAGAAATAAGTTTACTAGGAGGACAAAAGAAAAGCCAATCAATACGTGGGGGGAATGTGTAACAAAAGCAGGTAGTTCCGAGGAGTTGAGAACTGTTTCAAGTGAGCCAGCAGATACTATTTACAAATCAGTTTATTGTCTTACAGGTTCTATATATTTGGTCATTTTTGGTTTGATTTGCTTTGGCGTTCTTCTATCACATCTTATCCTATAAAATAGATTGTTTTTCAAAATACCATCTTTATCAAAATCATGCTGGGGCCCCCACTCCAGGTCTACCCTATCTGTATATCTGGGGCTGAACCTGGGAATCTGCATTTTAACCCACTTTCCAAGTGATTCTTACATGTATACAGAGCTAAAATCTGAAAATTATGACAGTAGCTCAACAGTGTTGGAGTGTAGTTTTATTGCTTTTGCAGTAATGCCGCCTTTATTTTCTTTACCTAAAAACCTACTTTTTCCGAGGCCCAATTAACAGCCACCATTCCTGATTTTTTTAAGGCAGAGTTAGCTGTTTCCTCCTCTGCTCCCCCAGCCCTATGACCCTGCCTTTATTATAGTAATTGTGAGTGTCCCAAATGTGTTAGTGCAGATTTAAGCTTTAATAAGTTCACATATGGGAATATGGTACAAACATAACGCAAACCTCCTTTGAAAATTTAATTATTCCAATTTCTTTTGTAGTCATTTGGTTTTGTTTATTTCAAACAGTAAGTTTTTAATTTTAATATTTGTGACAGTTTTTTAGACTGAGGAAAACCTTGTCCACCTCAGTCACCTGATGTATCTCTTTTAGACTTTGTCTTGTTGGTCATGTCAGAATTGTCAAGTATGCATCAGTACGTCATTCTTTGAATAATCTTAAAGCTCAGATTATAGATATAATCCTTTTAGTCACTGAGAAGCAGGAGCTGATGAATGTGTTTACAAAGTTTGAAATTTGGCTTGAGCAATGTATATAGCACAACACAATGGTCACTTTGCATTTTAATGAGAAATATATCAGTATTTTAAAATTTTAAATAATTGGCCTTTCACATGTTGATTTCTATATTTTTGTGGCATTCATACTTGTAAAGTTATTGAAACTTAAACTTTATGAAGACTTGGGGAATCTACATATTTTAACTTACTTGTGTGAATGCCTGTCTCCTTAAACTGTGCTTTTCTAAGTCAGGGGCCATGTTTAATATATTCAGTATTACACAACTGTTACTGAATATATTTGGATGTATTTGGTACATATAAAACTTAGCATCAACTATATTAATACATGTAATAATTAATATGTACTTTCCTGTTTCCATTCATTGCAACTATTATTTTTTTAGATTCCCAATTGCTCCATCTTTGGCCAGTAAGAATCACCTCATGTTGACTTCTGAATCCTGCTGGCACAATCCTTGTAGAGTTTAATAGCTTCTTTCTATCTGTGTCACAGTACAATCCAAGCTCATCTTGTACATTTCCTACCCCAGATTTGGAATCCACCATTTTCCTAGAAGGCCCGGGAAATGGTATTTGAAAATCACTAACTGTGAGGAATTTATTCATTACTCAGTTGATTGTGTCTTTTCAGTGGGTGGAACTAAGAAATACATACATATGTGTACCACATAATACATCAAGAGACTCTAGGTTCTACTTACCTTGTATATGTATCTACTTTGTCTCATGCTAAAATTACTTAGGACACCAAAACTGATAGAATGATAGTATCACATAACTGTTCGATTGCTTCATCCTATGAAAGAAACGCAGTAGTTTCAGCAAAACAGTAACAGACTAACAATACTACTACCAACAAACAATATGATTACTAACAATAGTATAAGATTTTTTTTAATAGTTCTTTTTGTTGTGTCACACTAGGGATCTGCAAGTAAAGTATTATATTTTGAAGAACTTGAAATAGTTATTCTCTGTATGATTATTGTATCACTAGCAGGGTATCCATTTAGATCATATTTGCTTTTTTCCTTGAGGAGAATCCCTTTGAAGTTTGAACATTTAATCATATTCTCTGATTCTGGGAAGGTAGGTAAATAATCAAACTTGCATCCATTATAGCTGAAGCAAGTTGTACAGGCAGCTTGGGGAAACTGGGCAACTTTCCAGCTTTTCCCAAATCATCTCTTACCGATGTAATTGTGTTTGAAATTAATGTAAAATTGGACTCTTCAAAATTCAGATGTAAGTACAATGCACTTTCCTAGTATAAATGCTTTATCTATACCTTGTCTCCCCTGTACACATAATTCATACTTAATTTATAGAGACATAGATATGTCTAAATTTGTAACAAACTTCTTCTTCGGCACAGAAGCCCTTCAGTATAGCAAGGCCCAATCCTTAAGTATTTCTATTAGTTTGTGAAATAAATCACACAAATTTAACTTTAAAACTTTTGCCCCGATAAGAATATGTAATACTTCTGACAAGGTATTGTGGTGAAATGGCATTATCAAAAACTATGTTCAACAAGATTCCTTTTCTTAAAATTAAATTCAGGGGAAAAAATGAAATGGGCTATCATTCCTTAAAATATGCAGTACTGTGAAACATGGTTATTCTTTCAAAATTAGATGGTCAAATAGTAATTAGTTAATGTTATATTTTGAAGTAAAGGTAATTAGTTTAAATTTTTAAAATAAAGACAAAGAACAACAATAACTCATGGTTAAAATGTATTTATCACTTACTGTATGCCAGATACTGTGCTAAGCCATTTATCCATTTTCTCATTTATTCCTCACAATACCCTTATTGGGTTACTACTAATGTCATGCCCATTTTATAAATTTCTTAAGAAAAATGAGCTATAGAAACAAAGTTTCTAAGCAAAGATCACTTTGCTATATTTTTATTCATTGTAAATCTAGCAACTGCAGGTAAAAAGACAATGGTGATTTTTAGAAACAATTTTTTATAATTTCAAGGATTCAAATTTAGGTAAGAACTATGAACTTGATGTTTATTAGTAGTGTGTATCAATTTTAAATGCATAATATAAAGGATATTGGATAGCCTACAACAGTTGAAAATATAAAAGCATTTTTGAAACTAAGATCAGACTATTGAAATAAATATTAGTGTTTTTCCTTATGTTCCAATCTATAATAAATTAGTATTTGAAATGCTAGAAATACTTCAACAAAAAAGTACTTATCACACATAAAAATTTAGATAGAAAATGGTTACAATAATTTTTTCTAATATTTGATTTTGTATCTGTTTATTTTTTAATATATGTGTATAAAATTAGAAAATATAGTTAAGCAAAAATAAGAATATCTCTGTAACTGACCATCAGAGCTAAATACAATGAATATTTTGGTATATGGCATTCCAGATTTTTTTCCCATTCTTATTGCTGTTTTTGTTGGAATTGTCAAGACTTTTTCAAATTGTAGTACATTTCCAAAGAAAGTATTTTATTTTTTAAATTTAAAGATCACATTGGCTTTATTCACTAAGAAAGTATTTCAAAAGGCATGTTTGACTTTTTTAAAACTGATGTATATGTTTCTTTTTTTTTTAAAGGATTGTACTGTGTATGAAACAGAGAATAAAATTCTTCATGTGGTAAGTATGCTTGAATTTATTTTCATCTTCATTAGAAAATATTTAACTAGTAATTAAATAAAAAGGTATAGCCTATAAAAATGAGCTCTGCTTATCTCATAGGAAAAGTACAAAAGAATATAAAAAGTATAAAAGAACAAGTTAAATTAGTTACAACCATTCTTTTGTATCCTAATAGGAAAATATGATACAATATGATACAAATTTTAAGATAGTAATATGTAGTAAGGTTGGAACATAATGAAAAACCTAGAAAAAAGAGAATTTGAAATCAGAATTTTTTTGACAAAAAGAAAAGTATTTGGTTGTATAATGGGGTAAACAACTTATCGTCATTTGGATGAAATACTTAATAGTCAATCTGCCTTTGATCAGATTCTATACTCATCAAAAAACCTTCCAAATTTTAATTTGGCAATATTTGTTTAATCAATTAATGACTTTGCAAATATTTTATTTTATTACTAGAAATGGAATGTGAGTACATTATACTTTATAGAAAGTATTAGAAAGTATACTTTATAGAAAGTATCCTTTCTTATTAATGAACAGTTTGCTGCTTTTCTTTGTAAATCTGTAACTTGGTTGATGCTCATTGGTCCTGATAATTTCTTCACCTCTGTTAGAAATGAATGACAACATAAGTAACATTGAAGAAATTGAGAAGTGAATGCAATATATTTACTTTGGCAATTTCACATTCCAGCTAGTGAGAATTTAAGATCCTGTCTGATGATGGTTGAGACTGTGGATGACATTAACCAATCAGTTCAGCTCAGAAAGCACTTTTATTTTCTTCTTTTTTTTTTTTAGAGTTCTCCTGTTCTTTTATTTTTTATTAACATTTTTGATATTTTTATTTAAATTCCAGTTAGTTACCATACAGTGTGATATTAGTTTCAGGCGTACGATATAATGATTCGACACTTCCATACACATCACTCAGTGCTCATCACAAGTGCCCTCCTTAATCCCCATCACCTGTTTCCCCCATCCCCCCACCCACCTCCCCTCTGGTAACCCTCAGTGTATTCTCTACAATTATGAGTTTGGTTCTTGGTTTGCCTCTCTCTCTGTTTTTCCTCCTTTGCTTGTTTGTTCAGTTTCTTAAATTCCACATATGGTGAAATCATGTGGTATTTGTCTATTTCTACTCCTCCCTTCCTGGCCTTTTAATGTGCTAGCTTTCAGTAGAAGGTTATATACTTGTGTGTTACTTTTCTCACAATAAGATTCTTTTTGAAAATAATAAAATAGTATTGAGTTATACCAACCACTTGTTATATGATGCTGGAATACTTTCTTTAAAACAAAATATTCAAAAAAGTCTCTTTCTAGACTTCCTGTAGTGTAAAGGAAATCACATTAAGTCTAAAGAACTAACTGAACCCTAATTCTAACACTTTGTATCTCCATGACCTTAGTCAAGTGCTTTAACTTTCTTTGAGATTTTTTAAGGTAAATTTTAACAATCAAAAAAAATTATTGCTGTAATTGACACAAAACATTATATTAGTTTCAGGTATATGACGGAATGATTTGATATTTGTAGAAGACTTTGTTCTTAATATGTAAAATGAGAATATTAATATCTGCTAAGTTCAATCATTTGTAATCTCATGACCTTCTTTCCAGTATTTATTTGTTTCTATTTTCCCTTTTTCTTTTTTATGTGCACCAGAAAATAAAAACCTGAGTTTTGATATAACTTGTTTAGAATCAAATTGTGACTGAATTTGAATGTTCTCTTTGTTACTATGATAGTTGAGTCAGAGTACTCATACAAATGAGTAGAGACTACAGTAGCTTGAGATATGCACTAGAACATCATCTGTCTCAGCCCAGACCCAATCCCTATATCTTTATTTTGTCTAGACAGTAGGGGAGGCAGTTATGAAGAGGAAGGAGAACTTACCACTTATGAAAACCTGCTATATCCTAGGAGTTCCATAGGCAGTATAAGCATCAGAGTACTCTTCAACAGCTTAAACAAACTGAGATAGCTCAGAAAAGTTGTGAGGTGTGTCTTTTCTTGAAATAGATCTTTATTTAAGGATGAGTAAAGAAAAAGAATGGGAAAGAGAAGAAGTATCCTCTCATATGTCAGAAGAAAATCCTTCCCCATGCAGTAAGTTTATTAAGAACATCTATTTAATGATCTCAAGAAGGATCAAAAGAATATTGTTTGCATTAAAACAGAATACCATATTATAAAGAAGGCAAAACCACTATAAACTGGACACAAAATGAACTAAAAAAAAGCAGTCTTTAAAACTAAGAACATGGAAATAGAAAACCATGCTGATAGCAGTAAAAACCATACTGGTTATTCCAGAAAATTGAAACAATGAGTCACAAAATAAATTTTATTGACACTCAGATTTTTAGTAAATTAATAAAAAGACAAAGAATGAGAGAAGATAATGTCTATAGAGGATAGGTTATGGTCAACACACCTTCAACTAATTATTAGTTTCTAAAGAAGAAAACAATAGAAAACAATTAAGGATATAATAGAAAAATTTAGGAATAGAAATTGGGAAAACTGAATTTCTCAACAAAGTCAGAAAGTGAATTGGAAAGATAATAGCTTCACGATATTTTCTGGTAACATTTTACAGTTTTATGGCAAGAAGCAACTACATTCATTTAACCAGTGCGAAGAGACACATGAGAGGTTTTGACTTCGAAGAAATAGAAATTATATTGTATTCAGATGTGTACTGTGAAACCATAACTGGCAGAAGACGATGAAACAAAATTCATAAATCTTTTAAGAAAAGTAATGTCCCAAAATGTTTATATCTAAATTATCATTCATGTGTGAAAGCAACAAAAAGATAATTTTTAGATCAGCAAGATCACTAATGTACCTTTTTGAAAAAATATATTTGAGTAAGTTTACCAAGTAAATGAAGCAAAAGTTTCTAATTCCAGAATAGGAAACTTGTGGTAGCAAAAGGCTGGAGTGAACAACAAAATCAGATGCCATTCACGCTGCTATAACAAAAATACCCTAGCCTGGGGGGCTTAACCAACAAACATTTTTTATACTTCTGGAGGCTGGGCAGTCCAACATAAGGGTGCCTGCAGATTCGCTGTCTGGTGAGGGCCTGTACCCTGGTTCACAGAGTCTTCACATAGTGGAAGGGGTGAGGGAGCCCTCTAGGGTCTCTTATAAGGACACTAATCCAATCCAATTTAAGAGGACTCGGCCCTTATGACCTAGTCACCTCTCAACGACTCCACTCCCCAAAACCATCACATTTTGCATTAGGTTTCAACATAAGAATTAAGGGGGAGGCACAAGCATTGAGTCTATAACACATAGTGAGGAATAAAAAAATATATGAGTGCTATTTTTTAAATGAAGGTTATTAAATAAATCAAATAGATAAGTATCATTAGCTAAATCAGAAAGATAATGCAAATCAATGGATTTATTTATTTCTTAAGAGACAAGCTCTGCATACCTAAATTAAATCACAAAAACGACCATTACTTTCCAGCAGTGGTTTTCCTCAGAAAACAAGGAATCCCTGTAACACAGTAACGAAATACAATTTTTCACGTATCAATTCATAAACACAAATACATACACACAAAAAAACACACACTAAAAATATTCAAATGCCGGTGAGAATCTAATGAAATTAAAATGGACATACCTTACCGCTAGGCATGTACATTCATTAAACCTTTTTAAGTTTTAGGCAATTTTAAGGCTCAGAAACTTTAATACTGATATTTATATAGTATTTACAGTATGCCTCAGACACTATTTCAAGTGCTGTATATAAACTAATCATTTGGTCCTCGTAACAACCTTATGAGATAGGTTTTATTACTACCTTCTCCGTGTTACAGATGAGGAAACATATGAAGCACAGGAAGGTTAGTTGACTTTCCTGAAGTGACACAGTTGGAAGGGATTTAAGACAGGATTTAACTCGGGCAGTCTGGCTCCAGAGTCTGTATTCCTAACCTATCTTGGGAATCTGGTCTAAAAACAAATTATAAAACACAATAAGATTTTTTATAACAAGAATTTAGAACAGCATTATGTATAATAGTGAAAAATAGGAAATAATAGGGTAATGCGTCAGTAAATTATGGTGCAATTACAAGATGAAATATTACTATTCATAGTTACTATTTGAAATTATATCTGAATATATAATTTATGAATAAATTACATTTTTGAATATACCTAAAATATTTATGTTCCAATGTTCAAGGAAAGATTCTAAATAATAATGTTAAGTAAAAAACAGATTAAAAGCATTATAAACACAAGTCATCATTGTTGAAAATTTTAAAAGAAAATATTCTATGTTAATATTTATTGTGTTTGCTTAGTAAGATAATAGCTGATTTTTTTAATTTTTAAATATTTCCCAATTTTCTTCAATTAGTTTGCATTGCTTTTATTTTTTTATTTAAAAAAATTTTTTAAAGATATTTATTTGAGAGAGAGAGAGAGAGAAAGCACAAGCAGGGGGAGAGGCAGAGGGACAAGCAGACTCCCCACTGAGCAGGGAGCACGACGGGGGGCTCCATCCCAGGACCCTGGGATCATTACCTGAGCCAAAGGCAGACGTTTAACTGACTGAGCCACCCAGGCACCCCAGTTTGCATTGCTTTTATAATGAAAAATTATACAAGTATGTATTCTATTAGATTCATAATCCTGATGGCTTTCAATGGATAATTTTATGGTACACATGCTAGATTTCCTGATGCTCACTGTTCTTGTCTTTAAAACAGTTTTTTATGCTTAAGACTCTAAAGTAGTAAACTCTGAAGACCAGAAAGTTGGGTGGAAAAGAGGATTGGTTGTTTGGTTGCAGTGGTAGACAAAGATGTCTGTTAATATGAAACATGAGAATGAATAAAAGGAAACTGGACAACTTGGGTTTCCTTGGAATTTGTCAGTAAGTATAATGGAACTGACCACACAGCTCAGCCATAAAGGACAAAAAGGAAATGCAGATGATCAGTGCACTATACGTCTGAGTGATTGTTGGCTACTGATAAGCAGTAAGGCATTTCCCCTCTATTGACCTGGTATTTCCCTTTCCGTTAGGCTTGGCCCTGATTATACCTTCCCTGATAGGTTGGAGCGCATCTGTTTTTGCTCTGCACCGATGCTGGTTTTATACACAGTAGATCAGTTACAGGGAATCTGGAGTTTTCTTGCGGTTCATACCCTACTTTCTCCTCACTTCCACCTTTCACTAAGTCTTTGAATCTGGAGAGAGAAGCACTCCTGACAAGCCATTTGAGACCTTGTGCTTCAGCAGACTTCAACTGTGCTTATCACAGCCCTGCCGCTCTCATTGGTGAGCCTGGAACACTACCAGCTTTGATAAACTGAAAATCTCAGGCCAGGCGTGATCATGAAAGTCACATGGTTTAAATCAGATTGTACTAAGCTCAAATACTTCTTTGACATTGACCAACAGTGTGTTCTTCTATATGGCACTTGCTTTGTACTGGCATTTTATCCCCATTGCTTTCATAAAAATAATGGGAGGAATAAAGACAATGAATGCCTATTTTATTATGTTAGTGTTAAGATTATCTTTTTGTTAAGTAGTACTTTACAGTTTGTAGGAAGGACATTCTCGTAAATGCTCTCTTATCTTTTCTCTTCTCCCTCCAAGCTATTCTCTTTTTTTCATTACTTTAGGTTTTATCATTAATTAGGCTTATGTTGGCATGTTGACTGTTATATTTCATAAACATTCGTGTAATTTTTTCCTGTCTTTAAATGTATGAGTTCTTTACTCCTAAACTCCATCTGGGCTGAGAGTATTGTGCCTTCTCTGCTATCTAGACTAGAAATGGCTAAAACTACACAGAACCAACAGGTCTAACAGAAGAGCCCAGAGGAGAAAATAAAGAGCTCATTTGAGACTTTGCCCCACCATCTATGTTGTATCAATTAAGTAAACATAGCTTTCTTCTGATTACCCCAAACCTTGAAGATAAGTACTGGGACAGCAGCATGTTCCATAATAAAATAAAAATGATCATATTGATATTTTATCTTTAGAGATTTCTTGAAAATAGTGGCACTCTAATGACATCATCAAAATAATTTTACATTGGTCTTCTGAAGGTCCCTAATGCTTTGAAAAGGCAGCTTTGGCAATTACAGCTAGACTCTTCTCTTAACGCTGTGGTTTGGAGCCATTGCAAGTGGAGATATTTTTTTGTATGGTTGACATTTTGGCTGTAACTGTAGTATTTGGACAGGCAAATTATGGGCCATCTCATTAAAGTGAATTCTAATACTGAGTTTTATAGATGAAAAGCATCAAGAGGCTTCTTTGTTTTCACAGTTGATGTGACTCTTCTATCTTGGCCCCCTTCACTATCTTTGTGTTCAACCTGAAGAAGCATGCTAACACTATTACTGAACTAGGCATTGATCTCTTGAGTGTTGTATTAGACTATCTTCAGGTTTTGACATTTTGTTAGTTAATTGCCTTATAAATTATTTTAACTGTAACTTAACTTCTCTACAGTCAATGTCTTATAGAGGAAAGAAAAAATCAGACAGAATATGATGGAGGTAAAAAATGTCTTTTCTAGGACAAAAGGAAAACGTGTATATACTAAAGGGAATATGGCCATACATAATGAATTAAGATAATCTCTTTTTAATGTGTCTTATTATGATTTGGATAGACATTATATGGATGTTCTTGCTAACATTACATTTGCTGATCACATTATGCATTATAAAATGCTTACACAGACTGACTCTGAGTGTGCAATCCTTGTTCTCAAAGAATACTTGTTTTTGTTGGGGAGTCAAGTGAGGCAGAGTAATGTAGTAGAAAGAGTACCAACTTGAAAATTAAAGAGATTTGGTGTCTTGACCTCATTCTGGCACTTACTAGCTGTGAACAAACTAAATTAGCCTTTCTGATTAAGTTGGAGATTGGAGTATCTGTGTTTTCTAAGGTCTAAATGCCATAATTCTTTGGTGATAACTCACAAAATCAGTAAAAAACAGTATGGTCTCATGAAGTGTTAAATTGAAGAGCCGTCTTCATCTGAGACCATTCACCACAGTGTGATCAAAGACGCTATGGATTTTTTTTGACACTGTAAATTTTTTTAAACTACAGTTGCAGTCACTGTAAAAGATTTCTTCATCAAGGTAATGGAATCAATCTGGAGACAAGAATCAAACTGTAACAAACAAGTTTGATCTAAATAGTTATTAAACAGGAGCACCTGGGTGGCTTGGTTGGTTAAGCATCCGACTGTTGATTTTGGCTCGGGTCATGATCTCAGGGTCATGGGTTCAAGCTCCCTGTCGGGCTCCCCAGTCACCATGGAGTCTGCTTGTCCCTCTCCCTCTGCTCTCTCTCAAATAAATAAAGTCTTTTTAGATATTAAACTACAATAGAAGATTACCTATACAGATATAAAGAGAATGTAAAGCATTCCCTAGGATGGGGTACGGGGGTGATATATACAAGGAAGGACAACTTACAGGCAGACATTCTCCCACCAGCCAAGAATTGTAGGTTGAGGGTCAGAACTCATTGGAGCCAGAGGGTTGCACTGGGTTGCCTAAGCCAGAGCTGGTCCACTGTTACCAGGCAAATTGGAAACAACCTTCCAGGATATAAGCAAGTGATGCTGGTGGGAGGGCTCACCGAGAGAGTGGGGTGCTGCTGTGGGTATGAGGCTAAGAGGGCCCCAGGATGGTGGCCACTGAGCCCAGGCCGAGGCTGAGAGGTCACTGAAGGACTGCGTGGTCTGGGCACCACAGGATGTTCTCACACACATCCATCACTGATGGACCATGCAGCAGGAACAAGACAAAGCAAAATGCAACACTAGGGAACCTGGAAGAGAAGCCTCCTTCCCCTTGTGATGTTTCTTTAGCGCCCTCTACTGATAAGATCCTAACAGTGTCCTTTTTGTAAAGCAGAAATGCTTAAAACCTCCTGGCCATATATATCACAGAGCAAGCACTGAAGGGTGAATTTGGAGCTGAGAGCCAATAAATTCATAATTGGCACAGTGCAATTAGCTCTTTCCTCCCAAAAAAACACATATGGCAATTTTGAATTTCTCAACTCTATGTGAAGACATTGCTCCCTGTTCTCAGCTGTTTGTTCTTATTTGCCGTTAACTATATAGATAGTGCCTGGATTTTCCTGAAGTTCATCTAATTATAATGAACTGCTTCAGTCTTGCTATTTGAGTCTAAAGTAAAATGGCGGGCGCCTGGGTGGCTCAGTTGGTTAAGCAACTGCCTTCAGCTCAGGTCATGATCCCAGGGTCCTGGGATCGAGTCCCACATCGGGCTCCCGGCTCAGCGGGGAGCCTGCTTCTCCCTCTGACCCTCTCCCCTCTCATGCTGTTTCTCTCCTGCTCACTCTCTAATAAATAAATAAATAAATAAAATTTTAAAGTAAAATGGCATCCTCTTCCTGATAACCTACATCTTAGCTGAGCTATCCTATGGCCAGACCCTTGTTAATTTTGAGCCTGGAAAGTAGCACGCCCCCTAATGAGTGCTCTCTCAACTACGTGGGGACCCACTGCAAGCCTGCCTACCTCTATTTCTTGCCCCTGAGAGAGCAGGCAAATAGAATGGAGATTTTCCCAGATTAACTTCTGGTTTCCAGCTGACTGTTTCCCTATCAGAAACTAGAGGAGAGTGGGGCCTCTTGTGTCAACTTTAATTCAGACCAGGATGTCTTGGGGATGCCATTGGAAGTAAGTCAGAAGTGTCGTGGGTCCACTTCTTGCTCATCAGAGCAGGTCACATTTGGGATTTATGTTCTCTCACTGTTTGGTACTGACCTCATCATTCGCAGATGATGGTTATTTTTAAGTGTTACTGCCTCTTTTCCATTATTAGGAACACAAGGGCAGCATGCTTAATGTCAGTGATATTAAGCACAAAGCCAAACTGATCACCTGAAACACTTTCCCAGTTTGTGAAATCCTTGAACATAATAGTTGGCATTTGAATCAGTAACAGATACTCACCCTCAGTGATTATTGAGGGAATACATAGCTTTATGGAATGGTGGTGGTGGTTTCTTCTCATTTTGTTAGTTGTTTTGTTGTGTTTTTTTCCCCACCATCAGAATTTGAAACCTAAAGGAATTGCAGAGTTTTCTAGGCCTTGTTGGAGCAAAGTTCATATAACCTTCATGTATTTGCTCCTACAGTTGCATTCTAAAGCTATTTGAAACTCTTAATCTTCACTGTATACAGATATAATTTTTACATTAGGTTTAAATTGAAATTCTATTCTATTCTATTAGTTTTTAAGTTTAAAAAATTGTCTCTTCTTCAATTCTCTTCATTCATATGAGCAAGAATTCTTCCTGTGTTGGGGAATATTTATGTAAAATAATAGTTTTAAATACCAATTTAAATTCTTTTTGTGGATTTTACTCTTTCAAAGTTACCTGTGATTGTTTACTCCTTGCATCTTGTTAGGGAACCATCATAATTAGAAGTACAAAATTGTTAGCTCCACAGAGATCTGGCAAGTATTAAAATACTAAGAATACTATATTTCTGAATGAGGCTTATATCATTTAGAGTTCTTACTAATATTAGAATAAATGTGTGCTGTTTTATAAAAACAAAACCTCTCTTGTTCACAAAATACAATGCAAATGTCATCCTAAGTTGGCATAGAATCACATGATTTATAATACTGAATTACACTAATATACAAACCAAACAAAAAAATAAAAACATACCCCTGAAACAAATAATACATTATGTGTTAATTAAAAAAAACATTAAAAAATTTAAAACATGCTCTGTCTTCTAGACTATTTTAATTGAAATATTTATATTAATAACTTTTAATATGTATACACTATAAAAACTTGTTACTATTTTCCATTTTATTGATAATAAAGCCTGAATCATTTAAGCTGTTCTTAAATTGTAGCTTTCACATCATTGTTGCCTTCTTAAAATGTATATGCATCTGTTTGTTGTTTCCCCCATTTTGTCTTGGTTTTATATTCTTCTCCCTTGTATATATGTATATGCCTTAAAAAGTAGAAATGTCCTTTTGTAGTCTTTCTTTTTTATAAAATCTTTTGTTAAGCTTATGAGCCTGAAGTTCTTTCTTATGTCAAATGAATTTCTAATTTTTTAATCCAAAGGTAGTTCCATTCATTTCCTCCAGTACACTCAGAATAACTGACCCAGTACTTCACTTATTTAGAAAAATGTAAATAAAAATACTTTGAGTAGCTCAATCATGCCTTAGTATGCTCCAATGCTAACCAACATAGGAAAGACTTCTTTCCTATCCCTTAGCTTTTCAATATTGTTTGTACTTAGAGTACTTACTGTGTTTCCCTTTTGAAATACAATAGCTGAAACTTCACGTATTAATAAGTACTTGATAAAGTTGATGATAATGAAATAATGCTGTTATTATTAATATATAATGTATTATACATTAATATAATTAATGTAAGGTTGCTGTTTTTTGAATCTCCACAGAGACTAAAATGTTGCTTTTTTAAAAGATTTTATTTATTTATTTGAGAGAGAGAGTGAGCGAGAGAGAGAGAGCTCACGTGAGCAGGAGGAGAGGGAGAGGGAGAAGCAGACTCCCCAGTGAGCAGGGAGCCAGATGCGGGACTCTATCCTAGGACCTGTGACCATGACCCAAGCCGAATGCAGACCCTTAACCGACTGAGCCACCCAGGCACCCCCTAAAATGTTGCTTTTACAACTGTTTTAAAACCATTTGTTTTATACTAAACGTGCTGTGCTCGGATCTTTTTTCCCTTTAGAACTTTTAGTTTTAGGTGAACTAACCATACACATATATGCAAATATATATAAAATATATTATGTATGTAGAACAGAATATGAAAACTTTCCATTTCATTCCAAGAATATGTTCTATTATATTAAATCATAACTGAAATTAATATGAACTACTGAGGGAAGAAAAAAGTCACAGTACCACTGATTCTAGCCCATGACCCTCTTTTGTTTTATAAAAGGTTCTTGAGTTATAGCTAGCCTTATTTGTCAACTGCTGTTTAGTCACTATTTTTTTGTCACCATCTTGGATAGCTTATAACAGAATCCACAGGGTCAGTTATAATACTCATTGCCATCTTATGTTCCCTTTAGCTTTATTAAAGGCATGTTATTTACTAGACTTTAATTTTAGGTTCAAATTTTTCTTTCTGTTTTTAGAATTAAAGATAAATAGAATTTAAAATTCTTTGGTATGAATATTGCAAAAAATAGCAGAAGAATGCCCTTAATACAAGTGATTACCAAGTCATCTTCTGGCTAGAATAGAGTTGTTCTTTTGCTGCTAAAATGACTTTAAGTTTTCCCAGAGAGCTGTGCCTTTCACAGTCTCAAATCTACTACTCCTTATCTAAATGGTGTTCTAAATTGCAAGAAGGCTTGCAAGATTGGCTTATATTTCATTATACTATGTAGTTTAAATGTGCTGTATAACATCCATTTAATACAGACCTAGGTTTTAAGCAATACAAAATGAAATTGGTCAAAAACAAGTTGAAACTTAAGGATTGAAATAAGAGATGGTAAGCATAATGATTAAGAATTCAAGTCCTTCTTCTGCCAAGGCAATGACCTTGATCTGTTTATTTTGCCTTGCTTTCTCCTCTGCTATGCTGGCTAAGATAATATCTACTTCAGGAACTTGTTATAAGGATAAATGATATAATGAATATGAAGTATGATTGACCTTTGAACAATGCACTGAACCACTATATAGCTGAAAACCCACATATAACTTTTGACTCCACAAAACCTTTAACTATTAAATAGCCTACTGTTGACCAGAAGCCTTACCTATGAGATAGCTGATTAACACATATTTTGTATGTTATATGTATTTATAGTGTGTTCTTACAATAAAGTAAGCTAGAGAAAAGAAAATGTTATTAAGGAAATCCTAAGGAAGAGAAAATACATTCACAGGACTGTACTCTAAAAATTCTGCATATAAGTGGACCCACTCAGTTGAAACCCATGCTCTTCAAAGGTCAACTATTTAGCATTGTGCCAGACATGTGGTAGGTGCTCTGTAACATTGATGTTCACTTATAATAATAAAGGATGTATTTTTCCTACCATCTGATAGTTTTCTTTTTCTAGAATATACTATTAAGTAGCATAGATAATACTGTGCTTTAGAATGTTAACAACATAATATCACACGATTTTACTGAATGAGCAAATTTATTTTTTACAAGAATGTGTTAAATAACTTCCCTGGAACTTTGCCTAGTATTCTTTTTTTTTTTAAGTGTTTTTATTGTTATGTTAATCACTATACATTACATCATTAGTTTTTTTAATTTTTATTGTTATGTTAATCACCATACATTACATCATTAGTTTTTGATGTAGTGTTCCATGATTCATTGTTTGTGCATAACACCCAGTGCTCCATGCAGAACGTGCCCTCTTTAATACCCATCACCAGGCTAACCCATCCTCCCACCCCCCTCCCCTCTAGAACCCTCAGTTTGTTTTTCAGAGTCCATCGTCTCTCATGGTTCTTCTCCCCCTCTGATTCCCCCCCTTCATTCTTCCCCTCCTGCTATCTTCTTCTTCTTTTTTTTTTTCTTAACATATATTGCATTATTTGTTTCAGAGGTACAGGTCTGTGATTCAACAGTCTTGCACAATTCACAGCGCTCACCATAGCACATACCCTCCCCAATGTCTATCACCCAGCCACCCCATCCCTCCCACCCCACCCCCCACTCCAGCAACGCTCAGTTTGTTTCCTGAGATTAAGAATTCCTCATATCAGTGAGGTCATATGATACATGTCTTTCTCTGATTGATTTATTTCGCTCAGCATAACACCCTCCAGTTCCATCCACATCGTTGCAAATTTGCCTAGTATTCTTAATGTGGTTTCCTGCAGTGGCTTGATGTATGATGCAGTAATGAGTACAGAATTAGCATATAAAGCCAGGCCATTTTATACCCCTTCTAATTGGCTTACTTAGTCAAGTGCCAAATACTACAATATAAAGGTTCTAGTACATTATCTCTAAAATAGGCAGCAAGGTTCTAGTGGAGTTTCTTTTCTAAGTCTTTCTATTATTTTTTTCAAGATCTTTAATCTGTTAAATCCTGATGGCTTTTCTGGTAAAGTCAATGTTTTACTCATCTTTTGTATTCCAGCAGACCTTGCACATAGCAAGTATTTGGCAAACAAAATTACTCAAGAAGAGGAATCAGAGAAAATGATTTGCAACTTAATACGGTGGATTTAATTGGTATTTTCTTTTTTGTAAACACATCTCCAGTCTAGTATTTCCGCCTTTCCTCCTTCTACCCCACTTCTAAGTGCTTCCAGTGCCTGAATACAAGAGCTACTCTTGCTCATTACCAGTGTGTTCTATGAGGCCCTGAATGTTGTAATGTACACATATTGAGCCATTTATATACGTCCATTACTTTCCTATTTACTTATGCTTTGGACTCTTGAAATATTTCAGTTTGTAGAAACTATGAAGGTTTCTTTTTAACGTACTGATTTAGATTAATATATATATATAAACAAATATATTTATATATATAAACATATATATCCTTTAGATTATTAGATTTCTTTTGGCATACTGATTTAGATTAATATATCCTTTAGATTATCATGCAATCCAAGTATCCTATTGAAAAATTCTTTAAGAATTAACTGTATTATCTCCCCCTTTGAGATAAAGAGAAAATAAGAATGAAAATGTACCCACACATGAGAGGAAAGGAATAGCTAAAAGATTTAAATCTGCCCCAAAGTGTTCTCTTCCCTTTCAAACATCAGCCAGTTATTGTATGTTAAGTGCTGCCGTTCTGTCCTTTTCCCCGTGGCTGCTGATGAATATTGTCAAGAGGATTTAAAGCATACACACACACACGTACACACACACAACTGGGGTCCCAGGATGTGCTACATAATATGTGAGACCTAGTGCAAAATAAAAACGTCAAGTCCCTCCCTTATTCAAGAACAGTGGAAAATCCCAAGACCGTAAGAGCAGAGCATAATACTAAGCGCAGGCCCCTGTGCAACTGCACAGGGCACGTGCCCACATATGGCCCTGTAGGATTCCCAAGTTCTGGGAGGTGGTCTTCCTCTTGGCACTATGCTTAGCAGCTCTTCAGGGTAAATACTTCCATTATATGTGAGCACTAAGATTTGAACATCAGAGAGAGTAAAGAAATGTGAACTCTCCCATCATGACCATGCAGTATGGTTACTGGTCATTGTAACATGGTCAACAAAGCCATGTAATGAAGAGTAATGAGATAATTCATCCCATGAGTAAGGATTAAGCCCTTTGAGGGTAGAGAAAGCAACCAGGGAAAAATAAGCTTTTATTTAGTGTGTTCTTTGGATAGGAGCCATATTAGGCTCTTTTTTTTATACATTAACCTGATTTGTCATATAAACCATATAAAGCAATTTTTATTACCCCATTTTCTACAAGAGGAAATTGAGCCTCAAGTGTATAAAATAACTTGCTGACAGTTACACAGCAAGTAACTAGCAGTGTGGTGATTGCCCACATCTGTCTTCATATCAAGCCCACGTTCTTTCCATGGGTATTGGTATCTTGCCGGCTGATGTCTGGCTCTGGAGGTTGATGGCTACAATAAAAGTGCAGCCTTGAGAAGCAGATGCAAAAAAGAGTGCAATTACGAGAGAAATTTAGTTTTGCAGTTTGTTTGGTGTGAGGAAGCTGAACCCAGCACAGACTGAGAGGCCATGGGCCATGTACAGAATGCAGCAAATAAAAAGAGAGTCCTTATTATCATGACCAGGCAGAGAGAACTGTCTCCCTTATTAATAGAGCAATGCAGTGGTCCCAGAACAAATGTGACATCTTGGAAATGGATAGAAGAACACACCTTGATTGCTGCAAAATAATGGCTCTTCCCACAATAAAGATAAAATAATAATAACAATAATAAATAATAAACCAAATGATGGACACCAGGTTTCAGTAAGTACAGCGAGAGTCTGAAGCATCTAAGGGCCAGCATATTTGAGGGGAGTGTACTCCAAGCTTCAGTCACTTATGTTCCACTTTCTTCATGATTTTACCATGTCTAACTCTTGACCATATCATTATGGATGTAACATTTTAAATTTATTCTATAAGCAGCATGAATGGATTTATCCTAACCTAAAGTACTGGCTTTCTGTCCTCAATCCAGGTGCTCTAATAAGTGTTAAAGCTCATTTGCTCTTCAGTTTATTCAGCTCATATTTATTGAGTACCTTATATGTTGTAGGATCTCTCTACCTGCTGTGGGTGGTTGGTAGGGGGAGGGGAAGAAGAGAAGTCAGAGATGAGTAGGACGTGGTTCCTGCCTCCAGAGGGCTTCAGAATGAAATTAGACAATTTCAGACTTCACAGAATGCTGAGAAACCAGTATTGAGGAAGTGGCGAACTTTGCCTGGAGGAGGTAGGAAACTTTATACTAAGGTAACCTTGAGCAGTAAAGTCTAGACAAATAAGTAGGAGGAGTTCACTGAGCAGATTTGGAAGATTCATCTTCCTGGTCGTTGACTGGATTTTTTTTAAACTTTTCAGATCATGATCATCGGTGTTTCGGAAATTATTGAGTTCAGTTCAATCCAATGGTTATTATCAAGAATTTCTCAGATTATTAAGCTTGTTTAGAAACAATCATTTGATTTTACATCTGACGAATCAAATAATAAAGTAATAGAAACAAACCCATAACTTTCTGGAATACTTCGATATTTAGCTCCTATATCCATAATTTAGAATTATGTTGTGTGTGTGTGTATTTTTTCACCTGAATACCTTTCTTATGCAGATTTTATAGACTAAAATGTTAACTACTTCTACTATTTCTTTTATTTTTCCTTGTAAGAAAGTTAAAACAAGAAGTGATTCATATGTTACAAACAACATGTGTTTACCGTAATTTTTTTCTTTCAGTGTAAAACTCTTTCTGGAGTCTGTGACCACATCATATCCCTGTCATCGGATCCTCTGGTTTCACAGTCTGCACACCTAGAAGTGATTCAGCTGGCAAACATCAAACCAAGTGAAGGGCTGGTAAGAGCTACCATATTTGTCAAAGCCACCATCCATCAGTGGACAGCTAATGATGTGGGCAAAGCGGCGTCCAAATATGGGAATCCATAAATTCTAATGAACTTTGAATATTTTGGTATTTTTTTTCTAGGGATAAATTAAAGTAGTGGGATTTTGTCACTATAAGAAGTTTTATGAAGATAAATGAAAATGAAAGAGAATTTAAAATGAGATTTCTAAATTATCTTGTTTACTTTGGTATTAAATTAGCTTTTATTACGTTCTTTCACCCCCTACCAAAGTTCCTTAGGTTTAAAGGAAGTTTAAGAGTTTTATACTAAGAACCAGTGTTACCTGCCCTTGCAAGTAGGTGTTTTGTTTGTTTTGCTTTGGTTTGTTGTGGTTTTAATAGGACTCTTTTCCCTTAGGTTGTGTAAGCTAGACAAACCCGATATTGTTTATAACTCACATTCGTTCTTACAAGGGTGAGTAAGCAGGTGGGTTTTGCCAAAACTAGGCTGACATCTAGGAGATGTATTTTTTATTATGTAATAATAAAGATAATCATCTTCTATATTTTGTTCACTTGATTAAAAATTGTATTGATTCTAAATTTAACCCAAAGGAGAGTTTTTTCTTTAGTAGGCCTCTAGGAAGAAAGCATATAAAATTAATATTAATGAGAGCGAGAGACAGAAAACAAGAAACTGGCTGGAGAACATCTTACCCACTACACAACTATGGCTTGTTAGTTTGGTGCTGCAGTGTTTCTACTTTCTCCCTGTGGATGAATTTTCCTAGGATATAATTATTGATATTTTAGAAAATAGAAATCTTGGAAATAATATAATTCAGGTAATATTCTTAAAGACCTCTAAGCAAGTTTAATTTTTATGTGGCTTTTCTTCAATTCCTAACAGTGAATTTTCAGAGTGAGGCCATCTATTCAATAAAGTGACTTTTCTGCTGATACTTGGCAAATTACTTTTTGGTAACTGTAGTTTTTCATGCTTTTGTGGCTTTTATCAGTGTTTTCCTAGGAAGATGGAAATCATTATGTCAGACATAGCCAGCAAGTATGTCATCATCATAGCCTATAAGTGTAATATCTAATTTTAATTTTAAGAGCTTATTTTTAGCATTTATAAACTTATTTGAAGTAATATTTATAATTTTAAATTCTTACTATTCCTTTTGGTTATCTTTACACAGTCCAGTTTCATCTAAAGCATCTTTCAACCTATAATATTGAAGAGTTTCCTTTCTATATTTCCCTTTTCAATAGTTATAAAGGAAAGGAAGCTGTGTCAGCATGATTTGTAGAGTGGGAAATTAAGAATTAATATATATTATATTAGACTAGGAGTCAGGACACCTGAATACAAATCACTTACATAAAATATAGCTGTGAGTGTGATCTTGAGGAGGTGGAGGAGTAAATTTAACCTCCTTGGCCTTGCTATTTTCATGTGTAGAATGTTGGGGTCGGGAAGGGAGGGTGGACTAGATCAACCTTGAGGCTTCCTCTAGCTCTATGAGTCGGTGGTGCTAAGGACAGGATTTGGAGAAAAGAGCCTGATTTTTTTCCCCCACTAATTTCCACTGAAATCATGGGAAATAGTAACCATATGAAGTGAGTCAGTACAGTGATAATTGACATTATGAAATCTTGACTTGTTTTTAACGAAAGTTATAGCCTTGGACATGTCTTTTATTTTTTGAATTTGGAAGAGGTAGATCTGGGTCCAGCCTTTGAAACAGTCGTGATCTTAAAATGCTAACAACCAGATTCACTTAGTCTGAGAAAGAGCTGGAAAAGAAAATACCTGAGTGCTTACCATTTGTCAAGTATTTTCTCACAACTCTTTAGAGTAGATACTTTCTTATTTTGCAAATGAGAAAATGGAGTCACAGATCTTCACCAATTTGCCCTGTGTCACATAGGTAATATACAATAGAGGCAGGGTTAAGTCCAGGTATATCTCCATAAAGTACATCTTAACAAAGCTTGTTCCATTATCCCACATTTAAAGTTGGAATTGCCAAAGGGAAGTGTGAGAGGTTTAGGAGGGTAACTTTAAAACTGGAACCACCTAGAGAAATCATTTTTAAAGGACAATTGGCAGCACTTCTTTGGGAAAATATTTCCAAGGGAGGAAAAGAAAAATCCAAAATTTTGAAAATAAATGAAAAGTGAAATAAAGGGCTCCTGAGTGGCTCAGTCGGTTAAGCGTCTGCCTTCGGCTCAGGTCATGATCCCAGGGTCCTGGGATTGAGCCCCGCATCGGGCTCCCTGCTCCGCGGGAAGCCTGCTTCTCCCTCTCCCACTCCCCCTGCTTGTGTTCCCTCTCTCACTGTGTCTCTCTCTGTCAAATAAATAAATAAAATCTTTAAAAAAGTGAAATAAAAACTATTTCTTGTGATTCATGTTAAAGAGATGCCTGAATAGAAATTTTTATGATTTATTCAAGGAATCATTTTAAAAATCAGATACATTAAGCAAGTTTAGTCAGTCACATTTGAAATAAATAGATCTGAGGATTTTGGTAACATTTAGCATGTGCTTAGCCATAGGAAATGTCTAAATGGTAAATGAAGGAAAGAAAGAAAGGTGGGAGAATACCAAGCTTTAAGGAAGTTTAATTAGCTTAAAACATCTGCAGAAGGTCTTCTGCGAGTTTCAAAACAACATCTTTCATAGGCAAAAGGTAATTGCTTGGTTCTTCCACTGATAAACTGGATAGATTGTTCATCAGCTTTCTACCTAATTAGTAAAATCCCCTAGGATTTCTTAGTTTTGAGAGTTCTAAGCATTATAACGAATGATGGGAAATGTACTTGTTATGATTAAAATATGCAACTAGCTTCTAAAATGCTTTTAAACAACAATGATTAGCAGAAAATTAAAGGAGGGAGAATGAGAGCTATTGGAACATATCAAAACTAGATCAGAACCAAGAGATGAGTTGAACAGAGAGGAAGGGGCTTGGGGGGACATCCTTGGGGAAGCCTCTTGGCCTCAGAGAGCTCTTTTGCTATTAGACACTTGGATTATCCTTAAATATGCCTTATTTTATTGACTTGACTGTGAGGTTGCTTTGGCTCCCATTGGCTAACTGACATTTGGAGATCGAGTGAAGCAAATGTCATTTTGGCAAGCTAAGCAGGAAAGAGGGAGCTGTTCAAGTCAGCTCCAGAATTAATTAATTGTTTAAAGAAAAAAGAAGAAGAAAGAAGGAAGAATAAAGGTTTTGATGAAATGGAAGACCAGATTTGTCTCAGTTCCAGAAAAAGAGCCATTTGAATTACGTGTACTGCTGTTTGACCCTTTCTCAGAGATGAACAAGTGATCAGCTGTAGTTCTGTGGACTCTTCATTATTTGGAAGGTGATTAATTTGAAACCTCATCCAAGCAACTTGCTTCTTTTACTTTCTTTGGGTACCTGACTTTTTTGGCCATTTTTCTCATTAATACTACCAGAGGGAAATAAAAAGAATGAAGTCAGTTTTGATTATTAAAAGCATTTACAACAAGTGGCTTATTAAGGTTAAAACTGAAAATATTGAATAAAACAGTATCTTCGTTCTTTGTGGCAGTTTTAAAATTGCTTCTGTGAGGTTGCTAGAATTGAATTCTGTATACATAGTTAGATCCTCCTTTATTTAAGCATTTTAAAAATATTTTTATCCATCTGAAAAAATTAACTTTAATATAAGTCATATAGCATTTAATTATATGTAAATAATGATGAGATTTTCTTCCTTTAAATAACAGATACCTGCTTTAGCTTACAGTTGCCACTTTTGAGGTTCCTGGTGTGTGTAATAATTGCAGACAAATTTTATTTCCAGAGACACAACTAGATTATGTCTATGAGTTTTTATTATCTCTATGACTATATTGCCTTTTCTAAACATTTATTTTAGGATATTAGACTTTCTCTATGACCCAATCATTAATGAGACTATTTAGAGCTCTTGTCAAATACCTGAATTCATAATCAGTAATACGCAGTGTTGAAAGAAATGTAGAGAGAAACATAATCAACTTCTGCCTACCATTTTCAGAGGAGATGGGGCAATAAAATAAATTTGTAAAATAGGAGACCCAGTTACTCTTTATAACCACATTGCACATAGTACATGTGTGCTAAAGAGGTCTCAGTCTTAGCATAGATGTTAAACAGTGAATAGTTGACTTTAATACCTACAGTTGCCAAATATTATGTTATAATAAGAAAAGTGAAGGTGCACAACTGTCCTATTAATAAATCGATAAATCAGGAGCCTAGAGGTTGAAAGTGTGGTCTGGAGTCAGACTGCTTAGGCTTGAAACCTGGCCTCACCACCTTGGGCAGACTCCCCAGCTTCTCGGTGCCTCAGTTTCTTTATCTCTAAAACAGAAGTAATGAGGGGCCTCTGGGTTGGTCAGTTGGTTAAGCATCTGTCTTCGGCTCAGGTCATGATCCTGGAGTTTCAGGATCCAGTCCTGCATCAGGCTCCCCACTCAGCAGGGAGTCTGCTTCTCCCTCTGACCCTCCCCCCTCTCGTGCTCTCACTCTCTCTCTCAAATAAATAGATAAAATATTTTTAAAAAAATAAAAAAGTAAAACAGGAGTAATGATAGTTTATACCACATTGGCTATTGTGAAGTAGAACAGTCCCTGGTACATTGTAACCAGTAGCTTTCCATGATGATGGTGATAGAGAATGATAAGTGATGGTTGTTTTGTATGTCCAAGTAATATATACTGTTTCTTTCCCTGTCTTTTCCCACTTTATTCTCTCACAGTCCTTCTGTGTAAAAAAACTGAGACAAAATTTAGTGTTTAGCTCTTACAAATATACTTTAAGATTCTTTATTAATCTGTTGTAATTTTGTTAATTCCTGGAGGAAAATGATGACAAAGATCTTGTCCTCTTCTAAGTTCTATAATAGCATCATTATATTTACTCTCCCATAAATAATGGGATAAGTATGAACTTAAAAAGTAAGTATGCTGTACACTTGGCACCAGTGTAAGGTTGAATATTACCACATGGTCATAGGCAACAACAGCTAGCCAATTTCTTAATTAATTTCTATATGTACTTCTGTTGAGGTTATTTATTTTATATGAAATAATGAAGTTGCATTTAAAATACTAGAGTTCACAGGTAAATGAACACCTTTTAAATCACATTCATTTTCTTCACGTTAGTGATCCAGGCTTATCCATTTTTGGAACAGGCACCAACATTTTAGACATAAGACATTACTGAAATGACTTCAGAATTCACGCCTACCCAGTTTTTTAATAGTACCATCCCATGAACTTTACTGCTTCTTGTTTTTATTTCTTACTTATTTCCAATGAAATACACATACATTCAGTTATCTAAATATATAATTAACCTAAAGGTATGGGAAATTAACGTTATAGTAATTGTCTATATAAGTGCTAAAATTAATGCTTTTCTGAAATAATATTGTTGGTTATTGTTAAGTCCATTATATTTTAGACTTCGAGTTCATTAAAATTCATATTTTTTTATTTTTTAATCAATATTTTGAAATGCAAGGCACTTGTATAAGTAAAACTTGGGTAATTTTTTCCCAAAGAGAAAAGTAACAATCTTCCTTAGAGAGGAAGAAAAATCTCTTTTTTTCCCATCTTTTTTTTTACTTAAATGAAAATATTTTAACATTTACAATGTGAATATTTTCTTGTGATTTTTTTCCCTTTCAAGTTCTCCCACTGTCCATAATTTAAAGTTTTTGTTTGCTCATAAAGCTGACATAATTTCAGGATTTCTAGATAATCTTTAAAGTGTAATAAAGCATTTTCTAAAATGGCTTTATTTAAATGGGAAATGGAATCAAACTCTTTTTATTAGGAGGAGGGCTTGCCACACATTACTTCTTAATTATTGATATAGAAGTGTTGGATATAATTATTAAAACTTCATCAATGAAAATAAAGGCAGGAAATACAGGATTTCACAAAAGAGATGGAGAAAAAAGTTTACATTAGCAATATTTTGTCACTCTTCTGTCTCTAGTTGGTTGTAGTTGAAGTGGCTCTGTAGAAACCTACTTTTTGTTGTGTAATATGTATCAAATATAATATGCTAATAACCAATATTTGAATTTCCCATTATTACTTTTATTTTGCCACAGAACAAATAGTAAGGACTGTTGGGGGAGTGAGGTGCGTTCTTTCTTCAGAGTATTGAATTACCATGCTACATTTTATAAGTTTCACAGGCAATTTACTTACCAAGTAGTTATTTGATTAAGTTGATGATAGGCTTCTTCGGGCAAACTTCAGAAACCAGAACATTCAGATAGGAATTTTTTACTAGTTTAAAGTTGGCATTATTGAATATGGATTCATGGAGCATGTGGCAATTTTGATAGGATAATTTTTTTGTAAATGATTGTGTAATATACTTGAAAACATTCCAGTCGCTTCATTTTTTTTTTTTTTGATGCTGTCTTTTTCTAGGGTATGTATATTAAATCAACATATGATGGCCTCCATGTAATTACTGGAACTACAGAAAATGTAAGTATTATAACATTTCAGATTATAAGGTGTGTTTTTCTTTTTATTGTTAAACAACTTCTATATCTCAACGTAATTGAGGTTGACTTCTGAGGACATGAACAGATTAAGAGGAAAAAACTAAAAGGACACATTGAGTTAGTAAGTGCTGGTTTGGGAAGAATTTCAATCATTTTATTTAGTTTAGAGTAACTATTTACTTAGAGTAAATCAGATGTTTTCTGTTCACAGCCAGAGATTTGTCTTTGTTAAGTATTTTCTGGTTTATGACAAATTACTGTGACATCTAAAAGAATCAACTTCCATCTATCAAATAGTTTAGTTATATTAAGAAACTTATGTAAGAAAGAAACATCAGATAATTCACGCTTTCTGAATATGCATTATAATTCAGCTTAATTCAGTGAGGTGACAGCATGGTATAACTCACTGGTTTTCACAGTGAGGTCCCTCCCTGGATCAGCAGCATCAGCCTCCCTTGGCAACTTGTTAGAGATACATATTCTTGCCTGCCCCCCCCCCCCCGCCAGAACTACTGAATCAGAAATTCTGGAGACCAGCCTGTTTCTTAATAAGAGATTTTGTTTTTTATTTTGGGGGGTTTTTTAAAAGATTTTATTTATTTATTTGAGAGAGAAAGCATGTACACAAGAGAGAGCACAAGCAGAGGGAGCAGCAGAGGGAGAGAGAGAAGCAGGCTCCCCACTGAGCAGGGAGCCCGATGTGGGGCTCAAACCCAGGATGCTGGGACCATGACCCGAGCCAAAGGCAGATGCCCAACCAACTGAGCCACCCAGGTGCCCCAAGAGATTTTGTTTTAACAGGTAATTCTAAGACATGCTGAAGTTTGAGAGCCACTGCAAGCAGTGGGTCAGTCCCTAGGCCTAGGACCTACAATTAGTTCTGCATCTTAATGGCAGTGTAATTTTTGGCAAGTCACTTACCCTGCCATTGCTTTAGTTTCCTCAACTGTAAACTGGAAATATTATCTGCACTACATACCTCACTAGGTTGATGTGAAAATAAGCTAATAAATGTGAACGGCTATGCAATAAAGAGCTACAGAAATGTGAAGTGATTGTGTTGAGCCTGAACATGATCACTAAAATAGATTTGAATAGTGTAATAAATCATTATTCCTCCATTTGGTTGTCCCAGACTTCCATCTTACTCTTAAGCAGGTGCTGAGCTTTGAATTTTTTTTTTCTTTTAGAAATTCTGACAAATTACATGTTTATGCTGTGTTCCTTCAAAGAAGACTGGGGTGGAGTTAGTTAATCTCAAGTAGTCCTAGATCTCAATATTTTACCGGCATTTTCTTTTAAAAAAAATTAACGTAATTCACTTACTACTTTAATCATTTATTGCTTTTTTCCCACTAACTTCTCTTGGTTTCTTGAGAATAGTGAAATACATAATGTACATTGCAGTTGGATTGCTATACTGACTTCACATTTGGTATTAAATACGGGGTCAGAAATATCAGTAATATGCATATTGTCAACCAATTAAAATTTTTAAAGCAGTGAAATACTGTAAATGATACTCCTATCACTGATTCATCATTCTCATTTGTTTGTACATTCCTCCAATCATTCATTTATTCATTTGTTCTTGTAACAAACTTTTGTTTCATGTCTGCTATGTTCCAGGCATGGGGCTAGGTATTGAAGGAATTTTTAAACTAAACTAGTTTGCTGTTCCTAAGGAATGCAACTAGGGGTTTATGTGTGTAAACAAGTACTGAAATTTGTGTAGACAAAGGAAAGAATCATAAATGCTGCCAATGAAACTAGAGAAATAATCACAGAAATGATTTTGAACTATATCTTGAAGAATTTATAGGAATGCATCTCTGTATTGCCTGGGGTCTATAAAAAAAGTGGAGTACTATGTACTGTTCATATTAATTACTCAGTAATATTTGATAAATGGGTGAGTGATCAAAGAAAGATTGATTCTATGAATAGTTTAGATATGAACCATATATTAATGGCTTATCATTTAATTCTTTATTCTTGAAAATGTTTTACTATTTTTGGTACCCTCAGTCATTTATCATTAGTAGATCTCTGTTGAGTCTTAGTAAATCTGCTCACTAAAGTGGTTAAGTTATTTTGCTTTGCTCTGCCCTAGTTTCTTAGTTTTCTTTTAGGTAAAATGAGAAGTTTAGACAAAATGATCTCTAGGGTCCCATTTAACACTGAAAGTCTATAATTTATATGACTTATTCCCTTTTTTACTTATCTGGGAAAGAAGTTGTTTCAGTTTCTTTCAATTTTATATACCAATTATCATTTTCTTTTATACCATGATTAGAACCATTGGCTTGATATTTTTCTTCTATACTCTCCTTTAAAAAGATCAATTGTAAGCCAGATAGCACAGGGACTGAGTATAGTTACAGCCCTATTATAGTAATGATTTACACACTTTTCAGAATTGTTGCATGGTACTTGTCTGATTTGATAATATGCCTACCTCCTAAAGGTGCTGTGAAGAAAAATACATTGTTTTCTTGTTATGATACCATTCTGAGGGTTGAGTTCATATCCTAGATGAACTACCCTCTTAAGAATATACTTGTGTTATTATTTGAGTAACTGGAATTCTCTGGGATATTATCTTACCTTGAATTCTGACCTATGATAGATCATTCTTCTGTGAATTTCAAAATTTGTTGAATAGAGGTTAATATTGTTTCAAGACTTCTTTGTTTTGAAATAATTGGAAATTGGAAATGAATAAAAAATAAACTGGAAATCAGTTTTTAAAGTAAATCCTACTTTCTATTATTAGTTATCTGTAGAGCGCAAACAGTATATTAAATACTAGTAGTCATTTTTGTTTAATTTTTTCAAGATTAAATAATTTCTTGATCTAAAGAGGTGAACTTATTGTAGTATTTTAGGGAAAAGAAATGAGTGATAAAATTTATGTTCTTTATCATTTCCATTATGTTAAATTTAGTCACCTGCAGATCGGTGCAAGAAAATCCATGCTGGCGATGAAGTGATTCAAGTTAATCATCAGACTGTGGTATGTATAATTACCTTATGAGTCAGTGGGAGGAAATAATATAAAGATCTGCTAAAGCTTTAAAAGGATATCAATGAAATAAAAACACCTGTTTGTGTACAAAATGATTGAATAGCCTTTTTTCAGATAGCTGAATCAATATTCTTAATTATTTGACAGAAGATAAGGCATAGTTTTTAAAAAAAAACCATAGTTTTAATACCAGGCTTGGAAATACTGGTGTTAGCTGAGGTTAGATACGCATTTCTATATAGACAGGTGCAGGATAATGTCATAAACCCCATGACCTGAGATAATAATTTTGGGCTAAAAATTAAAGTGATCATGCACACAAATTCAACCTTTTCTGGATAAAACTTTTAAGTTTTACTTTACAAACTATGGAATTTCCTAGTAGGTATGTTTTGTAAGGGCATACGTTCATTCATCTACTTTAACATTGATTTGTTCACTGAAGTGTCTAATAGATTGGTTTATTTTAAATGTTGATTTTTTAAACAAATTTAAAAATTAATAGCCAAATTGGCTCTTCATTTCCCAAAAGAAGACTACAGTTTTTGTTTTAAAACTGTTGCATGTAACTAAATAAGTTCATAAAATTTTCTTGCTCTGTGAACCTCATGAATCCCTTTCTAGGCTAAGATCTTGACAGTGGCATTTTTGTGTCTAAGGTAGACTTCCAAGGGCTGTTTTCTTTAATGTTAGTTTTAGAAAATGAACATCATATAATTTTCACTTTGGGCTGTTTTCTGTCGCAGTTGATTTACTTTCTTCTTCTATATCTGCCAAAATAAAGTATATTCTCTAAAACAAATGAAGTTAAAATAATCTGATTATTAATATAATAAACTTCATTTGCAAAAAATGTGGGGGTTTTTTCTGGTAAATATTCTACTTATAGCTCACTAATCCTTCAGAGTGAATAATTATTTCCTATTGTACCTTTTAACTAAATTTGTTTTTGCCTGTTCTAGTCATAGAAGAAACTATTAAAAGGAAAGTCTATATTTTGGGGATAAGAAGACTGGTGTGAAAAACTCCAGTCTTTCTCACTGATTCTGGTATGAAGGCAGAAGACATTGCATTTTTGGCTTTGAGTAAACTGACAACTTTATGATATTGTGGAGAGGCTCCTGAACACTGATAATTAAAATTACACTGTTTCTTCAATGAGTTCATTAACTAAGTGAATAAAAATTAATGAAAGTTTAAAAAATTAAACATATAGGTGTTAGGTTAATAATAATTAATGCAGAATTCTGGTCATCAGCAAAGCCTTTCCACACTATGACAGTTTTGATAATGAGAAAGTTGTCATTACTAGAAACTATACAAAGTGTTTGTCCTAACTTAAGTTTCTTGTCCCCTAGGATGAGGATTTGGGCAGTGGGATAAAGCAGCTGCTTCAGTAGACAGGCAGCTTCTCCCTCTTGTAATGTTCATGCTGCCTCCATTTTTGCAATGTGACCTGAACAAATATGACATCTGTTCGATAGTTGGACCAATTTCCAGTTGGTCAATTCTAAGTGGGTGGAATTAGTCTCTAATGAAAAATAAAATTGTTTAAAGGATACTCTTTGTGGGGCAAAGATTTTGATGTTGACCAAACAAATATGAAAGTCTTTAAGGGACTACAAGTGAACTAATAAAATCTATATAGATTGATGATACATAAATACTGTGAGAATGTGTAAATACATCTTTGCATCACAGGAATATTCTAAAATACTGAAAGTGACACAGAATGATGGTTGGGGGGACTTGCTTCCAGTTTTTGCTCTGAAATTGACTTTTGGCTTTAAGTGAATCATAGTAACTAAGCATCAGTTTACCTTTTTATAATAATAATAACCATAGCCAACGTTTACTGAGTTCTTACAGTGTGCCAAGCATCATGTTAAGTACTTTACATATTTTATGTCATTTACTACTTAAAATAATTAGACAAAAAAGGTGTATGTGGAAATTGAGACTCAGAATGATTAACTCGCCTGCAACTCAAAGCTCTCTGACTCCAAGGCCTTCAGTTTTATTATACTACCTCCCCAAACTCAAATTATACAATTATCAAGCAAAAGGAGAAGAATTCTAATGATCATGTAAGTAAAACTCAGGATTCAGTGAGAGATTAAGGGGGAGGGAGGCCAAGGGTAAGAGAAGAGGAAAGGAAGTGAGAATTTACATAACTAGGGCAGTGAATCAGCTGGAGTGAAATTAGAAATGGGTTAGAAATTTAACTTTATTGCTACTTCCTCACTCCTTTCCTTCAGATATATATGTAAAACACCTATCACAATGCCAGGCACACATTAAGAGCTCAATAAAAATTAACTTTCCAACCTACCTTCCTCCCTTTTACCTACAACAACTCTTGGGCCAATTGGAGTCTGGTGTCTTGGCAGAATGCTACTAGAACCTACAAATTGATTTTGGATGATAACAGAGACATTCTCTGACAGGAGAATATGTTGAATTCCCTAAAAGTAGCCTTCCTTAATAATGTGATCAATTACCAGATTGTCTTCTTTGTGTTAAAATGAGAGGCCTATTTGTGTAAGAATGGCTCATTTTATTAAATGCAGCCTAGTCTGCTCTCTATTTCTTGCTGTTGCCTCCTTTGTGGTCTGTACAGTGCTTTTAACTTCTTACTAGACAATATACAGAGGTGATGAAATGGAAATTATCTGGGTTTTGTTACTATAAAAGGTTTGGTAGGTAGATAAATGAGTTGAAACAAGTATAAATTATTTGTAGTCTACAATTGCCCCTTCTGTCCCTCCATTAATTACCAGAGACATTAGGGGTTGGTTATGATATAATAATTACATTAAGGAGTGGCCTAATACATTTGAAATACTTATTTAATATTATTTTTTAATCCAGTAATTAATTGACCAGAATAGCAAGATAATTGCCAATATTGTTCTATACCAATTTAGATTCAATAATGAAGAGTAATGTTCAATCTTATGTTTTGATTGTTATTAGCCCAGTTAGTATTTTTCTGTAATTCTAAAATTTCCTACTGCTAAAGGTAGTAATATACAATATAAAATCTGACAACTTTTCTTATTTTAAAATACATGGAAAAGCATCTTGAAATTTTTCCCTAAGGGTCTGAGAAAGTTGAATGATTCACAGATGAATTCAAATACTATTTTTTTGAAATTGCTAGTATGGTATATCTTCAAGATGTCCAATTAGATGTATGTATTTTCTAGTTTGCTCTCTTTTTAAAAAGTATATTTTCTTATTTGAAATGAAACTGGAAGTTTTATGTCCTTTTTCATATTGCTATATTCTTTATTATAAATGGCTTTTAAGCTTTTCAAATCAACATACTTCTGTGGCTGAGAAACTGTGGCTGCCAGGTAGGAAGAAGAAAAAATCATGAACATCCAAGCAAAGCAGACTGAGTCCCATTGCATGTCTTCCCCGCCAGTGAAGATCCAACTCCTCAAAGCTGCTGGAATCTCCCAAGATTTTTTCCACTTCATCTGCCACTACATCCCTCTCTCTGGGAGATACCTCGGCATAGTTTGAACCAGCAACTCTGCCCTCACGATGCACTTTTAACACGTTTTTTTAGCTGATGAGACTACTTATAGTTATTAAATCTATTGAGGCATATTCCTAATGAATCTGTTAAATTTTGTTAATACTGTTTTTGGTGTGTAAGTGTTTTAAAGATTCTATCCATACTAAAAACAGATATTTTCTTCTTAGGAATATCAGTTAAAAGGAGTGGGGTATGTGGTGGTTGAATGCAGCATTTGGAAAATTTCCTTTCATTTTGTGTAAATATTAAAACATATTCACAATTATTTTGAAAGGTCTTCTGGAACCTGGTGACTACATTCTGGCATGAAATGGTTTATTATATGTTTCTATAAAGGCTACTGGAGTGGAAAATAACTAGGTTGGGAGAGTCAAAAAGATAGATTACAGCAAATAGTTGGGATGTAGGACATTGATTAGTGAGAAATGGAAGATGAGTACTATAAGCTAGTTTTTTTATTACCCACCAAATGGTAAACATTGCTCAACAAGACTTACAGGTGGTGGCAGTTGGGGCTGGGGAAAGGGAACATATTAAAGGACTACTGAGTCATCTGGAGAAGTCATTCTAACTTCATTTATATAATTCTCAAAGGTGTCTTCCTTATTCTCTCTTATTCTCACCTCTAGTCTCTCCTTTTTGATTTTGTCCTCACCCTCTTGTTCCTTTAACCCCAGAACAGGAGAGTATTGTTTACAAGGGAAACCAGCATCATCAGAATGGATACAGAATGTGGTGACCCATTAAAGCCCAGCTCTCCCCTCCCCTCCCTCTCACCCTACCGCCCAGTCCCTGAACTTCAGCAGGAAGGAGTGGCTTATTGAATGGAATCAGTATCATGATATTGACTAACACCAGATGTTCCCTTTCTTTCTCTCTCTCTCTGTCTTTTTAAATTTACTAAATTGTTGTCTTTATTTTTTAAGGTTTTTTTTTTTCTAATTCCATTTTTTTCTCCTTTCCTTTACCATCCTCATCATTTCTCACTTGACTGTTTCTCCTCCATTCTTCATCTTGTTCACTTTTTTATTCTTGCCTATTTTCTTTTGTTCTTTCTTCTCAAATGAGGAAGTATTTATCTTATAATTCCTTATGCCCAAAATATTGAAAACTGAGACCTCAAAAAGCAGTATTTCTGGTATACCTCACATCTTATTCCTGTAAACCCAAGATGTTGCTGGAGTTCAGAGGTTGAATATATTAGCATGGCATTTAACATATTGCTTAATGAATGACTATGAAAATACCATAAAATAACTCTATTAGGGTTCTAAGAAATTGGTATCCTAAAACAGGAAAGGAATTGTTCTCTTTTGGAAGGGAAAAAAATCATGAAGAGTTATTTATCAAAAATTAAAGGAAACAATGCATCATAGATTGCAACCATTCATAGTAATATTTTATTTCAGGTTCTGCCTTATATGGTAGGTAGTTTATGAGATTAATATAGGTTTTTTTCTTCTATTTTGCATTAAACATTGTAGATTTGATGAGAATGTGTGGAAACTGGTTTCGAAGTGCTACATATTGATATAAATTATATAATATTTTATTTTGCCTAGAGAAATCAATTCATTACTTTATTATCCAATATATTTTGTGAGTTTTCTATTACCAACTGAAATTTGTTATATTAAGTCTTTATATAAAGGAGATAAGTTGTATGATGCCTTAATAATGGTAAATTGCTATTAACCAATTTATTTTTTCAGCAGATTTCTACATCCTGACTTATTTCTTTCTTAATTCTATACTTCTTACTACCTTCACCAGGAAAACTATTTGCCTTTGAAAAATGGTTACTCCCAATTTATTTTTATTAGTAGTATATATACATCTTTCGGTATCAACAGACAGTTAATATGATCTAGTTATTTTCCATGGAATTTTAGAAGTTTTTTTATAAGTGATTATTTTGTATGTTTCAAATGTATCTATTGGCTGATGTTCTTACCTGCTTTGGCTTATTAAGTGTGCAACTCACTTGCAAATCAGTATCAATAGCTTCAGCCCTTTTCCTACCTGTATGGAAAAGGCAAAAAGTCAGCCAGTCACAATTGCCTAATATACTTTCTGTCTGTGGGGTGGGCAATTAGTAGATAATAGTTAACTGTCTGAAAAAGATAAAAATTATTGCATGAAAGGGAAACATGTTAGAGCACCATAACACAGGAAATTCAAGAGATAATGATAACAATCTCAAATTCTTTTTAGGTTATTTAGCCCTAGGATTCAAATATAGGCTTCATCCTCTAAATTAATATTCTGATCAGCCTGGTGGCTGAAACTTTAGGTAGTGTAACCACTGATTACTTTTACATTTCTCTCATCTTATTACCCTAATACTGGACAATAAAGAATTTTTTTAAATTGAAACAAATGTCTGAGAGAGTTCAGTATGGCCCCATTTGGAGCTGACACTAAGTTACCTTTTTTGTCTGAGTTGTTGGATTTCTGGTAAAATGATTTCTAAAGATAACTGCTACAGTGAAAGTATTTTTAGCCATTATGGAAGTTCTTAAATTAAGTTTTTTATTAATAAAGATTTAGAATGCTGTTTATTTAGCTATATATATACATATATACACATGCTTTGGTTTTGTTTTGATACATATAGACGTCTATTGCAGTATTTGCTTATATTTTCAGGTAAACATGTCTGTTAAATGTCTGACAGTAAATGATATTTATAGCAAAAGTTGTACATTTTTAAGCATGTCACTTTTTGAATAGCATGGTTTGGGTTACTTTTAATTTTTTTTTCCATTTGGAGTCCCAAATTAAATTTAAGCATGGTTTTTCATAAGTACAGATGTTTTCTTTATTCTTTCTCAGAATTCTTATAATATATATAATATAATATATAAAAATCTATAGGAGCTATAGATTTTTTAGATAACAGTGCTTTGTTTCATCCTTTAGTTTTGTTGACTAAGACTCTTTTTTATTTTAAGATGTGTATTTCCAGTATCTTTGCAAGAACAGAAATGAAATATAGGAAGGAATGGTGAAATATAATAATTTCCTAATATGTAAACACAAAATTGTTTTAAAATTTAACCCATGTAAATATCTTTAAAACTTTTAGTTAAAAACCTGTATTATTATGGTTCTTTTAAAATATGTCCTTGATTTTGGTGGGGGGATGAGGTTCTGTTGTATGACCAAAGATTTTCCCCAAAAGCCTTTCCCTGTGATGTGATTGTCTTCTTCCTCCATCTTTCCCTAGCAGAGGCTTTCAAATTCACTCAATTTTATGTTTTGGAATGAAATAAAAATAACATTGGCTTTGATTCGGTTTTCTGTAGCATATACAAATGTAAACCATTAAGCCTCCAAAATAAACCTTTGGCCTTCAGAGACCACAACATTACCAAATACCATATGGAAATGGAAGAAGGGAAAGAGAGCTGTATGCTCAAAATGCTAAACTGTACCCACAGTTTTTTAACCAGCCGGTCACAGAAGCAGAGACACCAGTGATAGAAAGGCTGCAGTTAGGGTATGTGATAGATAACAGGAGATGATGCAAGTAACAGGATATGCAAATGTGTCACTTTTGGTGAAAACTATGTGGGTGAGTCGTAAAACGTAAAGGAAAAAAATGATGACTGTTTTCTTCCTCCCATGAGCTTCCGCATGAGCCAATCAAGAAATTCTGATGCAGCTCTACAGAACTTGTTGTTTATGGAGGAAAAGACTCTAGGAAGGGGGTGTGCAATAGGTAAAAGTACTAGTTTACTGTAGTCCTCAAGTTGGCTTTCTGTCTTGGACTACTTGTTCATTCTATAGCAGTGAGAAATGTGCTTTCTCTTTAAATATATACACACGTTGTATATATGACTCTCTGAAATTCACATGAAAATACTAAGTACAAAAACATACATGTAAATCAAATTGTGAGCAACTCAGCATGGTCCAAGCTTCAGAGTAAAATTAAGCCACATAAAAAACAAATGCCTTAAAAAACAAATGCCTTGGCATCCTCTTACTTCACTGGATAAGTGCCTTTTAAAGTTAAGGAGGATGTGAGATGAAGAGTCATTTAATAAATAAAGATGTAAAATTATGGGGGTTTTCCCCTAATGAAAATAAAACTTTTAATTCCCATATTCCTTCTTTTCAAATGCTTGTTCCTTTTCTCTTCCCCAAGATTACCTTTTCTAAACTAATGTTTGTAAAAATATCAATACTAAGGTTTTATATAAAATAGTTACACCTTAGGGCATTTCTGAATACTGTGAATTACCTATTTAAATTACTTCATGCTAGAAGTTAAAATCATTTTTTTTGTGTGTAGTTACTTAACCAAATGTATACCTTTCAGCTTATATTCACTTATATTTGAACCATGGGCAAATCTCTGTTTCTACTCAGTAAATGAATGGAAGAGCAGAATTAGGATATCTTCAAATATACTATAATTTAATATTGTAAGACCTTCTCATTAATATTTTGTGAAAAAAATAAATTTAGGTGAAGGCGAAGTTTCTAGATTGGTACTCAAGGTTTATAGTTCTAGGATCTTTGAAAGATATTGTATATCAAAATTCATTACTTCTGAAATGTTTATAAATATGACATTTCCTCCACATAGCTTGTTTTGCTAAAGAAAGAGGCAGTCACAGATATAAAATGTTGGATTTATTAGGTATATCAGTATCTTTTTAGTAATGCGAAGGAATAGAACATTATAATAAATATCTCAGCAACAAAAGATTTGTAAAGACAGAATGTCATTAGTCACAGCATGGTGGGTTGTGTATTAAATTAAGTCTCTAAAGTGCTTTTAAAAAGAGTAGAAGGACATTTGGGTATAGCATGGCTCATGTCATCAGACATTCATATAGGCACACCTCAAGTCTCTGAAATTTCCTTTGTGAAGAGGTGTAATTTATACATTACAACTTGTGGGTAAGAGTGTGTGTATACACAGGAGCATGTATAAATATTAATGAATCTGTTACTTTGTCTTGTGAAGGATAATAACTTTAAAAATAGTTTAAGAAATGTCCTATCTTCCTGTCTAGGTATAGAGATGTTTTCTTATAACTCCAAATACAACTGTGACAAAGGTAAAGAAGTTCTGGGTTGATAGGCTTAAATTCTTACCTTTATACTTATTTTAACTTTGGCTTCTTGGGACCATAGGGTAGAGTTTCTTTTTATATGTTGGTCAAATAATTCACCAAGTGTTTGGGAATCAGATAGGCTAGGGCATGTCCTAAAGGGATCAGAGACTATTTCCTCCCTCTGTGTACCAAGAGGAAAGGAAGCCACTCATCTCTTCAGCACCAACCCCAAAGCCTCTTGTGCACCTAATCTGGGCAACTCATTGTCCAGGGACCTGCCACTTATGTTGCCCTTCACCCAAGGAATTACAAGCCCCATCTACAAGAAAGCAGAACCTCTGGCTTTTAACATTTGGGATACCTTAAAGATTTTCTTGGGAAATTTAATCTGGTTTGTGTTGTATGTAAAATACATTTCAGTGTGCAGGTTGGCAATTACATCTAAACTAGTAAGTAATATGACTTGCCATTGCTTAGAGACACTGGCTTGTGCTACTTTGGACAGTCAGGGAGATAATATTAGCAGTTCAGCATATGTGAAAATACATATTACTATAACTAATAATACAGAATTTGTATAAGGTGCATATGGTGATTTTTAAAAGATTGATTCACCCGTGAACTTAATATGAATGAAATATTCTAATAAATGTTGAAAAGGAGAAACTTGGACTACTTACAACCACTTTAAAACAGTTTTCTGGTTAAAAAAAAAAAACCTTCTTAAAAGTGTTTATATAATGTGTATGATAAAGCAGAATCTTCCTATGACAAACAGGAACTTTATCCATTGTTACATTCCTTTTCATAATCACATCACTATGACTTTAGGTCTGGAGTATCCAAGATGCAAATACTACTTTTTTCATATGTTCATTTATAAGAAAGTTTATTTGGTAAATTTAGGGTAAAGAATGTCTATTAGAGCTTTAGTATCATCAATTATATGCATTTAGAGAAAAATTTAATACAGCTTGGTTTTACAGACTAAACTAAACTCCTGTTGGAGTTTCAAGGCCCTTTCTTGTCTCTGAAATGCTTTAATATCTCATGTCACCATATGATGTTACTAGTCAAGTTTTTAACAGATAATTGTCTACCATTTGTAAAGCACCTTATTGATTGCAAGTATATCCAGACAAATAAGACTCTGTTTTTATTCTCAAAACAAACAAACAAACGAAAAAAAAACCCTCAAAATCCCGTTTTGTGAGGTAGCTGGAGAGGAGGTGGGGTGAGGAAAAATATATAACTTTAATTAGAGGCAGTATGTGAAAAAAATGTCACTAGAGAGAGACAGTGTGCTATGAGATTCACATGAAGAAAAAAGGGTTCTAGATGTTGAGAGGCTTTATGAGGTCAGCCATTTGTATGATGGATATTGCACTTACAGTGAACCTTTATGGATAGGTAAGATTTTGTAGGTGGGAGAAAAGTTACAAGCAGAAGGAAGAGTGCTTTTGCAGAGACGTGGCCGAGGAAAAAAGTAGTGTTGAGGAGAGTGTATACTTAAATCCACCACCTCTTCGAACCATATAGAACTGAAAGTTCTCAAAACAGTGATACTTTTTCTCACGCCTTTCTCCACTCCCTCAAACTCCACATCCTCTTAAACTGTTGACCTCCTAAGAAACTCAGCTTATGCCAATAGGAAGCCTTTCCTCAACCTGCAAAGATGGGTTAGATGCCCCTTTCAGGGACTCCCACTGAATCCTCTATTGACCCTATATTGAGGTTCTCTTTATTGTAAATGTTTCCCACTGCTCATTATGCTCTTTAACAAGGCTCGGGCTGATGTATGCACCATTACATGCATACTACATGGAAGGTACATGATAAATAAACTGACTGTAAGTTATTATAGTTAGTCTTAAAAACATTAAGCACCTAAAATATTCTGGACATGGGCGAGTCACTGCCTTCAAGAGGCTCATCGTGTGTGTAGTACAGCAGTTCTCAAAATGTGGTTCCCAGACCAGTAGCCTCAGCACCACTTGGGAACTTGTTTTAAAAATGCAAATTCCACCTCAGACCTACTGGATCAAAAACTGAGGGTTAAACCCCAGGAATCTGTTTTAACAAGCTTTCCAGTTGATTCTAACGCATGCTAAAGTTTGAGAAGCACATTAATGTGAAATAAAGACTAGACAGCTGTGGCCATATTGACGAAGGAGCTATTTGAGGAAGTGATTCTTTAGTTGGGCCTTCAGAGAGCTTTTCAAAGGTTTATAAGGGAAAAACACTTTCTCACTGTAGCAGTATTTCGGAGCTACAAAAGACTAGAGGCAGAAAGACCAGTTTGGACTCTATTTTAAGTCTAGCAATCAGGTAAAGCAAGCCAGAACTAAGGCAGTAAGAAGAGACATTAGTTTCTAGGATCTATTCTTTAGGACAAGTGGATTAAAAAGAGGGGAGGTGGTCATAGGTGACCCCGTGCTCCAAATTTGAGATGATGATGGGGAACTTTTTTTTACTGATGTTGAATGAGAGCAGGGAGATAATGAGTTTTATTTTCAAAATGTTACATTCATTTGAATTACCAATAGGATATCTAGAGGGTGGGGCATGCTTGCTCTCATAATGCTTTGTGCTTTAGAATCGAACAGACTTGAATATGAATTCTGGCTTTGCCACTTAACCAAATTTGTAATGTTGGCTGAGAAAACTTAGAATCTCCTTTTGCTTCAGTTTCTTCACATGTGAAATGGGTTTAATAGTTTCCCTCATACAGATGTTAAGAATGAAAATACAAAGCAACGTAATATAGTTATGAAGAATATAGCATAGTGAATTATTGTTGCAGATTATTCAGTAGCTATTAGTATGGATGAATTGAACTGTTGGAAGTATGCCACTAGAGTTCTTCTAGGAAGCAGGGATGATTAGTTTTGAGAGGCATATACACAAAGTTGGTAGTGGAAGCTTTGGGAAGAGAAGAGACCATTGTAAGAAGACAGCATGCAATTTTAGAAAGGAGTCTAACAGCCTAGGGTAGACACCTGCATTTATCGGTTGTGAGGAGGAAAAAAAGATGGAGAACACAGCAATCAGAGATGTACCAGGGCCTAATCTGTTGTTGTATGATCTATTGGCATTTTGCTACCCATTCTGCGTATTACAGTTGGAATGTATCATGACTTTGGAAATCTATTGTAATCATTTAGCCTCTGCAAGAATATTGAAACATCTCTTTTGGTATTGAGCTCACTGTTTCACAAGTCAGCTGATTCCTTTTTGGATGTCTTTGATTATTAGAATATTTTTCTTCACATGTATCCTTAACCCATTATCTCTTGAAATTTTGTACCTTATTTAATTCCTTTCTGTATTAGTGGATTAGCCTCTTATGTTAGCCACCACTAGGATCCCTTCTTCCTTCTTTCAAATCTCCCTCTATCTTCTACTACAGAAAAGATTTTATTGCAGCCAATGTAAAGAATACTTGACAATCATTTTTTTTAAAGATTTTATTTATTTATTTGACAGAGAGAGACACAGCGAGAGAGGGAACACAAGCAGGGGGAGTGGGAGAAGGAGAAGCAGGCCTCCCGTGGAGCAGGGAGCCCGATGCGGGGCTCGATCCCAGGACCCCGGGATCATGACCTGAGCCGAAGGCAGACACTTAACGACTGAGCCACCCAGGCGCCCCTTGACAATCATTTTTTAAAGTTACTTTTATATCCTTACATGGTTTCTAATGCGGGTCTCTCACACAGTATTTTAAAAATATAGCCAGCAACAAAAGGAAAAATGGAAAGCTAATCTTAGAAAATGATTATTTTACTTATTTTCACACGAAGTTCTAACTCACATACTTGCCTCTTTTTATCATACCAACTGTCCATGTCCCCCTATAATCTGTTAACCATAAGTATCTCAATAACAGTTAAAGAGAAAAATTAATTTCAAGAATTCACTACACTTTATTATATGGCAGAAGATATGTTAGGATATCACAAAACCAAAGCTGGGAATCATTTTTCCTGGAGCTTTAGTACCATGTCACATTTGCCCTTGAATAGAACATGGTACAACCCAATAAATGGATACAATTGTTAAGAATTATATATAGTAGACAAGGTAGAAACTAATGAAGAAATGAACCAAATTAGAGAGTTTGAGATAAGTCTAAGGAAAAGGACTATTTAAATGAGAGATGTGAGGTCCGGTTGCTGTTTAGGAGTGTACAGGCCCTGGATTGGACTGATACAGCTAAAAGCTACCTCTGTTACTGAGAAAAATGTCACACACAGGCTGTGAATTGCTCAGCCAGCTTCATTCCCATTCAGTAATTAATATGTGAACCTGATTTAACACTTAAGTATCTGCTGAAATCATTCACTGAACCAAAATCAACAGATAATACAGTTCTTATTAAGCACAGCTGAGTAATAAATTTTTTTTGCTAATCATCTGAAAGTATAATTAACAGAGAAGATGTAATTCCCCCATCACCACCTTTTACTGTTTTAAATAGTGTTGTCTTTCTGGTTCTATACTTTTTGTGGAAATTGTCCCTACATAACAAACAGTCCTCATTAAGTAATTCATAAAATTAATGATTTTCTAACGAATATCACTATTCATGGACTAAGTCCATTTATTTTGTTGATTTTGTTGTTTATAAGAATAACGTGTTTATCACTTAAAGTTCAGGAAATGGAAGTATAAAGAAGAAAATACATACTGTAGTATACTGTAGTCCTTACTCATCCCTTTAACGTAACCACAGTTCATGATGTTGTGTATCTCTATCTTTTCTATATTTATATAAAAATTTTTTACAAAGGTAGAGTTGAGTTACATTTGCTATTTTGGGACTTCCCTTTTTTCCACACAACAATTTTTATATCCCTTACTAATGGACATTTACATAATATACAGTTTTTGGTTGGTTTAAACAGTACTGTGACACACATGTTGCACATTTATCTCTGCTTTTATCCAAATCATTTCCTTATGATAGTGGAGGTAGAATTGGGGAATCAAAGGTACATAACTTTATATGGGTCTTCATGGATATTTGCTTACTTTTGTTTAAAATATTGCTAATGCTATGTCAGTGAGAGCGGGAAGGCTGATTGATAAATAGTAAAACTTGTGTTGCATGTGAGTGTTGGATCACTAAATTCTACACCTGAAACTAATATTACACTGTATGGTAACTAACTGGAATTTAAATAAAAACTTGAAAAAAAAGAAAACTGAAAAAAATAGTAAAATTATATACTTTTCTGCCATTAAATAACATTCAGCTATAAAATTAAAATCTAACCAAATTACTATTTTCTCATCAAAAAAACAATTTTACTTTCTCATGGAAAAACAATTCTGTTTTTGGGATTGCGTATTCAAATAGGGCATAAAGTGTGAAAGAACAAGATGAATCAAATTGCATTGAACATGATAGAAGAAAGCACCATCTAGCCTTAGAAATTCTCAACTAGTCACAATGATCGTATCAGGAAAAAATGGAAAGAAATTGGTGGATAGAAATGTGTAATTGTTGAGAATACATATGCTAAAAGAAAAAGATGGCCATCATATTGACTGTTTTAGTATAGTTAGTAATTATTTGAATAAATAAAATAAATGATAAAATGTGGTTATCATTAATAAGTTGTTCATAAACTCTTTGTATAAACAGCATGTTTTCTCCTCTAAACCTTGAACTCAAAAATCTGCTTGCATATTTTTTTGGCAAGCAAAATGAACACTTGGATTTGAATTCACTTTGCTTTGACTCTTGGCTTATAGAAATGGCTGCAGAGACACTACTTAGCTATCAGAGGAATCAGACTCAATGTTCTACCCCTTTGGGCACAGAATCCTCCTCACTGATATGTAATGGGAGACATTTGACCAGTTTCATTACTTTAGTTATCTGCGTTAATGTGATTTTTTTTAACTGGCAGCCTCTTATTCGTGTTAGGCAAGTATCATAATGATCATTTTGCTTCATGTCAGGGACCCCTGAGTTTTTAAGCATTGTAGAATCTCACTTCTTTTTTGTCCTGACTTTTTCTCTTCACCATCACTCCTTTCAGCTGCAGTAGAGGTTATGATTTAAATGAATGCCCATGCATTTTATAAACCACCGTCTCGCATTATCCCACAGTGGCTGCAGTCCAGAGTATCTCTTCATCATAGTCTCAGAATCTGTGATTCTTTCCGTGGAAGTACTTATTCTTTTCAGCTTGATCATTATCTTCCAGGCAAAAACATGATGAATAACAGACAAGGGCACCCATTCCCTTGCACTTGGGTACCTAGGAAGAAACTAGATTACTGTTCAGACTATTTGTTAAATCCTGTTTATAATCCAGGATAAATTTTGATCCAATGTATTTATATAACATCCTGGAAAATTCTAATCCATTAGAGTTGGGATAAAATGTTCTCTCTTTTAAGTGTGAAATGTGTTTATAGCTATTTTTAATGTGCTTCTTTAAAGCATAGTGTGAGGATTTCAGTTACCTGATAGCTGCATAACTAGTCCATCTTCAAGCAAACTAACTAATTATTCTATGTTTAAAAGCTTAAAAGGATGATGAGTGAAGTAATTTAACACGGAAAAGAGTTGAGCCAGGTTTCAGGACATTTATTAAGTACTTGGGTTTAATTATACAATATGTTTTGAGGTGATTCTCAAATAGAATAGCCTTTCATTAAATTCAGCACATTATATTTTAAGTTTATAGGGTCATTTGGAACACATTTCCAATAGCTGCTGCATGGGAGTAGTGTGACGTTGTCATTTTTTCTTCTATCCTTATAATGTGGTAAAAGGTTAATTCTATTGATGCTGTCTGCCATGCATCAGAGTGTTGCCTTGCTTTGTCAGTAGCAGCTATCAGTAGTATAAATTCAGTCTAATTGAGAGAGAATTGTACCACAAATTTCTAAAAGATGGTGATGAGAAAGCATGTGGTATAGCTTGCAAGCTCAGGACATTGCCAAATCCTTGTTTTCAAGCATGTGGATTTTTGAATTGTACTTGTGATCAGAGCTTGGATCTAGGCCTTGCACAGCATTAATGATGACATAATTTCTTTAAACTCTAAATTACTCCATTGGTAGGATACCGTTTTAGTCTCTGCTTTGACATGGTAAATGTCCATTATGTTATCTCATAATAATATGGACTCTAATGCAATAACATGGTTAATCAATTCAGAGATAAAATTTCTTTTTTGAGTATATATCTCCTGAAAATTGATAGGATGGTACACCAATTATGTGATTTTCTTTTTTTTTTACTAATCTTATTAAAGGGGGAGAACATTAAATCTTTGAATACTGTACCTCAATTTTATTGTAATGATTTTGCTGGTTACCAGGTGGGGTGGCAGTTGAAAAATTTGGTGAATGCACTACGAGAGGACCCGAGTGGTGTTATCTTAACTTTGAAAAAGCGACCTCAGAGCATGCTTACCTCAGCACCAGCTTTACTGAAAAATATGAGATGGAAGCCCCTTGCTCTGCAGGTAATGAAGCTTAATCATAAGTCATACACCATCATTTTAGCCATAGATTATCTCAGTAATGCTTCTTTATTGTGCCTCATCTCAGCAGCATATGGATTAATCTTGTATGCTTTTGAAAATTGGTTTGTGAAATTATCTCCTCACAGCTTATCCTAATAGGCTTAATTGTGATGAAATCTGTAAGTTACTATAACTAAAACCCAAATGATAAAGAACTCTGCCTTAATTTGTAAACATTTAAAGCATAATTACAAAAAAACACAAGTTATTTCAAGCCAAAATATGGATAGAGAGGAAAATGAGAGGTTTCATTTTGAGATGTAATCTTCTATTTAAAAGTTACACTATCATATTTCTTGGAGAAACTGGATGATAGTTTATAGAATTCTTTTAAATCAGGTCATAAGGTAGTAATAGTTATTTATAAACAGTAGGTAAAGGAAGTTTTATATAGTAATTAAAATGTACCTACTACATTCCCTTTGATCATTTTTTCTTTTCCACTCTGTCAGGTGGCAAGATAGGGAAATTATTGCATTAGAATTTCTGCATTTTTCTTCAGCATGAAACCACTCTAAAATATTACTCTATGGATGTTGATAAATTATATTCATTAAGAAGCATAGTTATCTAGGAAGTTATAAGAATATGATTCCGATTAATGAAAGACAAGGAAGTAATACATTTCTTTCCATTTCAGTCAATATAATCTTTAAATGCATCATAAAAGAAATATTTGTCTTTCAGAAAACCTGCATTTTTAAAATAGAAGACTATTACCTTTCTTAGAAGTCTAATTTTTTAAAATTGTAATTGCCCACTGAACTAGAACATTGCCCATTGTTCAGATTAAAAAGAAAAGCAATATATGTAAATGCCATTGTTATCACTGTTATATAAATTGTTCCGAACTTGTATATTAGTACCATTCTTAGATGTTTTTCCCCCTAAAATCCTAAATTCTCTGTTACACATGAATGGCCTTATGGAGTATAATGATTTCTCATCGTTTAAAACTTTACTACTTATTGGCCTCAAAGTTGCATTATATTTAAATAACATAAAAACATATAAAATGTTCTAACATTAAGGTCTTTAAATTTTTAATGTTAATCTTTCATTTTTCAAATGAATATATGTAAACTGTATTAATATGTCCAAATACATTTGATTTGCAGTATATGTCTATTATCAAATATTTTTAATGTCATTAAAGTTCAGAGTTCAATGTTTTTTGACTCATTAAATCATAAATTAGCAGATCAGACTTTCCCATCACATCATTTTATTTTCTCACTGTATTATAAGTTGCTTTGTTGTTCCACTCTGTAGTTTTCCTATTGACATGTCTTCCTCAAAGATCCTGAGAGGCGGGAACACTGAAGAAGAGTCCCACAATTTCAGCCATTAGGTTTTCTTCTCTATATATGTGTAGTTAAACTTAGCAACTTCTCTCTAATCCCTTCTATTTCACCTTGAACCCCAAAAAGACATTATTTTCTTATTGATCCATGAACTCTGTTTGAGGGAATATCTCTAGGAAATAAATTGATAATTTGGTCCCTTTGTAGATTCTTTTCCACAAGCACAAACTGGAGAATTAAGGTAATGACACTATCCAGTTAATCACTTTTATATAAAATGCTGAAATAATTGAAAAACCAACATTTCTTTTTTGCCACACATTTGGTGTGTATATTCAAAGCTGGAGAACAAAGACTTTAATTTTTTTAAATTATTCACATCATGGTTTAATTATAATTATGTTATTAGGATACTGTTTCTAGGTCCATTGCTAACTGCCAAGAAATATGCCTCACAGATCACTAATTATATTTATTCCTCATTGCCTGTTCAGTTACTCTGAATATATTTATAAATTTACTTTTTCAGATTGCTGAAATCAGAAAAAAGAAAATCAGCATTTCCATAAGTGCTTATATGTATCCACATTTTTGTAAATTTGTTATTTCAACTGAATTTAGTTCCACTGAAATGTATTGTCCAAGCTCAACTCCTTATAGATAAACAATACTGTTGGGAAGGTGGGGAATTTGCTTTCAACTTCTTTAAAAAATTGCTTCAGTGGTTGACTTTTTACAGAGCAGAAGGAAAAGTATTAGTTTTAATTAAATACTTCCTAATGGTGGTAAAGCAAGGTCTTGGTGGTAAGAGCAATGGATAAGTCCTCTAACCTACTATATCACCATCACCAAATACCCCTGAAATTTTGAAGACCTGAAATTGTACCATTACAGAGTTGTTTCTTGACCTTACAGCTTTGGCCTACTCTAAAATACAGAGATACCAAAAGCGTAATGGTAACTTTCTGGTCAGAATTTTTATAGAGTGTAAATTAACCAAAGCTGAACAAAACCTGAAGGTACCAGAATCTGTAGATTAAAGGTAGACTGCCTCCAGAGGGGGAAAAGTCAAAGAAATAATGAGATAAGAAGGTCTTGCAGGCAGTTTTGGATTCCTTTGTGACTTTGCCTGAGGCCACATATTTTTCCTAGTGTCTAAGAAAGGACCTCGGATGTGAAATATAATGCTTAATGCAGGAATAATCCTCTGTGCAGCCCCAAGTACCAGTCTTACTGTATTCTTGCTTCTGGTATGTGTACAAATATGTTGGAGCTAAAATGTCTGTTAACTCAGTTAAGTATAAATCTTCAGTGTTCTCACCTGGAGAATTGGACCTTAGGTTATTTTTTTTTCCATACAGTCTACTAAGAATGATTTAAATAGAGGTCACAAAAAGAAATAATTTATGGCATTTATTTAACTCAGTATGTCTATTACAACTTTCTCTTCTCTACCAGGCTTAATTTACCTACTAGCATTTTCAAATAAAATATGGCCAAGTTTGTGTGGTGTGGAGGCAGACACTAATCCATGCATCTTAAAAAAGAAAAACTTTATTCTAACATAAGGAATAATTATTTTTTGAACTAACAAGGAAATAATTTGTACCTACACAAATAAAATTTAACCTTGTCTACCCTAAGGTAAAAGATCATTAAAGAATTCCACATTTTTATGAAAGAAGTTTTATTTCTAAAAATATTTTGAAAGGATAGTAACTTCTGTTGTTAATCAACTGCAATAATGAATTTGGATTTGTATTTTCCTGTGAAAATCATTCATGAAATTATAGCCAAATAAACAAAAGCATACAATTCAACTTCATGCTCACAGAGCAATTTCATTAGTACATTTCATGAAATTTGGCCGTTCTTTTTTTAAATTTCTGATTTCTCAAACATTTTGCAATAGAACTGAAAGACTTAAAGATACCTTAGTCAAATATTACGAGCAGATTTAATCTGGAGTTGAATTCTGTTGTCATCTGTACCCATTTATAAATAGTAGAGATGTTTTACCTGAGATAGAATCTTTTATTCTGTGAGAGCAAACCAGGGATCTCCTGCTTTCCAAGAACTGTTTTTAAAAACGTGTTCTTAGTAGCACTTCTACTAATGTCCTGGATTTTGGTGACCTTGGTGATTGCTTATGGTCAAGTTCTTCCAATTTAATGAAAAAATCCCAAGGAACTCTGAATAAGCTTCAAGGTATATTTTAGTGTTTGTGGTTTTAAGTAAGTGTGTGTAGGTCACAAGCATGCGTGGGTGGTGTCATTTGCTTCTTACAAGAGATGCATGGGAGAATTAGCTGGATGCTAGCAAGAATGTTGATTGAAATCACATCACTGGGAATCAGCAATTTTTAAAAACATTAAAGAACCCAGCTTTTTTGGTGAGAATGCATCTCAAATGATCACTATAATCAATGTTGGAATTCAACATACTGATATAGGTTTCATTAAATACATTTTTATATGAAATAACAAGCTGTATCATTAGGATTATGTTCCTAAACTGCATTCTAATCCATAAATCTCTTATATCTGTGTGAGAGTTCCTTGTGTGGTTTTGTGCTTTTCATTTAAAATTTTATTGCTTAGCATTACCATTTTTACAGGATATTTAACTTTGAGCAGAAAAATAAATGGAAAGCAAATAGCTATAACAGTCAGTTTTGTCTATCGACTAGTATAACAACAGAAGAACACTAACTGATTACATTACATTTCATATACATACAGAGATGAATGGTTATTCTGTTAAAACCAAAACATAAGAAATAATAAAATTTGTTTGAATATCACAGTTATGGGTCAGGGTGACCAAAAAAACCATTACTAACAAAAGTTATGTTTCTGAGAGTTTTGTTTTAAAAGCATGTTTTGAAGGGAAGATAACCAATATTAGGTATGACACTAGAGAAGAAAAGAAATCTTAACTAAAAACGTCATTGTGCTGACTGAGAGGCAGAAACAATTATATGTTTTACATGCTCAAATTAGTAAATAGCTGCAAGCAGTTGTCACATCAAATTTTTGTTCAGCAGTGTTTAAGCAAATTAATTAAAGTATCTAAATCACATTTGTGGTTTTCAGCCAAATGCTTTCAAATGTTACGCTGACTACAGATAATCACCTAAAATGCAAAAATTATTTTTCAGTTTATTCTTTAGTTTCTTATTCTTTAATTAATATCCTAAAAATGATGTTTACTGTAACTTGAAAAAATGGAAGTCCAGTTTTAATGTTGCAGTATTAACTATGCCAGTAAGACTGGACAACACAAGAATAAATACACTCGTATTATAATGTCTTAGTACAATGTGCAAAATTTGATGACTCAGTGGATAAAACCATTTCGTAGTGTGACTCTGGTCTATATTTCTTGTATATCATGTAACTACATATTTTTATGCACATATATCTGTATTTTTAAACCTATACAGATATGGTTTCCTGATCAAATTAATGGTCAGGAAAAAAAAATGTTTCTTTTCTTGGTGGTCTGACAGGAAAGATTACATGCTTACAAAAGAAGACTCAAATATTTTGTATGTATGAATTTAGATTCTAGAAAAAGCTGTGAAAAAACTGAAAGTGGGAGAATTTTGAATACATGCGTTTCCTTTGCTTAGGTTCTTTTCAAATAATTTAATACTCAAGAAAAGCTTTCCCAGGGAAAATTATGCCCAATAATTTTCCAGATTAGATCTAACACTCTTCATATGGTCAAGAAACTTACAAATTGTATACAATGTCTTGCCTCCCAAAATCCAGCATACATTTTCTCTGGAGCATTTGTTTAGATGATTAAGAACAGAGTTGCTAACATAAAACAATATTCTGGTACTTGTGTTGGGAATTATAATAAAAATGTGTTTGAACTCAGTAAGGACTTTGTGTGAATATTCTATGCTAGAATAATGGGGTATTGTGATCCATCTGAGTCTGTGCTTATTCCCAAGAGGGACTAAAATAAATGGCCAGGTTTTATACTTGATGTAATCATTCGTATTTCAGTGGGTGTTTTCCGCCTGTAAGGCAAAGCAAGCTCTTTCTGATCTTTGCATTCGTGAATTTTAGAGAGAACTCCATAATGTGTAACACACTGTTTTAATCTTTAATGTTGGGGCTGTCTTTATGTCACTGATGTCATTCAAGACTTTCTATAGCTCTATAAAAGCCAGGTCACTTACCAGACAGAGGGACAACTAAATTAAGATAAGCTTGCCAAGAGTTGTTAAAATGTAAAATGTTTCAAATAAAACCTCAATGTCAGATGTAGTTCCTTAAGTATGGAAGCTCTTTTCTCATAATCTTTAAGACCATAGGGGTTTAGAGGTATACCTTCCAGATGTGTTCAGTTACCTTAAAAACGTTAGAAGGAAAAGACTTGAGCCATCAGAGAATTTAAAGTGAGATTTCAGCGATTCCTTACAAAGGCTGAAAATTTTATTTTATAATAATCACAATCTTCCAATGCTGTTTAAACTGGATGAGTAGGATATTATTACGAAAGTAATCACACATGACTCAGAGGAAGATTTGTGTAGTACCATATTGTAGGATACAATTTGAAAGTATTTATGTAGGTCAAACTGACAATATGAAAAAAAAGTGTATGTTTTACCTAGTAGATTTCTAGTAGTAGTCCTGTTGACTGTAGTAAGTTATCATTAACTGACTTAAGGTTATCAATGTATATTTGAAGAGATCCATATGATCATTTTATTTAGAATCTGGATATTTTCAGAGATGCATGCCAGTGCCCAAGAAGTCTATCAGAGTCATTTTAGCAGAGTAATGACATATATGCAAATGCCTCTTCCCTTTTGGAGTCTCACTGAATCGGTGGAAGGAGAGCTTTATGTCATTAGGACCATTTATATATGAAAACCAAATGTTATGACAAGGTCCTTCCAGGAAATAAGCCTGTTTGCCTAGAATCCAAAATGGATCCATATCATACTTGATTGCATACTGTAGCAGATCAAGTTATAGAGAAGCTTCATGCTTATTTGAGTAACAAGATGCAGTCTTAAAATAACCTTGCATTTAAATGATGATAATTTTTAATTCTCTTTCCATATTTTGCCAATATAAGAGAAAGTATCAAAGTGGCAAAAAGGTAAAATTAAAAAGTATCACCCTTATTTCTACATTTTTCCTTAAATTGGAAATTCTTCATAGTACAGTAGTAACTACTTTCTATGTTATGAACAAATGATGGAAAGTAAATGTTGCCAAGATAGGAGAAGCTACCTTTCTGCATTATTATGCTAACATATTTGGATATTTTTTCGGAAACTAAGAAATATGCCTATGAAAATGTGAATTGGATGCTGAGAGAACTTTTTTGATTTGAGGGAAGTTGTATTTGTCATTTTTTGTGTATTTTCACACATTTAAATGGTTATTAGTGGTGGTTGTAATTTTAATGCCACTTGTTACAACTAGGAATTTCTTGCTGGTGATTTCAGCTAATAATATCATTTATTCTGTGCTTGATTTAGTCAAATTTTGCCTATCTTTCTAATGTTCCTTAACACCTTTTCCATTCTTTTTAATTTTGTATTCATCCAGTTCTTGTTCAAAGGTAGAAAATTTTTTAAAAGATTATAATTTTAAATTATCACAAAGACTTCCTTTGGGGTTAAGCAGCTACTTCCATTTTCCCATGAAGCTTCTATTTTACCATATTTTATTTTTTCATTGCTTAATGTATAATTTTTTTAAATAAGATTCTCAAGAAGAATGTTTACTTTTTAGTGTGGATTAGCTTGACAAAAGTAATACAATTAGTAGACGAAAATATACTGAATATATTTAATATTTACTGTGTGTTTTATTTGGTACAAAGCATACTGATTAGCCAGATGATATCTGCATGATAAACCAGTTGAAATGTTTTCTGTGATTTATCAGTTAATACAATAACTAGCCAGTTGTGTTAAACAATAGGGTTGACTAATTTCCGTTTTTCTCTGAAAGAATAAGTTGTTTTTTTCCATCACTTTAATTCATTGAACCAGCTGGCACAATCAAGCCTGTTATCCATTTAAACATATTTAAGAGTCTTTTTCTTCTACGTATTTACTAATTTAGCTCATCATGCTAACTGATGATATTAATAGCAACTCCTTCCTGAAAATAGAAACCTAGAGAAAATAGCAATTTGAAAAAAGCCGACATGGCTAATATTTAAGTTTACTGGAAGGGGAAAGACACACATACCCTAAGGAATCCTAGTAATAATCCATGTAGAATGCTAGTAATAGTCCAGGCAGAATAAAATATTCTGTTGGCCCTTACATCACACTTCATGGCTATTTAAAATATACTTGGAAGCACTGACTATTATTTCTCTTTTTTCCTTCCATCCTTCCTTTCTTCCTCTTGGTTTGGGGAAGGCAGAGATGGGCACTAACCAAGAAAGATTATCTTTAGTTCTATAGATGGTAAAATAAAAGGAGAGAAGTCTTCAGAATAGAAATAGTGACCCTAAAACAAAAGAAAGAATAAAAATTTGTTAGATTATTTTTTTTAAAGATTTTATTTATTTATTTGAGAGAGAGAATGAGATAGAGAGAGCATGAGAAGGGGGAGGGTCAGAGGGAGAAGCAGACCCCCCGCTGAGCAGGGAGCCCGATGCGGGACTCGATCCCGGGACTCCAGGATCATGACCTGAGCCGAAGGCAGTCGCTTAACCGACTGAGCCACCCAGGCGCCCTGTTAGATTATTTTTAATTGCTTATGTTTTTAGAACTTGTTCTTAAGTTCACTTGTAATATTAGAATATTTTAAAATAAGAGATACTAGAACATTTAAAAAGCATAGTGAATATAAGTTTCTCTCACAATATATTTGTTACAAAGTTTTGGAAAGTAATGTACTGCATAATGGATTTTTTTATATTTCTATAATGATGAACTTATTTTTTATGTCATCTGTATTTAATACCAAGATGTCCTGACAAAGAGGAAAGCAATTATAAATAGAGTCCCATCACAGTGACTATATATAGTGTGTCTAAAGACTTGATCTAAAAAACCTATCATTCAGAGATGTGTTGTAGAGGCATGTAATACATCACTAGAAACAATACACTTCTTCATTTCCTCAGGCTTCATGGTGTTCATCCATACAGATGACTCTTGATTACCTACATAATCTCACAATTTCCCATTGCCAAGATTTTTGTTGCTAAAAGACACATAATTTAACTGGACGCTCTTTCAAAATCAGCATAGTTAAGCATAAGTCTACTGCATACTCTCATTATATTTCAAAATTCCTTAACATGTAAAGTTTCTGACTTCTTTTACATCATATGAGATAGAATATTGTAGAGTCCCAAAATAAATTATCAATTCTTTTTCCCTTCTCTCTTTTTCTTTAATTTCTATTTCACATAGATTAAAACTTAACCGTCATTTTGGCAGGATGTGTGATTTCAACCTATTAAGGTGAGCTGTGTAATAAGGAAGGTCAAAAACCATGAACTGAGTCATAAACTATGTAGCCTACCCCAGTGGCCTACATTGTACACTGTATTTATGCTTGGTTTTTTGAACATTTTATCTGTACAAAAGCATTGTCACAATATAAAATAGCTGTAATATGCCATTTTTTGTCCAGCAATACATGTTAAAGTAATAGAACTGCGGGTCTATATAGATTTGCTAAAAGTGTTTTCATATTGGCTAAAATAGCAACATCTTATCATGTGAAGATACAGTTCATTTTGTGATCATTACTTTTGTGTTTGCGATTGCACTAAAATTCTTATTTTTAATATGTTATTGTATACATAGCTAATCAGTAAGATCTGTAAGATAAACATGAACATTTGTGAATTTTAGTCTCACTTTAGGATAATTTTTCAAAGCAAAAGATGATTTCCAAATGCTTTGTAGCTTAGAATTGGGAGTGCTCTTAAGTTAATGCATCCTGGTGTATCGCTTTATTCAGTATATATGCTATCTTAATTTTTTAAAAAGTAGTTCATACTTAAACAGGCATGAAAATGCAATCTATAGTTGTGTATCTAAACATTACTTTAAACAATGATAAATGTGTGTGCCTATGAAAGGTGAAATGATTGTGTTACATTAATCCCTATACTTTTTTGAAGATGTACCATAAAATGACCTTGAGAAGACAGTTAGTTGTGTTTATATTTATGAAAAAAGAAAGTATTCTCTCATATCGGCCTTTCATCCTCAACTTTTGTAACCTCTTCTGAGAATCTGTGACATTCTGCTAACTTAAGAGTATGGTATATCTTCTTTGGGGAAAAGATAAGAAATATCTTTCTTGTGTATGAGTCAGGATGTGAGTGAGCTAATTCTTTTGAAAGTTACTCTTTATTATCTTCCCTTCAAAGGTGGGATTCCAACAAAGCAAATTTAATTTAAATAAGTTTCTGACTGTGAAATAAATCTTACCATTATGAAACACTGCATGATGCTTTTACCTTGTAAATAGCTTTTACGTGGTTATGCCATAGAATAAGGTGAGTTGAGAACTAAGTGGGAACCTCTAAAGTAATAAATTGTTTTTGGAGATTCAAAGGAATATCTGTGTGCTAAATAACATGCTTCTTGATTTCAGCCAAGTTCAAAAACTATGCAGAAATAGATAATTTTAAAATGATAACTATGTGTCATTGTTGTTGTTGTTCTGTGTGTTGTTTGTGTGCGTATGTATTTTCTTTTTCATTTTAACCAGCCTCTTATACCTAGAAGTCCCACAAGCAGCGTTGCCACGCCTTCCAGCACCATCAGTACACCAACCAAAAGAGACAGTTCTGCTCTCCAGGATCTCTACATTCCCCCTCCTCCTGCAGAACCATATATTCCCAGGTATAAAACCAACCATCCTGTTGTTCTGGGCAGCTTCTATCCAAAGACTAGCCTAAATGTATATAAACCTTAAAGTAAATTCTCAAGGAGCACCTTGAATATTTTCTTAGATAGGAATTCTGAACACATTCTGGAAAACTATTGCATTGTAGAAAATGCACTTTGGTTAATAATAGTAGTAACAATAACTAATTTGTATTAAACACTATGCGTTAAATATCTTGTAAACATTATCTCATATAATAGGAAAGAGTAGGAAAGTAATAATAAATAAAAATTAGGATTCTTTTAATAAGTAAGGAATAAGTGAGGATTTTTGGCTCAGAAGCCCCAGAAAATCTCAAGTTACTTTGAAGCATTCCATACTTTTTTCTAAAAGAGGACAGTATAGATAACTTTCATGCCTTCTTATATGTGTACAATGAGGGAGCTTTTTGGGGGGGGTAGATGATGAGAAGGGAGAGTATTTTTCCCCCTAATACTTCTGTATCTACAATTTCTCCTTGATTAGTTCATTAATGTTTCTGTCAGGAAGCAGAAAAATTTGCAAGAGAATGGGTTGCCTTTAGAATCTATTTTCTAGATTTCTTGAGGCTGTATCTCCATTTCATTTCCAGATTTCTATTTGAAATTCCTGGCAGGTGTGGAAGATTACAACTTTGTGCCATAAGGCATTCTGTCCAAAAGCATTCTGACATCCAGCCTTGTGGAATATAAAAATTATGGAAAGGGGCCAGCACTAAATGGGGATAATTAATACCAATCACAAAGAATTTGGTTCCATTTTTAAATTAGTTGTGCAGTCATTCAAAAACAGTAATTTAAGGTCTCTTATTTTCAAGCCACGCTTCATATTAAATTTCTTCAGTATATAAAAGAACTGAAATTCCTTGTTTTAATTAATTTTCATTATTCTTTAGTACACCTAATGTTTCATTCTCTCAGATATGATGGTACCGACATTTTACGATCTAAATGCCACATGACAGCATGGTGTGTCTGCAAATACCGTATTGTTGTCTAGTAATAAAACTGTAGTCCATTTTATAAACATTTTAGTTCTTAATTTTGAGAATTAGATGTAGCTGTGGGAACATGGTTTATGAGAAGATATAATTTACTAAACTGGCATTTCACAAATCTTTTTAGTGTATAATTTATAGTCTTATGTTAAATTTACAATCAGACGTACAGATCCATCTGATATCCTAGCCAAATGCAAGTTGCTTTTAATTCTATTAAGATGGTGTCAGACTTTCTGAATACTCTTGCATGAGGAGCAATAAAAACGTGTGTTTCGAATAGTGACTCTTTTGATTTGTTTTAATTTTAATTGGAAAGATTTTTATTTCAATGCAAATGATTATTTAAGAGACCTTATTCCAAGGGCTATATGTACAGGTAAACATCAGATTATTTTTATCAATTCTCTGCAGTTTTTTAATCTTTCCTTTTCTCTTGTGTAGGTAGGAACTTATTATAAAGAAAGTATTTCCTAGACAGAAAGTGTTTAAAATACACTTCAGAAGGGCGCCTGGGTGGCTCAGTCATTAAGCGTCTGCCTTCGGCTCAGATCATGATCCCAGCGTCCTGGGATCGAGCCCCGCATCAGGCTCCCTGCTCCTCTGGAAGCCTGCTTCTCCCTCTCCCACTCCCCCTGCTTGTGTTCCTGCTTGTGTTCCTGCTCTCGCTCTCTCTCTCTCTGTCAAATAAATAAATAAAATCTTAAAAAATAAATAAAATAAAATAAAATAAAATAAAATACACTTCAGAAGACAAAAGAATAAAATGATTGAGTTCTGTCCTCTGAGTGTGGTGGAGATAGGGTTATGGAAATGTACTGAAGCCAATAAAAAGCTTGAACATGCTATTTAAAAATACTAAAGATATTAGAAGTTGAAGTATCAACATGGTGGTACTTGTTTTGTCAGTATTGCTTGAAAGCTTCATACTTTTCAGTAAACTTCATAATCACTTTAATTATTCTAGTTTTGATTTAATTAATTTAATTAATTTAATATTTCAGAATATTAAAATATTCTAGATATATTTTGAGTCAAATTATTGTTTATCCAAGTCACACAATCATTTGATATAGCACAGTCAGAACAATCCATGCATCAGAGTTCCTTTTTACTGTAGCCTTGTTTATATAAATTATCTGCATTTTCTGGTTTGACTTGAAGTTATGGCATAGATACAGCCTCGGCACTTTTTTTGCATTTTGTCATTTTGATGTTTTTAAATGGGGTTCACCTAATTTAATTCATCTGAACATTTCTTTTTTCCTATATTAAAAATTTTTGTTTATGTAAGAGAGGCATGTTAGTGTTCATTTGAATTGTAAATAATAAAAGCTTTCTCACCTTAAATCCAAAAAAAAACCCCTTAAAAATGGTAGGGCCAGTTGTCAGGTGGAAATTTTTTCATGGGCTTAGAATTCTTTGAACACATTTATTCCAGATTCTCTAAAAGAGAAGACACTCATGTACGTGGAGTGAGTAAAATTTGGTCAGTTTTTTGTTATATGTTTTATGACTGTATGTAGCTTTGTTATCATAGTATATAGCGCATTTACATACTTAACCAAATTTCTTTTTCCATGACAAAAATCAGGAATTTGTAGGACTTTGCACAACTCTGAAGTTCAAGCACTAATTTCTCTCATTAATTTTACTCTGAACCATTAATATAAAGAAAATCCACTAACGCAGTGTTTTAACTTTTCATGTTTCCTTAAATCCTTTTCAGAGTGAAAGTGTAGATTTATTACATACATAACATTAAGAAAAGTTTTTTTAAAATCTGTACAGCAGGACAAATTAATATGTTGAGTTATTCAGAGACTCATGATGTGAGTACATACACACAAGAACACATACAGAGATACACAATTATGCACACACTTCTACACACAACACATGTATCAGTTCATTCTACTGCAAAGATTGTTTTTTGTTTGTACATTTCTTAATTCTACTTTATTTGTGTGCATTTCATATAGACATGTTTAATAAATCTTCCTTGTTGGTATGAGGTGAGGCCTCCTTTCATATCATTACAGAGTAAGTAATACCAGCCCTTGCAATTTTCTGCCACGGGGATGTCCATATAAATAGAGCATGCTGAATTAACTAGGGCTGAATCACTCTCTGATCTCAGCTGCATTAACATTCATGTCACAGGCCTGATAGAAATGTCTGCCCATTTATAGATAGACAAAACCTTACTCCAGTGCCACAAGTTCGTTAGGGCTGTTTTCAAGCTAATTGCAGTGTCAATTTCTTTTTGATAGAGGACTAACAGTAACAAAAAGCACCAGGCAATTTGTTCAGGAAAAGTTTTTAGCTTGCTGAAAATGAAATTCTGCCCGGATTTTATATTTGTTTTCTTCATGTTGCCTAAGAAATAACTATCCAGTTGCAATTTAGCAATAAGCAGTACTTTCATTTTAAAAAATAAAAGAGTGAATAGCAATGTGAATGGCATTGTCAACTTGTGATGTGTTAAATACATGAGACAGCTTGCTGATTCAATCAGTCTTAAGAATATCATTTACTGCTTTCAATATATTTCACATACTAGGAATATAGCTCTCTTCATTTGGACAGACCTAATCTAGACATTTGCATACACCTACAAAAGTGTAGTATACCCTAGTATGGAAGTATAGAAGTATAATATTCTTGCTGAACTATAACTCATATTTTGGAATTGACATTAGATTTAGAAGCTCATCACCATTTTATAAGACAATGTCAATTAAAATTGTGTTCTTTTTATCTGTCTTGTTATAATTTAGTTAATTCTGTTGATTTAAGATTTCAGTCTTAGCACTTAACATAAAATTAAATTTTTATCTGGTTTGATAGCATTCACGGCACTGTTGAGGGTAGAACTGGAAGCAATTAAGAACTAGGAGGAAATAAAATTAATGATCTGCAAGGGAGGAAACATTGCATTTACATTCACAGTTGTGTTCTAGAAGACAGGCTTTTCTAACAAAGACTTCATAGCTAGTCATAGTGAAACATATCATAAAATAAGCAAGATTCAATTTAACCCATCCTAAATGGAGTATTTCTACCAAAATACCACTCACTAGGGGCCCAATTGCCTGGGCTATGTATATTAATACTATATGTGAGTAACAGTTTTAGGGATCCCATAAATGATTAGATTTTTCCTTTTTAGAATCCTATAGAAAATCAGTTTGCCATCATCTTAAATTCCATATTTTGTCAGGTTTCTCTGCCTTCTCTCCACAAGAAATGTTGCTGATGTGCAATGAAACTTTGATCTATCCATTAGAATTAGTTCTATGAATGTACATTTTTAATATTAAATGAGATACATAGATTTTAAATACTGAAAGTAATTCTATTCAATAAGGTTTATTTTAAATTAATAACAAGCTGTTTAAAATTCTTATAATACCAATTTATAGAATGCTAATTTGGTTCTTAAGGCTGCAGATACCCTTACAAAAGTGGTAGTTCTTAAACACATCTTTTTTAAGCAGTGCAAATACTACTGTGCATCAATTAGTTAAACTGGCACAAGAAAGCTATATTGTTAGCATTGTTAGACTTATACCTACTGTCTTGAGCACTAAAAGTAATTTATGTGCTGACATGAACATAACACAGTGAAAATGGACTAGAGCAGGAATTAGAAGATCCAGGGTCCATGTCCAGCGATGTCATTTATTAGCTGTATGACCTTTAGGCGAATCATTTAACCTCTCTGATCCTCAGCATTTATTTTCCTGCAATATAGGAATAGTTAAAAATTGCCTTTTAAACCTCAAAGAAAGTTTGAAAAGATCAGAAGATATATTGTATGAGAAGGATATTATGAACTGTTTTAGACCCTCTCTGCCATTTTACCACCCTAACACTTTCCTACATCCTTCTCCTTTACCTTTCCTTTTCTTTAGGGATGAAAAAGGAAACCTTCCTTGTGAAGACCTCAGAGGACATATGGTTGGCAAGCCAGTGCATAAGGGATCTGAATCACCAAATTCATTTCTGGATCAGGAATATAGAAAGAGGTTTAATATTGTTGAGGAAGATACTGTCTTGTATTGCTATGAATATGAAAAAGGAAGATCAAGTAGTCAAGGAAGACGAGAAAGCACCCCGACTTATGGTAAGAATTCTTTTCTTACATTGACAGGAGAACATATGTCTCAGATGAGAACCTCTATTTCTTTTCATAGGCTTTTGGGTTATGAAAATTATTTGATTACTTGATAGCTTTTGAATCTTTATAATTGATCTGTGTCTGTCATGTGCTTCTAAGTGGAATCTCAATATGAAGCATGACATTAAAAATTATTCTAAATTTTCCAAAAATAGGTAAGAACAGTAGGTAGCATTTTAGCTCATTAATGACTTAAGGAAACCTTCTTGAATCACATGTAATTTTTGTAATGTCAGATATTGCTAAATTGGAATAATTCAATTTTCCTTTTTTAAAAAAGATGAATGCTTCCTATTAACTTGACTTATATAAAATTAACTCCTTATTCCTCAGGGATTAAAAAATCTTTAGATAAACTTTCTGAGAAAAATCTCTCCTCAATTTTTGTGTTTTTTAAGAAGTTGGAAAATTTGAGCAGAAGTGGATTCTGAATAGGAAACACACAACACACTCTATTTAAATCAGAGATGGCCTTAGAGTTACCACGTCCCTAGGATTTTTCGTCTTTGTCTTCTGTCTTTCTGTGCATGACCAAGAGAGTAACCCAGTCACGTATACTTTAAATTGATACATTGTATGTGAAAGATTTGCAGATAAAGTTGCCTAAAGTAGTAAAGCTATGATCCCATTGCAAGAATGAATGGATTTAATTGAAACTCTATGCTCCTCCTTTTCTAGTTTTCAAACTAACCATTTTTAGTGAGGAGCGTAGAGAAGGGGAAAGACAGGATCCTCGCCAATTAGTACAGATGATCAGCGGGAGCTGAGCAGAAGGACATTTGTTTTTAGGGTTTTTTTTCCACTTGCCCTCCTTACTTGTCCACCATGGCCATATGTCTCCCTCCTGTGGTCCCAAATGATTGGTCATCATGTACCTTACTACACGTGCCTGATTTCCTTACAGCTCTTTGGTAATAATTATATATGAGAAGTTTTGCCCAAAATGGTCCTAAAGAATAGGAACCATACTTACCTTGTGTTATTCTCTGTACATGTGCTTTTTTTTTTATCATAATAAGTAATGAATTTTTTAGCATAGCTCCTCAATTATACTGTTCTGTGGACACTTTTTTTAAACTCATAATTTGAAGGTATTTGCACCTTTGCTTTTCTTCCCTATTATATTGTAAACCTCTGCAGTACAGAGCAGGATAGAGGCCTGTCATTTTTGTTATGCCTACCCCTGTTTTATCACATAAGATCTTTATTTTTATTCATTCATTCCACAAATACTTATTGACTACCTGTTATTGGATAGGCAGTAATGTATATCAAGTCTTTTTTTAATCTCTTAGAATTTTGGGGCTGTTTTCTACTTATTTTGAAGTAGATAAGAATGTTTAAGGGGAAATTATAGTCACCAGATGAAGTTGAGTACTGATAGCTTTATAAAAAATGGTTACTTGGTTCTACTTGAATAGCTGAATTGTTAGTCTCTTCAGACTACAGTTTTAAACCACCTAGTGTCATCATGTTCCACAAATCCTATCTCTCCCAAGAAAATAGAATACTGTTTAAATTTTAGAAAATTAAGATATCCTATAGATAAATATTTTTTAGAGATTTATTTATTTGAGAGAAAGAAAGAGCACAGAGGGGAGGGGCAGAGGGAGAGGGAGAAAGAGTCTCAAGCAGACTCTGCACTAAGCGGGGAGGCTGACACAGGGCAGGGCTCAGTCGCATGACCCTGAGATCAGGACTTGAGCTGAAACCAAGAGTCGGTCACTTAATCGACTGCACCATCCAGGCACCCGATATGATAGACTTTTATAAATAACTTAGGAGAAAAAAAATATATATATATGCTTAAAAGGAGGATAGGAAGTTTTAAAAAAAGGTTATTTTACTTTTGATCCTGGAAGGGTTTTTTTTTTTTTTAACTTTTGAACATGAAATGTAATCTAAACCTTCAGTGGAAATACTTACAGATGCTTCAGTGAAGATTTTCTAACACAACCTGTAGGTTGTGCCAGGTAACTAGCAGTTTAATGTATTAAAACTTTTTAAAAATCAGATCATAAGAAATAAATTCTGCCTGTCACACACATGAATTTGTGTCCTTAATTTTCCCAAAGATTAATTCATTTTTTAATTCATTCAGCACATATTTGTTGTGTACATAAAGTCATCCAGTCACTGGGGATTCGAAGGTGAATAAAACATAAATTTTCCCTGGAAGGCAGTCATCACCTAGAGGGAAGAAACAAATAAGGAGATGCATTGTAATAACTTTAGGTAAGTAGGAATATGTGAACAAAGTAGTACAGTAGCCTAGGAGCTGAAGCCCCAGAATCTTCCCGGGAAGTCACATAACTAAAAGTGACATTTGTGCTGAGTTTTAAATGATGAGTAGTCATCCTCTAGGATTTCTAAATGTTAGTTATCCCCACCAAATACATGATACCTTCTCAAACCTAGGTCTGAGATCTGAGGATTTGTGTAAATCTTTCAGCCCAGACCCTAAAGGTCCCAATACAAATTATTCCAAAACTTGATAAGCAATTATTGATGACTTCTTTTTTGTTTGTTTGTTTGTTTTGTTTTATTGTGTTTTTTTATTATGTTATGTTAATCACCATACATTACATCATTAGTTTTTGATATAGTGTTCCATGATTCATTGTTGGCATATAACACCCAGTGCTCCATGCAGAACATGCCCTCCTTAATACCCATCACCAGGCTAACCCATCCCCCCACCCCCCTATCCCCTCTAGAACCCTCAGTTTGTTTTTCAGAGTCCAGACTCCCAAGTGTGGCAGTATTTCTTAGGTTTAAAAAATAATGATAATAGGGGTACCTGGGTGCCTCAGTCATTTAAGCATCTGACTCTTGGTTTTGGCTCAGGTCATGATCTCATGGTCCTGGGATCGAGCCCTGCTTCAGGCTCCACGTTCAGCAGGGAGTCTGCTTCTCCCTTTCCCTCTTCCCCTCCCCCTACTCTTGCTTGCTCACTCTCTCTCTCAAATAAATAAATCTCTAAATAAATAATGACCAAAAATACATGATTCTGTTGAAGTATATTACAAAAAAAACCCTAAAGCACAAAAATGTTCATGTTTCATGTTTTCTAGAAATGACAGTAATTTAACATGTTAGCACTTATGTGATGCCTTAAAATGTAATGAGTAAGTCCTTTAGGCTTACAGTGCTCAACTTATTTCTTAGTCACAAATACCCTTATCTTGTATATGAACTTAGCCACCATTCTCTCCTATTAACTCCCCAGATTACCTGTTTATTCCAAGAGGTTTAGAGTTAAGATTGTAAGGGTATAGCTAGGATTTTGAGAAGCAAAGGAGAAACATGATTCAGTTCTTATTATGTGCTTTTGGTTAAATATGTATATACTTGTCATATTATCTTAGTACATTCATATTTTAAAGTTTGATATATAAAACAAAAATATTTAGGGAAGCTCTGCTATTGACCACAGTGACAAAGAAACACACATGTTAAGAAAAATACCTGAAAATATCCCAACTGTGGACATTAAAATATATTTTTTTAGCCAAGGTTTTCATTTTATATCATAGACCTACTAGTTGTTGCTAAGAGTAAGTTAAAAGAAGAACAATTATTTACCCTAAACTATGAGACAAGTATAATATGGATAGACAACAGATAGCCCTTCTAGAAATTAGTCAGTAATACCTGTGAGCTTTTATACATGCCAGGCATTGTGCTAAGCATTTCAAAGGCATTGACCCATTTAATCCTCACAACAACCAGTGAAATCGGTCCTAATAGAATCCTTATTTTCCTGATGGATTAAATAACTTACCCAACTAGTAAGTAGTAGAGCTGAGATTAAGTACCCATGGATATTTGTGGGACTCTACCAGTGGTACTAGCTAGATAAATGTGATGAAAGTAATTTGCTAAATTGTAGAGAAATAATTTCCAGAAATTGTATTACTCCTTCCAGATTTAAGCATTTGATTTCAAGCAAGCAGAAGTAGGTCTGATTTTGTATGTTCTTGTATATGTTGTTTTGTATTTATTGGCATTAGAGTAAATACGTTTTTACGTAGACTTGGCCCTTACAGACCTTAGGAAAAGGTAGCTAAATTGAGGGGTAAAATTAGCAACAATGTGTTATGTCCTTTTTAAATCTGAGAACATAAAATAGGTTTTACTTTCCTAAAAAGATAGAGGAGACTAACTTCTGGAAACACAGAGCGGGGAAGCAGCCTAGGTCAGTGGTTACTAGCACTGGCTGTTAGTGGCCCCAAGCCCTACTTGGTAACCCTGTCTTTTATCTGATTACTCTAGTGTGAGCTTGGGGATGTTGATGTCAGTTTTCTCCTTTGTTAAATGAAGATGATAATACCTGTCTCATAGACTTTTTGTGAGAATTTCATGACAGCGCATTGTAAATCGCCTGGAAAGTGCCCAGTATGTGCTATAGGTATTGATTTTCATCGTTGTCACTGTTGCACAGAAACTTCAGTGTTGCTAAGAGAATACATATGAAGTATTCTCACCTCACAGAAAAAAAGGTAATTCTGTGAGGTGATGGATGGTTAAAATAGCTTGATTGTTGTCATCATTTCATAATTCTCTATATATCAAATCATCATGTTGTACGCCTTAAATAGATACAATTTTTATTTATACCTCAATACAGCTGGGGAAAAAACCAAAAGAACTTGAAGATCTCAGTGCATAAATAATAATAATATCAGCCATTTTAAATTCTTTGAAGAATTAGATAAGGTGAATAAACAGTTCAATTTTTAAAAAAGTAACTTTAATGTGAGAATTAGAAGAGGGGAAAAGAGGACAGCATTAAATCCCTTTAACTATTTGGTCTCATCTGCTCATGCTTCAAAGGTAAAGGTTCAAATTTGATGAGATCAGTTGCTTGGCAACTTTTCAGAATGGTAATATTCCCCATTAGCTTTCCCTTTTGCCGTTCACAGACTCTTTGCCCTTGCTATTCCATCATACCACATTTCTATGCATAGAAACCTGGTAAAAGGTAGACATAGTTGACTGAGTCCCTTTGTGGCTGTTGAGTCGTCATATTTTATAAGAATAGGAAGAACACATTTTTTTACAGTAATATCACAGAATAGTATTGGTTTGAAGGAATCCAGACTTGTCTGATTTATTGAGATTCTAGGACCTCACAAAAAACACATGAATGAGTGCAGAGTTGTTATTTTAAAAATGTTCCTCATCAATGTTATTTGTACATATTTTGCACTGAGGAAGATTAATTTCTATAACATCATACCTGAACATTTTCCACTCGAGTAGTTGGGACAAGAGAAAACTACCATGTCGCATATCCACATGAATAGCAAATGGCTTGAAATGACTTAAACCAGCATGGTAAAGAACTTACGGGCAGTGACACTTTGAACTGTTCTATTGGTGTGAGGAGAGGAAATTATCCGTAGGTTCCAGGGTCTCTTATCATACTGCAACATCATCTTTGTCTTACAATATCATTCTACCTTTTTGCCAGTTAAATTATAATTAATAGCACTGTTTAAAACATTTCTTAAAGGATCACGTATACACAATACATTCATACTTCTTTATTTCTGAATATAAGCCTTCTCTCTTTACTGTGATTTTTAAATGTAAATTGTCTTCCTAATCAGGTAAAAATTCAGCTGTCATTCATCAGCTATGCTAGAAAGAAAAGAAATTGGGATTCTAACCACAGGAAATGTCTTTGTTCAAGGAAAATGTACCACTTCCAAAGTAGAACTAACCATAGAAATAGAAATTAGTGAATCAAAAATGTAGAAATATGAGATGTATACTATACCCACAGGAATTCTTATTCCTTTGGACTTACTTAATACAGTTCATAAAGACTGCATGTTGATTAGCTTCACAAAATAATTTTGAACATCAAGCTGATGGTGATAAGGGACCATGTAATGGATAGAAAAGTAGTTCAGCAAAATTTTGAGAGAAATAAAAACTTGTCTTTTCCTAATGTAAATATCAGAGTAATCAGCAAGAGAAGGCTCTCTTCCCTAATTTGTGCAATTTTACTGATAGAAATAGCAGAGCATGAGTTTTGAGCTCAGATAGATCTGAATTTGGTGTCACAGGTTGGCCTTTAATAACTGATTGACCTTGAACTTGAGCCTTACCTCAGTATGTTTTTGTTTCCTTACCTGTAAAATGGGATGGCAGGATTACTCACGGTGTTTTTATGAGGGTTAAATGAGATAATGTATGTCTAGTACTTCGTACTATTCTTGCCGCATGGAAAGTGCTCAGGAAATAGTGCCTAAATGGCATAATGAATTACTCCTGCTCATAAATGAAAATGTTCCAAAGATTGTCAAGTGCCTAGAGATCAAATTAACACTTCATCCTCTCCCTGTGGAGGGATTTAATAAAGGACAAAAGGGCTGGAAATATTCCCTTGCTTTGATCCCTTTACCTACCCACTAACCAGCCATTTAAATCATAACAATTAAAAGAAATATGAATAGTGTTGGTCCGTTTCTTTTGGTTCGGTTTTGAAAAGCAGAAGGAAGAGCATTCAAATAGGTAATAACACTAAAAACTGCCCTGATCCAAATCTTCTTTTAAGTTCCATTATGGAAACCACTAGGTCATACTCTGGACAGAAGGGCCTAAATAAAACCTCACAGCATCAGAATTCGGAAAACTGTTCAGACCCCCTTTTAAGTTTAATTGCTGGGGGCGGGGGAAGGAGAGCAAAAATAATATGTAGAATAAATAAAATAGTCGGAGACTCTCAAAAAATGAAACCAGGAAAGAAAGCAATCAGCTTGAACAAATTAAAGTGCTAGGTAATGGATAAAATAATAAGATTAAGAAAAAGGAACTCTTAACCAAGTTCCAGAGTATCAATATGTGGGTAGAATGGAAAGATTAGCAAACCAAGTCAACAAAACTGATGCAACTGTCAGGAGAAAAGTAACTCTTCAAATGAATTCATCAACAGAAAGATATGAACTAGGTGAAATAGTGCTTCCCTTAAAGACAAAATGGGAAGCCAAGAGTAGAAACAGTCTAACTCAGTGATTCTCAACTGGGGTCAGTATTGCCCTCCAGGGCACATTTGCAATTTGGGGGGACATTTGTAGTTGTCATAACGGGTACAATGTCATTACGGGTGGAAATGCTACTGGCATGTAGTGGATAGAGGCCCGGGATGCTAGTACACATCCTACAAAGAACAGGACAGCTCCCAGCAATAAAAAATGATCAAGTCCACAATGTCAAGAGTGCTGCTATAGAGAAACCCTTAGCTAACTTAAGAAGAATCAACTGCAGACAGATTTAATACAGAAGCAGGTATATATGACTAGAAAATCAAAGAGCCCTTATATGACACAGGGCCAATTGCCTTTTTTTTTTTTTTAGTTCAAAGAATCTGTGAAATTATTGCCCTGGAAAGAGACTTACATTTACTCACAATTAACATAGTCTCTGGACAGAAGTAATATAATGTTGTGAGTGTCTGGAATGACCTACCCTGCTCTACAATAGAAAACCCAATCGTGACAAATTCCCTGGAGCAGGAGGGAACCCATTGTCCCTAGTTGAAATCAAAATGCATTTTCCCCTATGGAAAAAAAAAATGTAATCAATGGCAGCTAGGTAAAATTTAAAAGAGTGGTTAGTGTTAGCTTTCACATCACAATGTGAATTAAGGATCCATCATTTTCCCAACATGTTCTTCAGGTCTCTAGTTCTGAAAGAGAATGTTCATAAAACAAAGAGGCTATCCGGTTAAATATGATTGGGAAGCTCTGAATATTTTATCCCCTTCTTGACGATTAGTAAGTGTATGTTAGCAGACTAAAGGCTTTGAAGGTCTTCTTGAATTTGGGTTAGCTTATTGTTTCCCGAATGTATTTGTACATTGAATCTTTTTTGGTTTTGGTCACAAAATACTTATTAACCTCCCAATGGAAGGTTTGATAGAATACATTTTGGAAAATGCTAAAATAGACTTTTGTAGCTCCTCTCAAAGACCGATATACCAATGAAAAAAATTTCTTTGTGTTTTAAGTTCCAAATATCTGACTTAATAGATTTGGAAAGGCCTCTATTTTGGGGGGGGGGGGCAGGGAGAGAGAGAATCTGAAGCCGGCTCCACACTCGGCGCAGAGACTGACATGGAGGCTCGATCTCACAACCCTGAGATCATGACCTGAGCTGAAATCAAGAGCCGGGTGTTTAACTGATTGAGTCACCCAGGTGCCCCTGGAAAAGCCTCTATTCTCAAGTCAAAGCCTACCCCAGCAGACGGTGTGTTGAATGTCATCTTCAGTTTTATCTTGCAGAAAAGCCATTTTCTAGAGTAAATCTTATTTGTGATAAAAGTCCAAACTCGAGTAATAAATACTAACTGGAAAGATCAGTGCATGGCATTCTATCCTCCAGGCTCCTTGTAGAATTACTGGTATCACTGCAAAACAGTTTGCCGGACATCATGGAGAAAATAGATCCCTGGGGCGGGAGAGAGGGAAGGGGGTAGAAAATGTCAAGTGTTATATTGAATCTTGTTAAAGAAGAGATAACCAAAACTTGTACATTGATTACCTTAAAGACTGGAAACATTAGAGCAAATAATTAAGGCAATATACAAGCATTTAAAAGTATACATATGATAACCTAGCATTGTTTTATAAGTCTCTAACCTTACAAGTTGACACATCATGTCAAAGCAATGTATTTTCCATCTTTGTTAAGGCGATGGACAGCAAATACAAAGCTACATCCACAATTTATGTTCTAATCCTCCATTAGTTCTTCACATAGTTTTTAAGAAAGAGTTGCATATTGGCTGGGAGGACACTTAAACAAAATCAGTAATCATACATGTCATTGAATTATTTTTGAAGATAAAAGAATTGGATTTTTGTGTAATGTGGTGGTCTTGAATTCATCACCAAGGCAATGTGATATAGCAAAGAGAGCACTGGGATAGGAAGTTGACAGTATATTGGTGGGCTGACTCCAACACTGACTACTGGTGAAATCCTGAGGAATTAACTTTGGTGTGTCTTAAGTTTTTCATCTCTCCCTTCCTTGCCAGTTTTACTAACTAATGTAATCCCGAACAGAAAATTATGTGAAAGGAGTTATAAAGTTATTACAAGATGTCAGTCTGTTTATTTCAGTCTTAATCATTGTCTTTTTCACTCTTCATGAGAAAAGGGGACTCTCTTCCATATGTTGATAAGATTTTCAAGACACTGCTTTACTAAGATTTTTGTAAAATAGAGTGACTGATGTTATACTGTATGTTAACTAACTGGAATTTAAACAAAAACTTGAAACTACAAAAAAAATAAAAATACAGGGCTTTAATTTGTGGTTGTTTAACTTGAAAATTTGATGTTTTTAACCAAATAACATTTATATACTCATGTCATCTTTCTTGTCCACGACTGTATTAATGCTGAGCACAGCATGGGGCAATGGTATTTTAGCATAGCTCATTTTTTTTACCCACCAGAGACTTCAGAGCAGGACCCAGAAGTCTTTTGCCACTTAAACAATATTCAAACCATCTGAATCTTTCCTAGTCCTCACACCCCTCTAATGCAGAAGTGACTCTATGCACAGTGGCAAACATTTCAACTTAGAAAAACCTGTCTTTCCAAACTCCAGTGTGTACTGCACAGTTGTTCTCTTGGTAGAATGCTTACAAAAGATAATTTGGTTCAAAATATAATTAGCCTTGAAATCAAGTGTTAAAAGTCCCGCATAATTTTTGATACAGTTCAAAATTTTCTCCTTCAGTAACTTTTATGTTACTCCCATTTAAAGTCTAGATCACTTTTAGAAAACAATAGGAAAATTTAAAAACAAGATGTAGCTTATTCTTTGAAATGAGATTTTAATTGTTTTTGTTCTCCATTAATGAAACTGAAAAGATTTCAAGTTAATAATAATTGGGTTTGTATTTGATTTAGATTATTATAAGGCTTTAAAGCCAATACTTAAATAATCATCACATTGCAATGTTTACAATCCAACTTTTTCCCACGCTCTTTTATCCAAAAATGAAGTTCAAAAAATATGGCCCTAAAGATCAAAGTGCCTGATTTTACTTATTTTATTAGATCCAGATATGTTGCCTTTATTCTTAAAAAATTACTGGCTTTCCATTCAGTTCCATTTTATTCCTCTTTAAATGTGTTATTGTCTACCTTAAATTACCTCGGGATGTTTTCCTAGATATGCAGTCAACCATCTGAAAGTAATTTTTCTGTCTGGTATGTGGGGAGTTTGATGGGTATATGTGGCATGCTTGTAGCTTAACATTCCTTACTACACTCATTTTCATCAAAATATTGGCTAAAATATTCAGAACAGATGTGTATATGTGTGTGTATATGTATATATTTTTTCTCCTTAGACTCTAGAGAAAGCTTTTTCTGTGAGCGTTAAAGCGTATGTCAGATTTCTCTGCAGTCTTTTTTTCAACTCTTTGGCAACTGTAAGAGAGAAGATTGCTTCTCAGGTGCTGCTTATCACCCTGAAATTTAATGATTTTAGCATGTCTGAGGAGAGAATTAAAAAGGGGGGATAAATACAATTGAAAAAGGCAGCAATTCAGTGGTATTTCAACAGACATCATGGGTAGCCTAATATAAGAATGTTTCTACATATCAGGAGGCATATCCTAGTTCTTTTTTTTTTAGATTTTATTTATTTATTTGAGAGAGCATGTGCATGAGTGGGGAGAGGAGGAGGGGGAGAAGGAGGAGCAGACTCCCTGCTGAGCAGGGAGCCCAACGTGGGGCTTGATCCCAGGACCCCGAGATCACAACCTGAGCCGAAGTCAGACGCTCAACCAACTGAGCCACCCAGGCGCCCCTGGACTCCTAGTTCTGATGTGTTACGAAACCGCTCTCTAAGGCTTGATTTGTTAGAAATGAAGGAGGTTGGTCAGGTTGACATCCTACATTAGAAGGAAGGGAGGGAGGGAGGGAGGGGAAGGGAAGGAAAAATGAGGAGGAGGGGAATGGAAAGTTGACAGGAAGGAAGGAGAAGGAAACTATGAAAATAAAAATTAATGGTATAGCTTGGACCCTTTTCAGTCCAGTGTGTGAGGAAGTCCCCTGTTTACTTTCTTTAACAAGTAACCAGTCACTAAGTATTGAACAGTTCCTGTGTTTAAGGCACTGTGCTATGTGCTGCAGATACCACAGTAAACTACAGAGAAATTGCCCCTGTGAAATTTACATTCTAGAAGAGGGGTAGAATTCAAGCAACTAATTTAATAAATACTTGTTTGACTATAAATGGCATGCTATGAAGAAAAACTACAACAGAAAATGAGAACAAATACAGAGAAACCCAACCTAGAATAAGAGGTCAAGCAGAGCATCCCTGAAGAAATGACATTTTCACTTAGCTCTCAAGGGTGTATGTGAATTTAACAAGAGAAGAGGAGAGGAAAATCAGAGAAGGACAGAGAGTCCTGGGTACCAGATGAAGAAAATGTTTCAAAGAAGGGAGTAATCCTCTGCATCAAATGCTACAGATAGGTCAGAAAAGTCAAAGGTTCTAAGAATTGTCTATTGGATTTAGTAACATGAAGGTGCTAGTGAACTTGACAATAGCAGTTTTGGTATAGTTTTGGGGGCAAGAGCCTAATCAGAGACGGTTCAAGAAAGAGCGAGGAGGAGATTCCACATAAAAGTGGGATCCTACGCTATTTGTCTTTCTGTGTCTGGCTTATTTCATTCAGCATAATGTCCTTCAGATTCATCCATGTTATCACCAAATTTAGGATTTCCATCTTTTTATGGCTGAATAATACTCTGTTGTATACATATACCACATTTTCTTTATCCACTCATCCGTTAATGGACGCTTAGATTGTTTCCATGTCTTAGCTATTATGAATAATGCTACAATGAGTATGGGAGTGCATATATCTCTTTGAGATACTAATTTCATTTTCTTTGGATATATACCCAGAAGTAGGGTTGCTGTATCATATGGTAGCTCTGTGTTTTGTTTTTTTGTTCTTGTTTTGAGGAACCTCAATACTGTTTTCCATTTTATACTTGAAATTTGATAGTAGATCTGAAGTGTTTTCACCACACATATCCACACATACAAATGGTAATCATGTGAGGTGAAGGATGTGTTAACTGGATTGTGGTCATCACTTCACAATGTATATGTACATTAAATCATCACATTGCACACCTTAAAAAATCATGTTGTACAGCCTTAATATATAACATTTTTATTTGTCGATCATACCTCAATAAAGCTAGAAAAAAAGGAGAGGAATTAGAGAATGAGAACATAAACAAGTTTTATATTCTAGGAGTTTTTCTGTAAAGGGGAGCAGAGAAATGAGGTGGTAGTTGAGTGGTACTTTGTTGGTGAAGAGAGGTGTTGTTTTTGTTTTTTAAAGGTTGGAGAAATTGCGGCATGTTTATTTGCTAATTGGAATCATTGGGTCGAAAGGGAAAAATTGATGCTGCAGGAGAAAGAAGCAAGCATTGCACAAGAGATACTTTCGAGTAATTAAGAGGGACTAGAATCCAGTGAAGGGCCTAGTAATTTGGGATATCCCTAACATCTAGCATCCTTCCATTTCAAGCATTCAAAAAATTTTAATCAGTACCTGCTCTGGGTCAGTATCTTTGCCAGGAGCACTCATAACAAAGATACCTAAGACCTAGTTTCTGCCAAAAAGTAGAAAAACCTTTAACAGACAGATATAATACAGTATAATAATATATAAGAATACATATATACCAAAACACTATGAAAGAGCCCCGGAGAGTGAGCAGTTAGCTCTGCCAAAGGGCATTGTAGCATTTGCAAAAGCACCAAATATGCTTTATTATCTAAGGGAAATGTCAATTTATTTTCAAGTAAGTTTGTATAGTAATATTTTATTTTATTTTATTTTATTTTATTTTATTATGTTATGTTAATCACCATACATTACATCATTAGTTTTTGATGTCGTGTTCCATGATTCACTGTTTGCATATAACACCCAGTGCTCCATGCAGAACATGCCCTCTTTAATACCCATCACCGGGCTAACCCATCCCCCAACCCCTCCCCTCTAGAACCCTCAGTTTGTTTCTCAGAGTCCATAGTCTCTCATGGTTCATCTCCCCCTCTGATTTCTCCCCCTTCATTTTTCCCTTTCTACTATCTTATTTTTTTTAACATATAATGTATTATTTGTTTCAGAGGTACAGATCTGTGATTCAACAGTCTTACACAATTCACAGCGCTCATCATGGCACATACCCTCCCCAATGTCTATCACCCAGCCACCCCATCCCTCCCACCCCCCACCACTCCAGCAACCCTCAGTTTGTTTCCTAAGATTAAGAATTCCTCATATCAGTGAGATCATATGATACAGTAATATTAAAACATAGCAATTTCATTTTAAAACAAGTACTTTAAATCATTATAAAGTACTCCGTCATTGTCAGTATTCTTTTTTTAAAAGATTTTATTTATTTATTTTTATGTATTTTAGAGAGAGAGAGAGCACAAGTGGGGGAAGGAGTAGAGGGGGAAAGAATCTCAAGCAGACTCCACGCTGAGCATGGAGCCTGGTGCCAGGGCTCGATCTCATGACCCCAAGACCATGACCCGAGCTGAAACCAAGAGTTGGACACTTAACTGACTGAGCCACCCAGGCACCCCTCATTGTCAGTATTCTTAAAATTATATTTAGTGTTCTATTTGTGTTTAATTACAGCTAAATATAGTTCATAATTTAAAAAACTACTTGCCATCAACTTCAGAATAAAATTCAAACAAAATCCAAAAATAAATATCTTTCAACTCTACATTTATTAGAATACAGTAAGAAATACAGTGCACAATTCCTGCCTGTATGGAAATCCAAGTCAGAAAGCTCCAAATGTACAAACAGATATAAACAGCCAAGTAACAAAATAGTTCAACTGTGAGACCCTAGCACAGAGATGTCACAAGGTTTATGAGAGGGTATCAGATGTACTCTACAATTAATAAATGTTTTATGCTTGGAGGAATAAAAAAATTAAGAGGAAGTGGTCAGCAAAATTTTTAATAGGGCTCTTTTTTTTTACTGTATTCTTGACTACTATTATTAATTTTCATCATGAATTAGTAAATACAGGTGTCACTACCTAAAGAGATGTCTTAAAATTTTTCAGAGTCTTTTTCAGAGATTTATTATTAGTATATGTACATTTCCATAAGGAGTGAGTCAAATGTGTTTAATAAGCCTTTAAAAGTCATTACAAACGTAAAAATACTTTGCATATATTAATAATAGTGTACATTTGACCTAAATCTAAAATAATGCTTATAGTACTCTTTTTTTTTTTTTGACTAGTAGTACTGTAGCAAACACCATAAATTTCTTTTTCCATTTGAACTTTGCTGTTTTGTGAAATTACAATACTGCTATACCCGTGCAGTGGCAAACATTTCCATGCTGCAATCAAAGATCTCTGTATTTGGAATTAGAAATAATCTAAGCCATTCTCCGTTTTTCAATTTGCCAAGGACTGCGGTTTATATGAGCGTTTCCTCATTCTCTTTTATTAAATCTGTTTCAATATTTCAGCACAATAAAAAAATTTATAAAAGGAGTAATACTTATAAGCAACATTATCTCTTATAACTAAACAAATAATACTTTTAAAAATAGGTATTTTTACTTGCATTGCTAAATTCAGAGCTTTATAACTAGTAAAAAGCAAAAGCCTGATGTCCTCCAAAAGTGAATTTTAATTAAGATTTTTATCTCAGTTTTTTGTTTAATTCACTACCTTTTTCTCAATTTTATGTTAGCAATATACAGTATACTCTACTAAAAAATCACCAGTCAGTGTTCAATCTTCTGCAAATTTTTTCCTATAGTTAGTAATATAACCAGGCATATCAAAAGCTTAATTACATGCCTCAATGACTTAGCTCCTTGAGAATCTCAGAGAAGATGACCTGAAATACAACGAATACAGTTATTTATTTCATATTCTATGCATGAAGTATGTTTCTTCTTGGCTTTGTGCATATATATTTGCCTCCAAACAACCAATCAATTCTTTAAAAAGTATCAAACTACTTTATATATACATATAATGACATATAGAGCAAGTAAAACAACTGCTTATTAATTGGATTGTTCACTTTCCAAAAGATTTTCTTGGTGACATGCAGAAACAGTTTAGGGCTGTTACTTGCTTCAGTTTCAGTGCACACATGCTGAAATGGACTTTACTTGAAAAACCAGATTCTAAAGAAATAAGTTGTAGGAGTTTCGAAAACAAAGAATTCAGAACATTGAAAATGTGGAGGATTGATTCTGCCAAGCAGTTGAATAGACATGACAAAACTAGACCTTTCCTAAAAGCTTTACCCAACCCTGGGAGGGCAGGATATATTGACCTGCATCAGCTCTCCCAAAGTTCTCCCTTGTAAAACTGCAGAGATCTACTCCATGAGAATTTTGGAATCTTAGGTGATTGTTTTTAAAGTCGTTTGCACACCTTGAAAGGAAGCCACTTTTAAATAAACACTGCATTTTTTTGACTCATTAATAATTTTATCATATCCAGTTCATTCTCAGACTTTCAAAGAGCTTAGCAAAATATACTAGGTAAACTCTATCATTGTACTTAATATAAATCCATAAGGTTACATTTTCCTTAGGAACAGAATTAGAAGTCTCCTAACAGAATTTTTTTTTTAAATACATGGACCGATCATAGTAATTGATCATGAAATTTAGCTGGGCAAGAAAGGAAATGAAGAGGATATACAGTGACCTAGAGGTGTTGGAAGGTGGGAAGATCAGTAGATTCAAGGAGGAGGATATTTGGACTTGGAATGCTGTAGGGATGGCACTAGAAATACAGAAGATGGTAGTTGAAAAGTGGGATACTAGAAGGGATTACAGCCTTTGCAGTTGACAGGTTAAGCATATGACCACAGGAGTAGGTGGAGGAGAGAACCTCAAGAAACTGAGAGACCAGAATATTGGATGGTGAATATTGAAGTCACCAAGAATTATGGAGTTTTTAAAGCGGGGTTTAAGTGCCTGGGTTTCAACCCTGGTACTACACACGTCCCAACTCTGTGTCCTTGGGCCAGTTACATAACCTGTCTCAGTTTCTTCATCTAGTAAAACGAGAGTAATGATAGTATATTTCTCATAACTATGAGGATTAAACAATTTAATACTTATAAAACCCTTAGACACTTTTTGGCATATGGTAAATGATATATAAGTGTTTAGTAGTGTTATCACAGGCATCATAATCATCATTATTAGGATCCAGTCCCGTGTGAGTCTTGGCTTTTCATTCAGTTAAAATTTATTAAGCAGTTATTATATACCAGGCATTGTGCTAGGTATCCTTTTTAAACCTTCGTATGATTTTCTTTGGCTCTTTTGTGCTTCAGGAATTCCAAGTTGATTGAAAATAATGCACCGCAGTCTCACCAAAAAGTTATCCTTGAAGTCTATGCCATGAGTTCTGCTTGCTAAAGTAAAATGCTATTTAGTAAGAATACAAACAGAGGGAAACAGGACAGGCCAAAGCAGTGATTACTTGGATCTGGAAACGACTTGTTCACAATAGCAAAAAAGATGCTTGGGAGGGCAGACCCAGTTATAGGCCGTAAACGGGAATCTAGCCATATTGCTGAAGCCTGGTGGTATATCCAAAATGTATTGTGACAGGAGTTAAGACGCAGTGAAGATGAGAAGTTAGCACTGTAGCGTTCCAACATGCCACAGTGGGTTAATGTCCTTGCAGGCAGGTGAAACACAAGGGGCTACTATCTTGGAGATTGACTATCAAGATGTAGACACTTGGGCATTGGGGAATAAGGCAGAGATCCAGTGACTGAAGAGAAAGTGAAATCCCTAAAATAGTGATACTCTTTGTAAAGGGCCATACCCTTAAAATCTGGGGCTCCTAAGAGAGCAAACCTAGGCTGTTCTTTATTATTTATAAAAGGATGCCTTAAGATTGCATTATCACCTGGCCAATTGCCACAGGCAGTTTCACCTTCTGGCTCAAAACACACATTTTTCATCTACACAAATGCCAACCATAATGTTGCATATGAGTGAGTGTGTTTTGCAGACTGTAGCTAAAAATCAGTGTTAAGTATGAGCGGACATGGGGAAGAAAAACAATGTGATGTGAATTTTGTTCTCTGTGTTTAGGCAAGCTACGACCTATATCTATGCCAGTGGAATATAATTGGGTGGGGGACTATGAAGATCCAAATAAGATGAAGAGAGATAGTAGAAGAGGTAAGTGTTCTAGAATTTCAGTGTAGGCTGGGTTGTTGGAACAAAAAAGCAAATTTAAATGTTCTTTAAATAGGTTGTTATGGCTTCAGTGGAAAACTTCATTCTCCTATTGATTTTATGATACACCCAAACCGACTCAGATCAACGTTTGACTATCTTGATATGTTATTAAATAGATATCTTCTCTGAATGTCTCTTAAGGGATTCAGGGTAGATAAGTACAGTGTAAAAAAAATAAATACCTGATTGTTATGTGAAAGTCACTATTTGGAAAACAACGTCAGAAGTGTGAAACTGCATAAAAGAATTAAGTTCAGTGAATAGGAAGAGTTTGTGATCAGTCCCCATTGGTCCGCAATGCAGCCTCACCACTTTTGTATATTAGTACAGTCTTAAAATGAGTATTGACGTACATGAATAAAGCTAATGGAAACTGGGCCAGTGAACTCTAATGAAAACCATATAGAAATGGAAAAAAAAAACACTTTGGTTTTTTTTCTTCTGTTTGCTGTTCAGGGTTATCTTCTTACTTGGGGGTGGGCTATACTTGAAGTATCTACCAAAAGTAAGTTTTTATGTTCACTTATCCTGCTATTGAGGTGAGCAGTAAAGAGAGCCACTGAAAGTCTCACTACTAAATGGGATTCGACCAGCTGTGGATATGGTGGGCTACTTCCGCTTTCTGAAATATAGAGCTATAAAGTTGTAGATAAAAAATAAAACAAAGCAAAAACTATTCATAGGGCCTCAGCTCACTAAGCTTCCTTCATAATATATTTAACTCATTTGCCTGTTATTTCTAACCGATGTACAGAATTTACCACACAGGGATAAGCAAGCATGAATATCTGCTTCATTAGTCTAGTTAACACTTATTTCACAGAGAGAACATTTCAGAAAATGTTGGTAAATACAGGAACATTGACAGATTCCTTTACATCTATGTATTCATTCCATTTTCCAAACTTTAGTTTCTAGCTTCATTTGTGTTATAGAATTAATCAAGAAAAAAAATAAAAAGAGAAACATATATGCTATTTCTGAGTCACTGTTTTGGGACTTCATATGATGATGATATCTTGGGGGAAAAATGCCTTATGAAGTTCTAAGTGTTGGCTATCAGTTTAAGCATAGATTCTATGAACTAAGTTTCCTGACTCTTGGTTCAAAATGTGGGCTTTAACTTCTCCAAGGATGCTAGTCTGTTATAGGTCAGTGTTTGTCATCGATTTTTAGCAGAATCCCCCTGAGGGAACTTGTTAAAAATTTTATGAGCCGCACACCCAGTGATTCTCATATAGTTGGTCCAGAGATAAAACTCAGAGAAATAATCTGTAGGCTATTTCTTATTGCGCTATGATCCCAAATGATTAAGATGCTCTATATTTTCACTACATATGTATTTTATAAATTAAATCAAGTTACATTTCTGAAATGAAATCTAATAGCACAATCAGGGAAGAGTGGTAAATTTGGAATATCTGCATATTTATATTAGTGTATTTATCTCTTTTTATATAGAAAACTCCCTACTCCGATATATGAGCAATGAAAAAATTGCTCAAGAAGAATACATGTTTCAGAGAAACAGCAAAAAAGACACAGGGAAGAAGTCTAAAAAGAAGAGTGATAAGAGTAATAGCCCGACTCACTATTCATTGCTACCTAGTTTGCAAATGGATGCACTGAGACAGGACATCATGGGCACGCCTGTGCCAGAGACCACACTATACCATGTAAGTAAAATTTCAAAGACTCTGTGCTATAGCTTCTATTGGGAGCCTGGCAAATGACTCTTTTGGGTAAAGTCCAGATTGCTTATCTTTATCCTATTGCCAGATTTTCACAAAAGATCGTAAGTTTAGAAATGTTTTTAAAAACCTTGATGGCTAGTTGATTTGTTCTTCAGGTCATATATTCAATGAATTCATATGTTGTAGCAGGTTCGATTTTTTTTAATGAAATAATATGCTCAGACTTGATGGAGAATAATTAATTAGCTGATTGATCACCTATAATAATAAACAGTAAATAGATAGCTATAAAATTCAACATTAAAGATAGGATTTTGGGGGCACCTGGGTGGCTCAGTCGTTAAGCGTCTGCCCTCGGCTCAGGACATGATCCCAGGGTCCTGGGATCGAGCCCCACATCGGGCTCCCTGCTCAGCCAGGAGCCTGCTTCTCCCTCTCCCACTCCCCCTGCTTGTCTTCCCTCTCTCGCTGTCTCTCTCTCTCTCTCTCTGTCAAATAAATAAATAAATAAAAAGATAGGATTTTTAATATGTTCATGAGCATTTCTTATGTGCTAGACTTGGAGCATGGTGCTCAAGGTAAAAATGAGAATACATAGATAGCACATTATTATATAGAAGGGGAAACTGGGCCAGTGACTCTAATGAAACTTAGGATCTTTTAATCTGTCAGTGCAGTGCAGTGCAGAAGGTGTACCATCTAGGTATACAAGGTGTGAAAGATCTAATGGCTTCTACTTGAGTTACTTTTCTGAGCCTATCTTTTAAATCATCTGCTTAGTTATTCCAAAGCTCTCTCATAAAACTAGAGTGTAGAAAAATATTTTCATTTATTTGGGTGGAAGTAGGAGAGCAATAAGCACTTCTAGGTGCTCATTCTCTACCCTCCCCAAGCCTCTTCCTCTCTAAGAGATAGTGCCCATGTCAAAAGTTGCTCCCCTAAATGACTGACAAATCAAATGATTATATTTGCCACAGTTATTTGTAGTCAGTCTGAAATCAGTACTCTTAGCTGTATGAAGGGGGCCACTTTTGCTGTCGGTAGTCAGAAATTCTGTCTGAATACTGAGCTCCCTCTAGAATCTGGTGCTCCAGTCATAAGTAATGTTGTCCAAACAAAGACCTAAACATAAGAGACAGCTGGTCAGTTCGAGAGGGAGGTTGGTAGTGGGAAATGAGGCTGCAAAAGGAAGAAGAGGCCACTTCCCCCAGAGCATGTAAACTATTAAAAGAGTTTGGATTTATCCTAAGAGGAGAAGTAAGCCATTGAAGGCACATTTAAACACTCAGCCTTTGCCATCCTGTCAAGCACATCTGGACAGCGGTAGACTGTATGAGGAAGGAAAATAGATGAATCTTGTGGATTTTGAGTTATTAATTTATGGAAGATAGTAAATGGTGAATCAAACTGGTAATGAGGAATATCCTGAGGATTGAGTATTATAGAGGAGTATAAATTGTTACCACTTTTCTGAAGGGCATTATTTAGTTTTATGTATCAAGAACCAAGTCTAGTAACTTCACTTCTAGAAGATTATTCTAAGAAAGAAATCAGTTCACTTTTGCCTCCTACTTTTATTATGTGACCTGAGTCTGTAAGAAGGTATTTCCCAGATAGGTGATATCTATCCCAACTAACTTTTGACAGAGGAACAGCATACAGTAAGGAATATTGTTCATTGTTGGGGTGGGGGAGAGTCCTCCCATGTAATACTGACCCACTAATCCCAGAGTAGAAGGCTTGACACTTTCTAACTCTATTCTCTGATTTAAAAGAAGCTAAATAGTTGTTAGCCCCAAAGTGCATGCCTAACCAATGTTCAAATGCCTATAGCCAATGCTCAAGAAGAGAAAACAGTAGGGGGTTTTCACTAGGCTCTAAGTTCCCTTGAGGACCTTATAAGCCTTGTGCTTATTTAGTACCTTCATGGTTATCAAGGGAGCTTGACCACATTTGTTGTCTTTCAAACTTCACAACAACCACATTGGCAAATGACAAAACTCAAACTCAGAAAGGTTAAGTGATTTACCCAGAACTGTGTTGCAAAAAAGTGTGCGAGTAAGGACTAGAACCCAGATCACCCACTTTGAGTGGTCTTTGCACACTCTACCCTGCTTCTCTATGCATGGTAGGCATTCCTACCTATGCTTTAATGACTGCATGAGTTTTGAAAAAGCTTGACTTTAAGAAACATGTGCCTTCATATGTTGATTTTAATAACATTTTCAGTATCTGGATTGACTTGTACCCAGATTTCTCTTTTGCTCTGTGTTACTATTTTTTATTAACTCCAGAAAAACATACAGATCTGCTGCTGTTATAAAGCACAAGTAGCTCTTTGGCATAATCTATTGCTGAGACTATGGAGTATTGTAGTTAAAATTGTCTGGACCTTGAAGGCAAAACAGCGTATGCTTATATGATTGTTTCTTATACTTCGTAGGAATTTGTGGTTTTTTAATCTGTTTATGCACACCTATTTAAAAATTAAAGGATTTTTCCTTACATTAAATTGTCCCAAAACACAAGATCAATATCAATATTTAATCACCTTCATGATGAACCACTAATCATTCTTACCAGTTATTCCTTTGGATAACACAGCCATTTTTAAGTGGAAGAAGACTCTGAAGATTGAGACCTGAGTTTCATAGGCTGCTATTTCTCCTGTGATATACTAGCTCCCTATCTTAGTTCACATTTAGACAAAATTTAGTTGAATTTAATAGCAGAAGTATATCAACATTAAATACCCTTTAAACAATTTACAAAAAAACTGTATTGTGTATGTGGCAGGGGAGGGGAAGGGAGGTTCCCCATAAACAGACCTAGATTATAATCCCCATTGGTCTATTTTGGAAAGCAGCCCAATAAAAATACACAAAGCAAGGCACATACAGTTTGATTTCACTATTTGACTCATTCCTCTTAGCAATTATAGCAGAAATGTATATATATTAATAAAGAAAATTGAGAAGTTTATGGTATTATAAAATACAGTTTTTTATTAATTCCATATATTTGTTATTCCAGTATGCATATTTTTCCTTAAATTGTTTAAAAGGAACTCACTCACTATGTTCTGACTACCCTGATCATCCACTAGTCTTTGCCATCTCTTTCCTTTGTTGACATGCTCTGCCTTGTACTGAAACTGCTTTTACCCCTTCCCCCTCCCCCCCCCAGTGACTCCCATCTAAACCTGAAATTACAGAAGGGCTTTGTCTAATCACTACCCTCTAAACTAAAAAAGCTTCTCCTATTAAAGTCTCTTAGCACCCTCTATATTTTCTTCAAAACCTTTTTTATGATTTGCAATTATATACTTATTTATGTGATTATCTGCTTAGTGTCTTTCTCCCTTGTACATAGCAGGGAGGGCATGTCCATGTTCATGACAAGAAAGGAAAGTTTTTCCATTTTGTTCAGCACTATATTTCAACACCTAATATAAGCATAGTATCTTACAAATGCTCAGTAAACATGAGACAAATAAATGAGTGAGTGAGTGAATGTGACAGGAACTTCACTGTCCTTCTCAGGATCTCTCTCAGTTGATGTCCTCAGCATGCAAACAGCTACGTCAGGTCCTGCCCAGCACAAACAGGCCTTCAGGGGGAGTGTAATTGTAGTGGAAATTGCCAGGAACTTATTAAACTTATTACCATAGTCTCAGTGTCCCATGTGCCTGGGGAAAGCCTTCGGACTCTGAATATCTAGTCATGTTTACCTAGTCCATATTACTAAATTCTTCCTTGGTTTATCGATTAACATTCCATTTCACTCCAACACCTGGAACCCTGCCCTTACTGGCACCTCTGCCAAGGAGCATCTGTCTTGGTTTCTGCTACAGAAGACACACCATGTGCAACCTCCCTCTGGCTACCCACCCATTTAAAAGAGTATTGGAAGCACCTGGTAACTTACACTTACCATGTTGGGCTTCCAATCAAAGCAGGTCCCAGTTTGCCCCTTTAATCAGAGTGATTTACAGGACTTCCCTGCTTCACGGGTGCCACTAGGGCAAGAGGATTAGTTCCCCCTCAGTCCCCACCCCACCTCCTCTACTCCGGCTCAGTTTCAGTTCCCGCTCGTACTTGCTTTCTCCGTATCACTGCCATCTCATTAGGGAGGTCACAATATACCTGTCAGCCAAGTATGTTAGGGTATTTTTCAAAAGAGTGTAACTTTATATTACCTACTCACTGATTCTCTGTCTGAAAATGCAGGAGTTGTTAGCTGTCAAAGCCCTCATCTGACCTTGAGAGCATAGGAAGAAAAGGCAGGCAGCAGTGTGTAAGGGCGAGAGAGAAAGAGAGAGGGTGGAGGGAGAGGGAGGGAGACAGAAATTGAAATGTAGTGATAAAAGCTTTTAGATAAAGACTTTAGATAAAGAATGACTAGATTCAGGTCTTTTTTTTTTTCCTTAATAAGATATACATATGACAACTTGCTCTCACATTAAAGCTGCTAAACTAAATCCATAAACAAAATAATAACTTATTTTAAATCTACAAGCTGAGATGCCAAAACAAGTAAAATTTGGTTATGGATCCAGGCAACATGCAGGTGTACTTTCATAAACTGATTAATGTGATTTTAGATGGCTTATTTAAAACAGATTTAGAGTAGGTGTTCAAAAATCTGGATAATCTTTTCATAACATTCCAACACTTATGTGGTTTGTCTTAGTTATTTAGGATATAATGGCAAACATTCAGTTGTTGTTTTACTCCTGATAAATACTTTTAGCCATCCTCATCAACTTGTGAAGGTATTTTTGGTGAAACTCCTGGAAGAAGGAGGTGGGGAGCCGTTAAGAGACATTTTTTTAACTTTACAAGTAGATGAACATTATGAAACAGACACTCTTTTAAGTAATTTACAAATCTTAACTCATTTCATCCTCATAACAGCCCTATGAAGAAGGTGCTGGTGTTATCCCCATTTTATAGATTAGGAAGCTGAGGCACATGGATTAAATAAATAGTAAGTGGTAGAGCTGGGATTTGAACATTAACAGTCTGCCTCTTAGCATACTATGTTGCCCCTCAAAAAAAAAAAATAACATAATTTAACAGAAACTCTATAGCAGTTCTAGTAGTGTCAACCATCTGTAAATCCAAATCTAAGTGCTGTGGAATATATATTAAGTAATAATAATATTGCAAGTGCTACTACTAATAGTAGCTGACATTTATTGATTGCTTTACTAAGTTCCTATGCTAAGAAGTTATATACATTATCTTATTGAATCTTCAAATTGACCTTGTGAGGTTGCTACTATTATTATATCTATTTTACAGAACTGAAACACAGAGTTTACCTTACTTGTGGTCACACAGCCGGAAAATAGCAAACTTGAAATGTGAGTTCAAGCAGTCTGGCTCCAAATTTCACGTTTGTAGATGAAAAAAGCCATTTCTACCCATAAGTATTTTACCATCTATTAGAGAAGACAGAGCTATTATTATCACAATGAAGCGAAGTATGCTGTATTGTCAGGATATAAACATTTATAATTAAATTTATCTGTAGTCATAAACGTTGGTTTGTCTAATTGCAACTGGACTTGGCTGCATTGTTTCAGGATCAATGAAACTAAAATAAAACTAAATTTTAGTGGCTAAAAAGCCATCTCTGACCTGACAGTTGTTTATAACAACCACTTCCTCTGCATTTTGACTTTACCCACCTGGAGAGCAGCCGTAGTACAGTGTGACCTGATGTTTCTCTTCACCAGGGTGCATGCAGACATGTTAGATATCCACTGTGAACATTATTGTATTGTATTTGTATGTACTCTCTGATTCCTATGGATGACTTGATTATTTCTAGAGTGTTAATGTCAAATTCAGTAAAGCCCTGCATACCGTGAAAAGCATTTTTTATTGGGCCATTTTACTAGAGCAGTGATTCTCCACGTATAGGCTGTCCTTGGCAGAGGGCTCCTAGTGGCTGAGACTTGATGCAGAAATGGAGTTCCTTTCTTTGATTCTTGTGGGCAAATAACACATAAGTACATAGACTTTCATTTTTACCTGTGACTAGATATTGCTTACTAATAACCTACTACTTGATTTTAAAAGGTTATAAATTGAATAATTATAAAATAATGCATTAATAGAATTTACCGAATATTCTAGTTCACTGTTTCTCCAAAAAGTCTCATATCCATGCAACTGATGGTGCAGTCACGCTCTTACTGCACAAACACAAGTGTAGATGGTTTGGGTTCCCACCATTTTCGGGAGGAATGCTATAATGATATGTCATTTGGATTTGTTTTAAGTTATCTGTAGTTTTCAGATGCTGTTTCTTTTTCATTATAAACTATCGTTAGACTTCATCACTTTTGGTTTTCGTTTGTTTTAGTTTGCTTGCTTTTACCGTGTAGCATTTTGTGATTCATATTACTCACAATTTTCTAAAAATGATACTATGAATCATCCATACCCAACAGTACTTACATAGTCATAAAATGGGGACCAATGGACCATGGGATCTGTTAGTGTATCTTAGGGGGCCACAATCAAAAACTGTTAAGAAGCCCTGCTTTAGACTGAAGCCAGTCTTTTCAGTTGCATGTGTGAACAAATGTGGGTTTCATTCTGCTAGTTCCTGGTTAGATAATGGCTGCCAGGAAGCAAAACACAAAATCTGGCTTCATTAGAAAGGCATCATGCAAAGCAGGACTCAAAAGAATTGAATTAGGAATTTATTAAGTTGAAATTTATTAAGTTTAAATCTTATTACAAATTCCTCGTTGCCTTTGAAAAAATAAAATGAAACCTAAATTGTGATGAGAGGTCTTTGACTTGGTTGTTAAGGTCAATATTTGGGGACGTACCTGCCTTGATCAGAGAAGTCAAAGAAGCCCCATTCTCTCATGTTGTAGACCTATGTCTTCCAGCTTTATTCATAAAAATATCCTCAAATTTTGTTGGCAGTAGGCCTTTTTTGCTCCCATAATCGTCTTTTAATCGATTTATTCATAATTCATTTAATCAAGCATCTCAAGTTTAATGATAAAACTCCAGTTAAAACTATTTTACCCCTAGAACTCTTTAAAGCCTCTTCTGACTGAAGAATTATAATCTATATCACATTATTTTCTTCACCCAACTCCTAAATATATTACCCCCTTGACAGTTTTAGCACCCCCTGATTCCACAATACAAGCCTAATGGTTTGCTGTATACCCAAATGTCATACAAAGATTCCTCTTAACAAACTCTATGTCTGCGTCTCTTGGCCCATATCTTATATGAGAATGAAGTTTAGGGCACAGTTAATGACTACCGTTACATTCTAGTTTCTTGAAGAAAACTTTTCCTAGAACAGTGTTAAATTGTTTGCAGCCTCCATGGACCCTTCATTGGCTTTTGGCTCAGACAGCAACTGGAAGTGGGCCAAAGTACACAAACTCAACCTAGAGTCTCAGTTCTAAATGATATTGCTAAATCTGTTTTTTAACATCTCTGCAAATATCAGGCTAGGCCAAGAACAAGATCCTAATAGACCTGAACCCAAAACCATCTGGAATGTTGAGAAATAGATCAGTGTTTCAGTTCCTTTTCTTAATGTGCAAATAATTTTAAATTAACTGGATGCAAACTTTCCTGCTATAAGAAATAGGAGATTAAGTTATCTTCTCATACTTTATTTTATTGTCATAAATTTGGAGTGGCCTTGAGATAGTGGTTCTTGTATCTAACCACCTCCGAGTAAGAGGGCTCAACATTAAAGAAGAGGATTGCCTTTTCTAAGATTCAGATGGCCAAGAATAATGCTGTACTTCTAGAACATGAGCTTGAAGTCAGCTGTATAAACCTAAACACATTTATGAACCTCAGTTTCTCATCAGTAAAAAGAGGATAATACTTACCTAACCTGGCTGTTTCACTATTAAATCATACATTGTATATGAAGTTTTTTTCCACTGTGCTGGGCACATAGTAACTATTCTTAATGCCATATAGAAAAGAAATTAATTCATCTACATGGAGGGGAATTTACTTCCTGATGAGCAAATCAGAAAGCTTTCTAGGACTAAAACATACGTCCTCTTTGGGCATTAACGAGTGTATCAGTTAGGGTTCAATCAGGGAAGAAGAAGCACTAAGTAACATGGAAGAAAGGACTAGATCCTACTCAGCTAAGGAGCTGGTTAAGATGCCTCAGCAGAGTCAGTGGTCGTGAAGAAAATCTGGATGTGAAGCCAGGGAGAGCAAGATAAACTAGAACCCAGGAGCACAAACTGGAACCCTGCCACCAACGTCAGCGACAAAGCTGGTTGGTGCCTTCCGCCGTGGAGATTCACAGGCTCCTGGTCCGGGACTTGGGAGAGCTGAGGTTGTGGGCCCAGCTGCCGAGCCATACCAACAAGCAGCAGAACAGTGACAATGTGGGTGAGTTGCAGCAGTGGGTGACATCCTGTGCCAGCCTTCAGGGCATCAGGCTGCCGCTTCCCTTGTGTTCTCCAAAATTCATGCAAATTGATTTGTGGCCCTAGCTAGACCCATACAGAGAAGGGAATTCTGAGACACGTAGTTCCCGCTTTGCCAAATTGACACAGGAGGAAGCCACCACATTGAGGTGTCCTTTTCTGTGGCCACTGTAGGTGCCTACCATGTAAAATCTGCTTTGCAAATTCTCTAGTGACAGTCTGCACGAGAATCAGCGGTCATGTGAAAAATTCTAAATTATAAATCTGGAGTGGACTCAAGGTACAGCCCACCTCTATGAAGGTATCTTCCCTACAGCCCACTGACTTAATTTTCCAAAGCATATATTGGAAAATATAACTTCAAATTGTCATTTATCTATCTTCAATCAAGAGACTGACTAATAGAAGCAATAATTAAGATAACACATCTAATTTACCTAAAGAGGTTTCTACTTAATACAGTGTATTCCCCAATTCCTCAAAGAATTCCTTTGCGTACTCTGAGGAGGAGTACCTCGACCATGTTACCTGAGCCAGTTGCTGAAACTCCTTCACGTAGTTGCGTTTTAGCATCACGTCCTCATTTTTTATCAGACGACTGCCATGAGGAACAGCCATGTGAAATCCACTTCTTTGTTTGCCATAAAAATATTTCTAAGGCTACTGTGTTTTCTACTCCTTTGTGCCCCCCCATACATGTTTTTATAAATGGGTAAGAGCTTTGACTCCCTGTGATAACAGTGTATGTGGAGTATCTGCTACAGTGTCTGGCACTATGGTAGTGCGCCAGTATTCTTAGTATCTTGCCTCCAACCGTACTCCCAAGATGTCCACACCAGCAGGTTGAGAAGAAGCCCGACCTCATCTAGGTGCATTTAAGGCAACCAGTACCGGGGAAGTGGCAGCACACATCAGGCCCTGTAGAAATCTAATTTTTCATATCTGAGCTTGCATAAATTGCTTTCTTTCTCTTACTCAGTTTTCTCATTTACAAGATGAGCATAGCACTGCAGAGAGGACTCGGGAAAATGCCATCTAAATTGATAGCATAATGATGATTTGATTCCTGCTGCAAACACAGAATTTAAAAAAAAAAAAACCTTCCCATCAAGTCCTTTTTTCCCTTCTGTTAGATAAAAACAGTTTTGCTTTCTTAGTCTCAAAATCATGTCCCACTAGATGGTTCAGAATGGAAGAGAAGGAAGAGTATGATTTATCTTTCTCAATTATTTTATTATAAAGTGAATTGCATATAAAGTGACTTTTAAAACTTTCTAAATTTAACTTTTATTTTATCCAGTATTCCCTTTGAAAGATTTTCTGATAAGAAAAAAAAAAAATCTCCGGATCAAGAAAACTGCAGCAAAACTAGCAGATGTAGAAACATTTGAAGTGGTCGTCTTAGAGAGTTTGCCTGCTCTCTAAAAGCAAAAATCTCAGAATAAAAGCTTGATATAAACATACTCTTAGCCATAAAGGTATTTAGATAAAAGCTAGCATTCTTGGAATGAATTATACTGACATGGCAAGAATTTCATGATGAGAAAATCTGTACAATATATGAGAGCAACAAACCTAAATATAAAGGTATCCAGAAAAAGCTGTTAGTTTTCATATTCTTCTAAGTAAAGCCAGTAAGTCAATAGCCAGGAAAAATTTTCAATAATTATGATTCAGTCATGTCATTGCTGACAGCATTATCATGCCATATACTGTGGCCTCATTTGAGATTCTTAGGTTTTGTGCGTTCTTCATAGAGGTGATTATTTTTATATTATTTATTTCTCTATTTTCTTTTACATATAATTTATTCCCTTGTCACTGAGTAGTCTTCAGAAGGAAAATCTGGTTCCCTGTTTTTCCTCGTCGTAAACATTTCTCTGTCAGAAAAGATGGGCAAGACTACCCTGATTTCTCTGACACCCAGACGTCGACAGTTTGTCAAATAGAAGTGTCAGAAGCAGGGACTGCCCTAGTTCTGCTTTTCACGTGTTTAGACTTTCTGTCTCTGTCTCGTGCAAAATCTATGTTAATCGTACACATTAGTCAAGCACCCAAAAATAGCTGTATTTAATGTGGCTGGCGATAAGTTATTTCCATACCTGGTAGAGCTTAAGCGTAAACTTAAGTACCTTTCAATGAATAATCTAGCATTAAGTGTTAAGACTGACACTGATTGTGGGTATATATAATTCTTAAAACATCAATAATTGGATGTACCTTGGTGACTAGCCATTTTTCCCTTATTTTTAAGTCAGAATCATGTACAATTAGTGATCTGTGAGATATTCTCAGAGCATCTGGTCCATATCCCTGATGTTGCAGATGAAGAAATAGAGGTCAAGAGTAGTTCAGTGACTTGACTGCAATCATAGAGCTGGAATATGGACTAGAATATGAAGAACTAGAAGGCAGGTCTCCTGATTCCCACCCCAGTATTCCTGCAGTGGTATCAAGCATTCCATTCTTGCTGAAGCGTGGGCATTCGAAGTGTGTCACTCCAGCCGGTGTGTTGAGAATAAACTGAAGGGGCTGAGGTAAGTGTGGAAGCAGAGAGACAAGATAGGATCTGGTCGATTCCAGTGAGAGATGATAGTGGCTTAGCCCTGGGCTCTAACGTGGAAGTGGTCAGGAGGGGTTGGACTGTGGATATGTTTTGCAGGGAGAGTGGACAGGATGTGCTGACAGATTGCATACGAGTTGCCGTAACACATAGCCTCAGTGTCCTGCACACATAGGTGGTCAGGAACTGTTTGATTCCTGCTTTCAACAGATAATTCTATGTCAGGTCCTGTGGTACGGCCTGAGTATAGCCTGCTGAGCTAAAGCAGATGGCTTCTGCCTTCAGAGAAACTAATGCAGTAGTTGGAAACCATAGCTTGAAAAAGTGAACCAAGTAATTTTAAGGCATTGCATAATAATCAGCAGTGTATCAGGTGAAAAATTGCATAACACAATGAATCAGCTCCAAGAGATTTCTCCTGTGTAAAGAATTAGTGGAGATGCAGGCTTGCCTTATTTGGATCACTGATTCCTTCATCAGTATTGACATAGGGTTTTTTAATTGCACTGAGTTCAATTAACACTGTTAATAGGTTTGAATAAAATGTGATTGCAGTCTCATCCTTGTCTAACTTGGTTGAGTCTTATTACCTTTCTGTACCTTAGTTTCTATCTAATTTGCAAAATTAAAATGTTAACATGAGAGCTCCTCTCATGAAGATATGATTAATGGTCACCCCCCCCAAAAAAGAAAAACCTTGCAAATCTTTATTTTTTTTTTAAAGATTTTATTTATTTGACAGAGAGAGACACAGAGAGAGCAGGAACACAAGCAGGGGGAGTGGGAGAGGGAGAAGCAGGCTTCCCGCCGAGCAGGGAGCCCGATGCGGGGCTCGATCCCAGGACCCTGGGATCATGACCTGAGCTGAAGGCAGACGCTTAACGACTGAGCCACCCCGGCGCCCCACAAATCTTTATTTTAATCCACAGAGCAATATAACTTGCTAATTAAAATAAAATTGACAAAAGCATGAAAATTAAAAATTGATAAAATGTTTCCAGTTTGAATTATCTCCATTAATAATAAAGTGTTACCCTTAGTATCTTTCTGTTTTATAGAATCCTTTCTTTCCACATAGCAATGTACTTATATCACATGTCATGAGAGGTTTTCATAAGTGGAAATCTTCGTGTCACAAGCAGTTTTTCTTTACTCTCACATTGTTACTATGACTACAGAATACTTACTTGGGAGGCAGTATTGCACAGAGTGATTAAGAGAACAGGTTTTGCGATTGACAGACCTGGGATTGAATTTTAACTCTGCCAATATCTGTGTGGTCCTGAGCAAGCTATTTATACATTCTGTGTCTCCATTTTCTCTTCTTTAAAATGGGGTTAATGATAACTACTTTAGAGGTTTATTGTAAGGGTTAAGGTCAATAACTGATGTAAATTCCCTAATACTAGGCCTGACACAGAAGCCCTCTGTAAATGATCATTATTATGACCCAAGAATGACAGTTCCTGTTTCACAAGGGTGGGGATTCTTTTTTTTTTTTTTTTAAGATTTCATTGATTTATTTGAGAGAGAGGGAGGGAGACAGAGCACTAGCAGGGGAGGGGCAGAGGGGACAAGCAGACTCCCCGCTGAGCAGGGTGCCTGATGCGGGGCTCCATCCCAGGACCCTAGGATCATGACCTGAGCTGAAGGCAGATGCTTCACGAGCCACCCACCCAGGCGCCCCCCAAGGGTGGTAATTCTAGTTACCCTTCTCAACTACTCACCGCTAATCACTCTCCTTCCTACCTTACCACCCCATAGGAAAAGAGGAAGCACCTTATGGGATACTGCATAAGATTCAATCACTTCCTTCCTTTAGAATCTGATACGTATGATATTCTTTTGATGAAACATTGATTCTGCCCAACCTAATGAGTTTGACCTCTGAATTCCATGCCCCAATTACTGCCTTTTTATTCTTTGATTGCTAATTTATTAGCATGCTTATTATTTTTAAAAGCACACTTATTTTTGAGTGCCTGCGGAAGCATTTTCAGTCAGTATAAAGTCAGGTTAACCTTATTGACGGAATCCAGAGCAAACTCACCCCACTATACTCAGAGATCCCATGTTCATGCAGTGTCTCATTCCCATCCCACTCACTTCACAGTTGCTCTCTCATGCAGCAGAATGTACAAGGCTACCACAAACAGCACACTTGTTCAATTCTTGTGCGCTTATCTCTTGTAAGTGGAAGAGATCTTGATTTAATATTTAGTCCCATTAGCATCTTACCCCACTTCCTCATATTTAGACCTTTTTTTCTGCCAGCGGGCAATAATGAGAAAGGCAAAATCCTTTTCTTTGTGAAATATTTAAATCTCAAAGACATTTATTTATTTAAAAATTAAATATGTGAAAGTAGCTATCATTTATCCCAAGTATTTCTAATTGCAAAGCACCTTCTTTTCTTATGTATAAGAAAATAAGCTATTGGTTTGACTAGTCAGTGCAGAAATGTTGGGACTTTGCAGAAAATTACAGTAAGAGGAAGTTGCTATATTGCAACAAGAGAGTATTTTGATTGCAAATTTTTCCATAAGTGTGGCAATTTGCAACTTGAGAAGAATTTAATAGTAGCTGAGCTTTCAAAATGTAACACAGAAACTGTCATTTTCTTCCACAATTAAAATAAGTGCTTCTGAAAGTTTCAGTATAAGAATGACCCAAATTACCCTCCCCCACACTTCCTCATCCAAAAGTGGGGGGAATGGAGTTTGAACAGAACATCTGTGGACAAAATGAAAGATAAATGGTCTTTTCAGGCAAATGTCTGAAAAGGGGATCTTTTATAGCCAAACAGAATACTATTGCATGCATCGCCATGGTTAAGTAGAGGATCAACAATACTTTCATAATGGCCTTTTATTTTAGCACATTCTATTTTTATGGGTAGAATTATGATTTCAACACACCCATTCATAATTCATCATACAATTATTTGCATATATATCTTTTGACACAGATTTAATGTCCTTTTGCCAGCCACGTCTTGAATTCAAATTTAAACTATTAAGTGCACTAAGATTGTCTCAGTGCAAGTAATGCTAAAGGAGAGTGGATAAAAAGAAATATTTCTTATCTACCAAAAGAAACGACCTACAAAAGAACAGACCTATGCGTGGCTTACTGGAGAAAAGATACCTGGCTTGTTTATTTCCCCTGTTGAAAGACTTCTTCAGGTTAAAACAGTCATCTGATTAAGACTACATCCTATGCTCTTTGCTGATGGTTTGCTCAACTTCCATTCACTCAACCAGTATTTATTGAGCACTTCCTCTGTACTAGGCCTTGTTCTAGGCAGAAGATGAAACAGTGCATAAAATAGACAGAATTCCTCTTTCATGCCATTTATATTCAGAGGGAAAGCTGGGTAATAAACAAGAAATATAAGTACTTTTAGTAATGCTGAGTGCTAAGGAGAGAAATGAAGCAGGGAAGGGAAACAGGAAGTATTGAGGGCAATGAGAATAATAATTTTAGATAGGGAAGCCTGGGAAGAATTTACTAAAAAGGAAGCATTTGAGTTATGATCTGAAGAAGTTAAGGGAGTAACCCACAACAACATCTGAGCAAAGAACAACTCAGACAAAGGGAACAGCAAGAGTAAAAGCCCTAAGAGGGGCCTTTGCGTGCTGTAGCTACAACAAGGGTAGCTGGAGCAAAGTTAGCAAGGGTAGGGGCAGGAGGCAAAGCGTCCAGGCCATACAGGGCCTTCAAGGCCATTGCAAGGATTTCGGCATTCACATTCAAAGTGGGATGAGAAGCCAGTTGAAAGTTTTGTGTAGAGGAATGACGTGATTCAAATCATATTGTAACGAGATCACTCTGGCTCTTCTCTTAAAAATAATGTAAGAGCAGAGGCACGGAGGACAGTGAGGAAATACTTCAGTAATCCAGGTAAGGGATGATGGTAGCTCAGACCAGGGTGCTACTAGTAGAGGTAGTAAGAAAAAGTCATATTGTAAACATATATTTAAGACAGAGCTGATACAGCTTGCTGGTGGACTGGCTGTGGGATGTAAGAAAGGAGTTAAGGTTGACTTCAAGATTCTGGATGGGAACTCCTCTGGGGGTGGGGGGAAAGGAATTGCTATTTACTAAGGGACAGAAGACAGGAGAGGAGCAGATTGGTTGATGGGTGGTGGATATCATAAGCTCAGTTTTGTACACATAAAATCTATTGAGTTAGGAAACCTGCAGCTCAGTCAAGAAGTCCTAGCTAACGATATGAAGTCATACATTACCAAAGATCAGAGTTTGTAGATTTTCAGCTGGGCGAAAGTTCTTTGAACTTTCGCCCAGCTGTTCACTACAGTAAACAGAAAGTATTAGTGAGGGCATTAAAAAGATTTCACTGAGGGGCGCCTGGGTGGCTCAGTCGGTTAAGCATCTTGGTTTCAGCTCAGGTCATGATTGCAGGGTCCTGGGATCGAGCCCCACGTCATGCTCCTCACTCAGCAGGGAGTCTGCTTGAGGATTTCTCTCCCTCTCCCTCTGCCCTTCCCCCTGCTCGTGCTCACTCTCTCTCTCTGTATAATTAAATAAATCTTTAAAAAAAAAGATTTTATTAAATGATAATTTAGGAAATAAGGTAAAAATACATTTTCAAGGCAGTTAATCTTCACAAATGCTTACAAAGGGAATCTATTTTTGGTGGTCAATAAGCATTACGAGCTTATGCTTTAAATACACATACACACTCACACACACATACACAGACACTCACACACTCACCCTACTCCAAACACATAAAAGGTAATGATCAGGGTCAAAAGCAAGATCTAGTCTCCAAGGACCAGAAAAAAAGAACAAAATTGCTCAGTGTTAAATGGGAACTAAAACCACATAGCTGGTCGGCTCTGAGTCCAGAAAGAGATAAAGATGGCTGGGAGTCCGTTATAATGGGTATCAGGGAACAAATGACCTGCAGCCATGTCAGGAAACTGAGGATTGACTTCACTGAGTGAAACCAACTGGGAGAGCAAGCAGAGCTTCCTCGCCCACGAGTAAGGAGGTTGAATAAAAAACAGCCACTGACCAGAGCTCTGACTTGTACTTGGGTGATTCTTTCCTTAGTAAATACAAATTATGGAAAATCCACAAAAGCACTTAAAATGAATTTTGGAATAACAACAGGATGATTAAGAACAGTGGATAGTCAAAAGAGCCAATACCAACTAAACATCCTGGATATGTAAAATATAGTCAGTGAAATAAACACTCTACAAATAGGATAAACCTAAAACTGGATGCAATAAGAGAGAGAATTAGGAAATTAGAAGACATCAGAATGAATTTACCTAAAAAATGTTGCAGAAATATGAAATTATAAAAAATATGAAAAATATATGGTTGATAAATTGAGAGGTGTTAACATATGTCTAGAGGGAAAAAGAGAGACTGCTAAAGACCATTTGAAAACATAATGCCTGAGAATGTTCAGAATTAAAGCAATGATACCTTCAAGGACAACACAATGAATGCGAAATAGGATTATTTAAAAGAAATTATAATTTATACAATTGCAGAATATCAGGGATAAAGAGAAAAATATTTTAAAAGCTACTGAGAGACTAAAGACAACTTGTGACAAATGACAGAGTAGCCACAGATGTCTTCAGAGTAGCAATAAATGCCAAAAGAAAATAAAGTAATATATTCAAATTGCTGAGGGAAAATGATTTTCAACTCAGTATTCTATGCCCAGCTAAGCTATTATTCGAGAGTGAAGGATTTTTATATTTTCAAATGTAAAAATCTAGAAGAGTTTGCTACTCACAGACTGTTATGAAAGAACTTCTAAAGGATATACTTGAACATGAACCTGGAAGAAGGATGATCTGAAGCTAATAAGAAAAATACAAAAATAAAATATATTGTAAATTTCCACTGTCATGAGAAAAGTATTCATCATCATGAAAGCAAAGATTCCAGGCCTCTCTTTTTTTTTCAGTCATAGCACCTTATATGATCTGCTGCGTTAGCCATTATAGTCATGGGTCTGTTCTTAGTGTCTTGCTTATGTGAAATTTTTCATGATATCATTAGAAACTGAAAAAAAAAGTGATACCGATTGTCATTCAGAATGAAGAATTCCATCAGTTCTACTAGAAAAGACTACACAGGATTATAAATTTGCAAATCAGGAGTGCCTAATCACCCCGTCGCTGATGACATCAGGAAACCTTCACTGTCAGGAGCTTATTTATGCATATGAACAATTTTTAATATAAGTTTGTAAGGACTCTTTTGAATATGAGGCTTTTTCAGGGGTCCCCAAGATCACCCAAATGTTCTGTGATTCACTAGAAAGACTCACAAGACTCAGCATGTAGCTCTACCCACGGCTAAGATTTACTACAGTGACACAGCAAGGAGGTGTAGTCAAAGCAGTAAGGAAAAAAGACACCTATGGGATCTGGAGAAATCTATGTGCAGGCTTCCTATGCTTTCTCCTTGTGACAGATCCTGCGGAGTGCATTCTCACCCAAGCAGCAAAAATGCAGTCACATGTATATTGTCTCTGCCCAGGGAAGCCCATTAAAGACTCAGCACCGAAGACTTTTATTGGGTTGGTTATAGAGACATCCTCTGTCTAGCAACTACAAAAATTCTAGATTCCCCAAAGAAAAACAGGTGTTTAGTCCCTGGGTGGGCAAAACAGTCTTGTTGCTTAGTGAAGCTCATGTCAGTATAGGGAACTGTTTACCAGCCAAGTTCCCAGATGGTAGCTGAGGGCCAACCTTGCAAGCAGGCCCCTCTGAGATAGCAGCCTGAAGCCTGCTGTATTAATTCTCTTCTAGAGCCCTATTTCCTTAACTGTAATTTTCATTGCTTTCCCTATTACTTTCAAAAGCATATACTATGGACTCTGAGAAACAAACTGAGGGTTCTAGAGGGGAGGGGGGTGGGGGGATGGGTTAGCCTGGTGATGGGTATTAAAGAGGGCACGTTCTGCATGGAGCACTGGGTGTTGTGCACAAACAATGAATCATGGAACACTACATCTAAAACTAATGATGTAATGTATGGGGATTAACATAACATAATAATAAAAAAAAAGCATATACAGTTGACCCTTGAACAACACAGGTTATTCACTTATATGTGAACTGTATGGGTCCACTTATATGTGGGTTTTTTTCAATAAATATATTGGAAAAATTTTTAGAGATTTGTGACAATTTGAAAAAAAACTCAGGCAAACCACATTGCCTAGAAATACTGAAAAATAATAAGAAAAAGTTAGGTATTGTTGTAAGTATATAGTACATAATACATAAAACATATAAAATATAAGTTAATCAACTGTTCACATTATCGGTAAGACTTCCGGTCAACAGTAGGTTAAGCTGTTTAACAGTAGGCTATTAATAGTTAAGTTTTGGGGGGAGTCAAAAGTTATATGGTTGGTGCCCCAGCTCCCCACCTTGTTCAAGGCTCAACTGTAGTTCAATTCATTTTTTTATTTTAGAAAATGTCATGTCACACAGAAAAATAATAAAATCTCTTAAGATAATTTCATTGTAATATTTTTAATATTTACAAAAAACATCTATGGCTTTGCTTCTTTGAATGTTGGATAAATCTATATTGCGTGCCTAGGAGTTCTTGAGTTTCAACAGTATGTACACTGATTATACTCTGCAATCACAGTCAGTATAAAAACACATCTATGGGGAAAGAAAAGATAATTTTATTTAAAAAAAAAGCCTGGAGAGCATAAAATATATTCTTTCAAGTTGTCTGTTATACATATAGCTCCCTAAAAATAAACCACCACCACCTTTGTCATTTTTAAGAATAATGAACTGTAAGATTGTAATGAGTACTTGTGGAAACACGAAAGGAAAAAAAAACAATCAGTAATTTTATAGACAAACAATTTAGGGAAAATAACTATGTAAATTACCCATACTTGAGCACACTAGCCTGAGTTATTATTTGAGCTCTTATTTTGAAACAAAGAGCACTCAAGAAAATCAACACAGCATAATAGGTTTTATCTTTTGTTTCCTCTCCAAAATTGATTATGAATTTCTGTAGCCATGTGTCCTGCAAAGTTTTGTAAACACACACACACCACATACAGACATGTTTCTATTGCTTTAAAGGTAATTATTTCGGGGTTACGCTGTACATCAGCAAATTATCTGATCCTTATCTTTAGGACTGGTATCCATCTGTAATACCATATTCATGAGAATTAAGTAAACCATATACAAAACAAGAAAATTGCTATATAAGTAGAATGTTATTTTATGAACAAAGATACCAAATAAGAAAGTATGTCACAGAATACAAATGTATTGTACAAAACCAAGACCAGTGAATTTTATGTAAGCAAAATCCAATTACCCCTTACAGACATACCCTTCTAAAGAGAAAGAGTTTGTTACCTAAAATTCATTTTGAAGGAGTATCTGTGAATTGAAATTACACATGCTATCTCTCTACCCTGTTAGCTAGCTAATCATGCGGACATAATTAACCTCATTATACCAGTGAACAACAATGTAGCTTAGTAGACTGTCTGACTAGAACCAGTGATTTGTAGTCATTGAAAGCTAGACCAGTCAATACAGTTGCGGGTTTTTCTCCTAAAACATTAAGCTTTTCTGGTACTTAGCATAGAGCAGACAGGCGGGTTTAGCTGAGATGGTTGTTTAGCTAGGCAAGTATGATGGAGAGAGCATGGTTCAATATAATGATTATAATGATGTCTCATGAAAACTAAGTGAGAAAAAAAAAAGGCACAGAAGGGTGGTAAGGCCGACAAATTGGATGCCTCAGTGAAGATTTTCTAAAAATGACTGGGTTGGAGCTATTGGGCTACATAAAATGTCAGTAATAGAGGCAGTGGTCGGGGTGTGCTTAAGATAACAAACCTGGCCGTGGGGATGGATAGCTGAGGAGAGGAGAAGTAAAGATCATTGGAGATGAGGTACTAACATGACTTACACGAAGATTACTTCCCAGTCCTAGTAACAGAAGTAGGTATGACAAGAAAATATTCATTCAAGTGCTGGTGGCTTATGGAAAGGAATGAACTTCAAAGTAACAAGTGAGAGTCCTTTTTGCCTGACTACTTCATAAGCCCTTGTGAGAAACAAATGAGATATTGCCTGGGAAAACACAATAAACCCGTAAAAAAAAAAAAAAGAAAGGGTAAAAAGTAGTACTGTATATATATATAAGAGTCCTGAGTTTCACCAGTGCTTCCTGCTCTGCTTTCTCTGCCTACAAAAGAAAGACAACGATAATACCCTCTCCCGCTTCATGGTTGATTAGAAAGTTAAGTGACATGATCTATATGAATTTGTTTTGAGTCTTTGGAAAAAGAAAGTATTTTCTCTGACCTGGGTTCAGAGTCATTGTTCAGCTCTTGAGAGTTCTGTGCAGCATTCTGGCACTGCGGATGGCACCCCGAGTGTCAAATAACATTCTTCCCATCCTTTGATTTCAGACATTTCAGCAGTCCTCACTGCAGCACAAATCAAAGAAGAAAAACAAAGGTAAGAAAGGGAAGTGAAATGAAATGAAATGAAATGAAATGAAATGAAATGAAATGAAATATATAGCTGCTTAGTTTGCACTGTGATAATCACCAGCATACTTCACGCATCCTCTCTTGCCTGAGCCCATTGTGGTTTGGAAGATCACAAACCCCTAGCAAGAACTGCCAAGACCAGCTTCTCTTTCAGGTCAATTATGATGAAGGGGTACCTTTTACAATAAATGGTCTCCACTGGTTTTGAGACTGGGATTACACACTCCTGATTCCATTGCATGTCACTTAGGTGGGGGGAAAAGTATTAAAGATTTCCATAGTTTTCTATTCTGGTACAGTGTAAAAATAAGAATTTTTAAGGTTAAGTACCCAGACTTATCTTTATGAGCTATAGATTAATCTTCTACCTTCACACTTGTGTAAAATTTAAAGAGCATTTTTACCTACTATGATCTTTAGGTCCTATAGCTGGCAAGAGCAAAAGAAGAATTTCTTGCAAAGATCTTGGCCGGGGTGACTGTGAAGGTTGGCTTTGGAAAAAGAAAGATGCAAAGAGTTATTTTTCACAGAAATGGAAGAAATACTGGTTTGTCCTAAAGGATGCATCCCTATATTGGTATATTAATGAGGAGGTAAGACAAAGGGTTTTGTTTTCTCATCCATTTTTCTGTCTTTAACCCAAAGAATCACCATTTGAGGACTTAAATTTTAAAATCATATAACCACCTTAATCCTTATTCAGGAGAGTCCCGCTAGTTATTTTTTAATCTGCCTTCTTAAAATGATTGCATTTTGGGGTTCTGGAAAGATAGTTGTCTCAATTATTCAAATGTGGCAACATATCTAAAACACAACACATAAAATTCTGTGTATCTAATTCAAAATTCCAAACTAATTCCAGCAATAGCTTAACTAGAAGGATTATACATGGAATTTGAAATAGATTTTTAAATGTCTCACTTTTGCTTAAAGTTTTAAAATTTTTTGTTTTCTTGGGGGAAAGAAGTTATTTAATAATTTAAGTAAATTAAGAGCACATGAATTTGTTTTTCTTAAAGAATATGTGAACTGGGAGACTAGTTTTGAAAATCTGCAAGTATTCATTTCATTTGGCCCATTTGAGGGATAGGGGAAGGGGAGTGTATATAGTATATTTAAATTGTTCTTATGATTTCCTGCTTCATTTGCAGTAAACAGATCTTTATCCAGAGTAGTTATATCATAACCTACCACAAGAGTATACGTTGATATTTCTTTGACTCTGCATTTATTTTCATTCTTTTGCCATACCCATCTATCAGTTGACCTTATTAAGATTTTTTTTACAATAATTTCTATTGTTAACTTGTTTTCTCAAAAAATGGACATGGTTTAATATGGTGTGCTGGCTAAATAGTCTTACAGGAATACTGTCATGTTAAGACATTCATCAATTTGCATTTGAAGATTAATTTTTGAAATATAATTTAACAACATAATTATGCTTATTATTATAACATAAAATGTCTAGAGGAGTTATGTTTGTTATGGTTAAGAGAATAGACTTAACCCACCTGAGTTACTAAGCATCAGTTTCTTCATTTGCTAAAAGGGGGAGTAATAATAGTACCTAGCTCACTGGGCTATCGTATGGATGAAATGAATCAGTTCATGTAAAGCCCACTTAGAACAATGGCTGGCATACACTCAGTACTCAGTAATATGCTGTTAGTAATATTTTTCAAATTGACCTCTTATTTCATTTGTAAAATCTTAAAGTAACATTTTGCTATTTAATATAAATGCCTATATTATATAGAAGGATTTGGTTATTTTCTGCACTTTTGATATTATTTGTGCCAGTCACACAATTACCTAAAAAGTCTTCTGTTTCACTAAGTATATCTTATTTTAGATATAAAACACAATTTTACCAATATTTTCATTTAACATATATCAAATACTTTTTATATGCCAACCAAAGAGTATCAAAATATAGTCTTCGTTTCTCTTTAAGTTCACTTGTAGATTTGTCTGCTGTATGCTATATTATATTCTATCTTTCAAAATGTAAGAGATAAAAAACTGAGACCCTTTTTTATTGAACAGTAGCTAAGTTTCAGAGTTGTTACTGTGTTAGCCTTGTGAGAAGTGAATGAATAATTCCATAGTATATATTATAAGAATAACAGTGTGATTTTTTAGGAGAAATGTAAAAATCCCTCATCACATCATTATAGGAAGATCATATCTACCCCAAAAATATTTTAAATTGTTCAAAATTTAGAATTTTTAAGTTAAAGACATCAAGGTTGATATAGCAGACGTCAAAGCTGAAAAAGAGATTTGAAACTATTGTGTTTACCCCAAGGTTGGAAGAAAAAAAATACTCACATATTGGAAAATATTGAAAAAGTTATAATACTCTCTTTTTTATAACACACATTTCAGTCACTATCAGTAATAATCAGATTTTTATTAAGTTTTACATTTATACATACATACTGAAAGAATTGAGAATCTGTATTTTTTTTCCTTGAGATAGCAGATGGGGGTGTAATGTCACTTGAACTTGATATGTAAGGAGCCATGAACTGGTAACAGCACAGATTAAAGTTTGGGGGAGTAAAAGTCTGAGGAACTTGGTCATGACCATGAAAGGGACAACAACAATGAAAGGATTTAGCCAAAGGTAGTCTTAGCCTAGTTGGAATAACTTATATCTAACATAACATTTTGGGTAATTCTCCTATCTTGTTTTTCCTTGCCACATTAGAGAGACGAGGATTTTATGGATTTCATTCAATTGTCCAAGTAGAAAATGACTTTTATATATATAGCATTCATAGCAAGGTAGATATTTGAAGATCAAATTAACTTATTTCATTTATAAAATCTTGAATACACAGCATATTTATTTTTTAATTTTATTTTATTATGTTAATCACCACACATTACATCATTTGTTTTTGATGTAGTGTTCCATGATTCATTGTTTGCGTATAACACCCAGTGCTCCATGCAGTACGTGACCTCCTTAATACCCATCACCGGGCTAGCCCAACCCCCCACCCCCCTCCCCTCTAAAACCCTCAGTTTGTTTCTCAGAGTCCATATTCTCTCATGGTTCATCTCTCCCTCCGATTCCCACCCTTCATTTTTCCCTTCTCCTAATGTCCTCCATGCTATTTCCTATGTTCCACAAATAAGTGAAACCATATGATAATTGACTTTCTCTGCTTGACTTATTTCACTTAGCATAATCTCCTCCAGTCCCATCCATGTTGATGTAAAAGTTGGGTATTCATCCTTTCTGATGAGTGAGCAATACTCCATTGTATATATGGACCACATCTTCTTTATCCATTCATCTGTTGAAGGGCATCTCAGCTCTTTCCACAGTTTGGCTGTTGCGGACATTGCTGCTATGAACATTGGGGTGCATATGGCCCTTCTTTTCACTACATCTGTGTCTTTGTGGTAAATACCCAGGAGTGCAATTGCTGGGTCATAGGGTAGCTCTATTTTTAATTTTTTGAGGCACCTCCACACTGTTTTCCAAAATGGCTGTACCAACTTGCATTCCCACCAACAGTGTAAGAGGGTTCCCCTTTCTCCACAACCTCTCCAACATTTGTTGTTTCTTGCCTTGTCAATTTCTGCCATTCTAACTGGTGTAAGGTGGTATCTCAATGTGGTTTTGGTTTGACTATCCCTGATGGCTAATGATGATGAACATTTTTTCATTACACAGCATATTTAATTCAGGTTTGATGAAAGACTTTTTTGGAGGCAGAAAAGGAATTGAATTAGTAAACTTCAATGTATTTTACATCTGAACATTAAAAATTATAGAAAATTATGAATGGTGAATGTGGACTGAAGCTATTTTATATGTTATGGAAGTATATGTACATTCTGGTGAGAAAATTACTTATAAAACATGTTTCACTTTGACAATTTAAAGAATTTTCTATCTTCATTCTAATATAAGGAGTTTTCAAAATTTCTGTGTATATCTTAATTTGTAGTACTCTAAATGTTCAAAGTATATCTTCAGTTTAATGGAATATAACAAATAAGAGTGGAACTCTAATCTCTAAAATGTCAAATTTAAGAAATTAAATGAAAAGATTTATTATATAAATTTTTAAGGCATAGTTATATAGTATTATCAGCTTCAACCCTTTGTGTATAATACCCTAAATAAGACTGTTGCCTCTTCAGGATGAAAAAGCAGAAGGATTCATCAGTCTGCCTGAATTTAAAATTGATAGAGCCAGTGAATGCCGCAAGAAATAGTAAGTTGATTTTATCTGGGGAGAGGGAGAGAAAGGAAGTTTTTTTTTTTAATTTCTAGCTTTTAAATTATAGGTTGCTTATCTAATGCTTTCAAATTGAGATAATAAGAAAGCAGTTTTGTGGGCAGAAAATTGAATCTTTTAGTGATTCTGTCATCATGGCAGAAGCATTATATATGTGAACTCAGGTTAGATGTTGAGGTAATTTTACCCATAAAAATTATTTGGTTCTAACTTATTTCCCAATTTGAAATAAAATAAGTGTACTTTGTTTCCTTTTGCAGTGCATTCAAAGCCTGTCATCCTAAAATCAAAAGCTTTTATTTTGCTGCTGAGCATCTTGATGATATGAACAGGTAACATGTTACTTAAATTTCAAAGCACTTAGAAAGTCAGTTAGGCTTAGAATTCTAAACTTTCCACATTAATGTTAGAGAATAATGTCACTGTGACCGATCAGTTTAAATAAAATGGACTCAGGCATAGCTGCATCTAGCCTTAGCTAATTTCAGAGAATAGCATTTTAAAGATCAAAATGAACTTGTTGACTGTTTATCAAGTTTACCAAAAATGTGCCTGAATCCATATATAGACCAAAAAAAAAAAAATCCACTGTAAAAAAAAAAATTTTTTTAAGTCCATTTCAAGAATGTGTCTTCAAATTTATTTCCAGGTTGGGGGAAAAGATAATCACCCCCCAAAAAACTAACTTTTCCAAGTGCTGAGTATTTATGGCACAACATCCATCTCAATTATTCAGTTCTAAGCAAAGTTAGTATTGCTTTTTGTCATCTTTCTTCTATCAGTGGAAAAGATTATACTGCCAAGTGATTAGATGGCTACATGGTTATTTGGGGCTGCTGGGAAGGAGGGAGAAATATATATATATTTTACATATACATATTATATATATATATTCCCATCATCTACAACATTCTGCTCCAGGTTTCCACTTTAGCTTTTATGAATTTGATGCTTTCTTCCTTTTCCTTCCTTTCCCCTCTCGTTTCTAGATTCAGAGAAACTAGATTTAAGATTCAGATTTTTCCTTTTCACAGGTCTTCCACAGGTCTTGCATATGACCTATATAACTTGCCAACAGTTAGGGAGAGGCAGCATAGCGTAGTGATTAAGAGCATAGACTTTAGAACCAGACTGTCCAAATCCCAGCTGTCGTGCTTACTAGCTGTGTGACCTTGGCTATAGAACTGGACCAGTTTATGCCAGGTATTGGCCCCTTGAAAAAGATGGACATAATAACCATCTCCACCCAGGGGACTATTGTGAGGAGCAAATGAGCACACATAAAGGGCTTAGAACAGTCCCTGTTCAATTGTAAGTGCTGTTTAAGTGTTTGCTGGCAATATATATTCCTTTTATATACTTTGGACTCTTAGCCCATTTACCTTTCTTTGTGTGTCTCCAAAAAATTTAGTATCCAGATATTTTTTTAAAGATTTATTTATTTATTTGAGAGACAGAGGGAGCAAGAGTGGTGGAGGGGCGGTGCATAGGGAGAGGGAGAGGGAAAGTCTGAGGCAGACTCTGTACTGAGTGCGGAGCACCACGCGGGGCTCAGTCTCACCACCCTGAGATCATGACCTGAGCTGAAACCAACACTCGGACACTTAACTGACTGAGCCACCCAGGTGCCCCAGTATCCAGATCTTTTTAGGCACAAAATGGTGCAACTTTATAAATGTGCTTGAGCACACTAAATGAACACTTGATATGCTTTTATAGATAATCTTGGTTTTTTGACACGTGGGAGTAAAGGCACGCTTTGTCCAAAGCAAGGAAATGAATACAAGGAAATGGCGAACAAGTGTTCAAAACACTTGATAAAATATGTTATTATTGGGACGCCTGGGTGGCTCAGTGGGCTAAGCGTCTGCCTTCGGCTCAGGTCATGATCCCAGGGTCCTGGTATTGAGCCCCGCATCAGGCTCCATGCTCGGCGGGAAGCCTGCTTCTCCCTCTCCCTCTCCCCAGCTTGTGTTCCCTCTCTCTCTCTCTGTCAAATAAATAAATAAATAAAATCTTTTTAAAATATATGTTATTATTAATAAGGGAACTGAGTCTTTCTTGTACTTCCCATAATCTTCTTTTGATTTATGTTACCATCCTTGAAATTTCACACTAGGCAATTAGAATTTGGAGAGCCTTTTCTCCTTAATTTGTTCTCAAAATGAAAATGTTCATTCACATGCTCATGGGGTGAGGGGCAGGTTGTAATGCTCTATTTTGTGTTTTAATAATTTTATAATTCTACTGTTCTAGTTACTCACTATCTATTTTATTGCATGTTGAGCTCAGTGCCCTTGGGATGAATATGAAATGTTTACATCATGACCAAACAGAATTAGTGGTAAAAATGAGCATTATCCCATCTTACAAGATGGATACACTAGAACACAATCACCTCTATCTGAGAATTAGCATAACTTAATTATTCACAAAACATGTTAATCAGGGTCTTTTTAGGCATAGAAAATGCCTTTTTATGAACTATAAAACCGTTCCTGGTCTCCACTCCCTGCCTTGTGTTAGCAATAACTTCAAAAGTGTGTCATGTCACTATTCTTCCCTGATACTCCTATGGATGTATCTGGTTCAGGATCTCATAGAAGAAGCTAAACCAAATCCATGTGTTTCATTTTGTTTTTTCTAAGTGATGAGTCAAAGGAAAAAAAATGGATGAGATCAAATATGTTATCTCCACATCATACATTTAAGAGTGCTGTTTTATGTGAGCCTTGTTATGGTATGCTATAACCTTCAGAATTACGTTGTCTTGAAATACTGAATCTTTTTAAAAATTTAAGTATAATGGACTTTTATTGCTTTTTCTTTTTTTATAATCATATTCCCAATGTGTATTTTGAATAGGCAAGTTTTTAGAAATTACTTGTTAATAGGAGGAGTGCCAGTGCTGGAAATAAACAGAGGATTAGTGGTGGGAGAGATGCCCCCCAACAATTTTGTTCAGTAGCCTGATCGTTACATAACAGCAAGATAATCTGGGTGTTAGTTCATTCCATATATAATCTTTTAAAGGAATGTACCTAAGTCTTCAAGAGATTTTATATTTATAATATCATAGTTATGCTAATTATAATATAAATATAAGCTTTATCTGGTTATTTCTTAATTTCTAAAGCACTAGCATATGTATTTTAAAAATATAGTGTGAGTTTTGACAGGACCTAGTAATTGAAATGAAAAAGCACTCCTTAAATTTAATTTTCTTGTATAAAATATCTGCATGTGTGTATACTGAGAAACACACACTCATACATATACCCAAATTTACATATACCCATCTATACATACATATACACATACCCAAATGTATGTATATATACATATATATACACATGGAATATTAAAATCTCACCTTCTATTTTCTGAGCAGCTGTAAGTTTGATTGTGAGGTAATTTGCAAAAACACTTTTTGAGGCCCCCACCACCATCCATCTGTTTCCTCCTCAGAAATGAGCACTGAAACATGAAAAAAAAATTGCCAGTCTTTGTGAAATCTGTGGGAAGAAAACAAAATATCGTGTTTCTCAAGTATTCTGAAACTTATTTACTGAATTCATTTGGCCTATATATTCCTTATCATGTCAGCACATAAGTCCTTACAATTGTGAGGATTCACCCATTTCTCTTTGGTAATTACTTTTTGTACATTACTCCCGTAGTTCTTACTCATTTTTTTTCTTCTCAATACATTATTCTCTAAACACTTGACAACTTCGTGGGAATGTTTCCTTTAGGCTCAATATCTCCATACCTATATTATCTTGTTTTAAAACATTAGTGTTGCGGCGCCTGGGTGGTTCAGTCATTAAGCGTCTGCCTTTGGCTCAGGTCATGATCCTGGGGTCCTGGGATCGAGCCCTGCATCAGGCTCCCTGCTCGGCGGGAAGCCTGCTTCTCCCTCTCCCACTCCCCCTGCTTGTGTTCCTGCTCTCGCTGTCTCTCTCTGTCAAATAAATAAAATCTTTTTAAAAAAATGAGTGGTACAGTAAGGTGCTGAATATAGACCGAGTATTAAAGCACTTCCCCATCATTAAATTCAATGCTTATATCCCTAACCGGTTTTTCTTAAAATAGCCTCCCCCCATTCCTAGCACCTTTGACTTCCTAATTTTTCACCTAGCTATTTTTGTAAATGGCACTTGATAATAACTTGACATATGTTTATTTGTATCCCTATTTATTGTCTGTTGCCTTCACTAAGATGTAGGCTCTGTGAAGGCAGACGCTTGGTTTTGTTTCTCTCTACGTCCTTGGTGCTTGGAACAGGACCTTGCAGACATAGGTTCTCATTAAATATTTCTTGACTCCATTACTGCATATATATCTGCTGTTTATAATGACCTATAAATACCAAATTATACTGCAACAAGTATATAGGTCAGCCTCTTCAAGCTGCGGTCTTAAGGACAAGTTTATCCAAGACAGCACCAACAGCAGTGTGGTGTTCAGCCTTTTGTGCGTGTACACACTGGCCTGAGTAAGCCACACGCTTTCTAAAGAGTTTTTATCATGAACAGAATTTTTCTTCCTAAAAGCAGTCGAATTTTCAATTGTCTTGTGACATTTAGCAATTCTGGAACTCACTGAAGGCAGGAATTATGTCTTATTCATTTTCGTGCCCCCAAAACATAGCTCATTGTTCAGCATATAGCAGGCACTTAGTAAATTTGTTGAACTGAAAAATCAAGGAAGCCTCTTTTTAGTTTTCTGATTCATCTCATAAAGACCTCATTGTTCTTTAAACTCCTGACAAAATGAAATTTCACTGATGTTTTTTAAAATAGTCAGTATGAGGTACTAGATTAAAATCTAATAATACATGTTCCTATAGTGCTATTATCATCATTTTCACCCAAAAAGCACCAGACAAGTCTTTCTCAAGAGTGCTAAAAGTTGTCTTGCAGTACAAATTCAACCCCTTACTCACTACAAATGACCTGTAGACTAAATTTTAATTTTGACCTTTTACTAGTGATTAGAGTCCTTTTTAAGGGTTATTTATCATGAAGTTGACTTCTTATCATTTGTAATTTTTTGGAGTGTGTGAGTGTACTCTATGCTACTGAATTTATTTGATCAATCTTTATTTTATTCCCTTTCTGTTCCAGTCCCTTCTTCACTTCCCAAAAATACTTGAGGTGATAATTACATTGTAATTATCAAAATAAAGTTGAGCTTTAGGTGACTTATTGTTAAAATTAAAGCATAAATTTCCATGGATGTGATTTTGTCAGTGAGAGATACATATTTCCTCCCTTTTCAAGATATTCTAAGAATCTGCTGCACAGTGAATACCACTGGACATAAGTGCTGTAATACATGACTCACTTCAAATCACATCGTCTTCCATCTGACACAGGAGATAAACTCTTGGGAGAAAAATTTCTCAAACACAATTTTTTCTTAAAAATATATCTTGCTCAGATTATTCCACAGTTTAATGATGTTAACTCTACTATGGTTTCCAAACTTATGGTAGTTTGGAAGGGGGGTTCTTCCTTAATTTCTGATTTGGGAAAGTATATGGATCATAGCTCAGAATGGACCGATGGGAAAGTGTCAGGTTAATTTAAAGATTTTATGATTTGATAATCTGATGCAGTGTAAACAGCTGAAATAATGAACACAGGGAGAGATCTGGTGGGACAAAAGATGGAAATTGAAACAATGCAGGCCCCTACACTGGCAATGGCAGCACTACTGAGAGAGGAAAGATTTATTTTTAGGTTACTATTATGCGTGGAAATAAATTTTCAGGATCTGAACAGAGGTTAAAATTATGTTTGTTCATTTTGTCTTTAGAAAACCTAATACCCTTGTATTTAGAGACAAAGTTCCAAAGTACTCCTGACATGTGTTTCCCCCTGGATCACTAAACTTAACTGACCTTCTTCAAAACTAATATTTCATAGTAAAGTTTATTTTGACAGGCAAGGTCCATAACTTTCTCCCTCATCAGTATATATTGTATGATATTAAGTAACTGTAAAAGAGCATTTGCTCTGAAGACACAATCAGCAGTGATATTTGGAGTGCTTCTAAATTGGGAGCAACAGAATTAATAGGGATCTGATCATCTTAAAACCCTCTATATTACAGATATGAACAGGTTTGCCTAAGACTTTTCTATCAAAATAGCATCTTTAGTGTGGGAACAATTTGTACTACAGCAAATTGGAGCTCATTGAAGACTCCATGTGTCAAGAGTAGCAAAGAACACATCTTTTATGTAGAATTATCCCATATATTCTTAAACATCTTAAAATAAATATTTTTATTAAGTTTTGTAATTTGGGGGCTCCTGGGTGGCTCAGTCAGTTAGTCGTCCAACTCTTGGTTTCGGCTCAGGTCATGATCCTCAGGGTTGTGAGATCGAGCCCCGCATTGGGCTCCATGCTGGGCTTGAAGTCTGCTTAAGATTCTCTCTCTCCTTCTCCCTCTGCCCCTACCCCTTCCCTCTCTAAAACTAATAATAATAATGTTTTTTATTTTAATTCCTGTTTAGTTAATATACCGTCTTATTAGTTTCAGGTATACAGTGTACTGATTCAGCAATTCTTTACATTACTCGGTGGTCATCATGACAAGTGCACTCCTAATCCCCTTCACCAGCCACCCCCCCCCCCCCGCAACGTACCTCCACTCTGGTAACCATCAGATTGTTTTCTAGAGTTAGGAGTCTGTTTCTTGGTTTGTCTCTCTCTTTTTTTCCCTTCATTTGTTTTGTTTCTTAAATTCCACATATGAGTGAAATCATATGATATTTGTCTTTCTCTGACTGACTTATTTCACTTAACATAATACTCTCTAGCTCCATCCATGTCGTTGCAAATGGCAAGATTTCATTCTTTTTGATGGCTGAGCAATATTCCATTGTATATATGCCACATCGTCTTTATTCTTAAAATAAATATGTTTAAGAAGTAAAATATAAAAAATTAAGTTGCAATATTACTGATTTTAACATTTGTTTTTTTCAGGTGGCTTAACAGAATCAATATGCTGACTGCGGGATATGCAGAAAGAGAGAGGATTAAGCAAGAACAAGGTAAAGGAATATTTTTTTTTTTAGAGTCATGGGGTTTTTGTTTTGTTTTGTTTTGTTGTTATCCTATACAGTGATTCACTACTATCATTTGAATGAACATGCAGTCACCAGGCTGTGGTTATTTCTCTTCTGGGCACTTTGAATCCAAACCATAGCATCTTATAGGTAAGGTCTAGTAAACTAAACAGGTGGGGAATAAACTCTGAAATTTTTGGAGCACCTAGTGTGGAGTTCGTTGCTGTCTCTCTCAGTCTTTTTTTCAAAGGAGGAAAAAATCTTAAAAAGTCTGTAATTGATCCTAAATATTGGCCAAAGTTCAGGTCCTTATTGGTGCATTGTTTTTTTCTGTTTAGCAGCTTCATAGACATTTTAGTGGACTTTTATGCAAAGAACTCAGATGGATGACCCCTTCTTCCATAAATTATCTCAGTTGGTTATGTTCTTCGGTTCTGTTCATCTGTTACTCTGTGATCTTATGGAACTTGCCTCGGTATTGACCTCAGATTTACAAAAGACAATGTCATTATGCAAAATTAAAATTTTACTGAAAGTTGTAGTCACCATTCCGAAGTTGCTTTACATTTCCAAAAAGTGTTTATTGTACATCCCTTGGAAGCATCAACAGGTGTTGGAAGTCTCAAAAGAGACCCAAATCAGAGAAATTCTACAGGTTGATATATATACAAACATATTTCCAGTTGTGTCTCCGGTGGGCATAGCCTATTTGTTTATGTGGAGACTCTAAAAACCTTCTGTTTCCTCTCAGAGTAAAACCTCAGCCAAAACTTTTTTAAACATCTAAAAGCTAAAGGTTAGAGAGTTCTAAAGAAGATAACCAGATCACAAAACCAATCTGTCAGCAAATGTTTAGGGCAGGGGTTGGCAAACTTTCTGTGAAGAGCCAAGTAGTTAATGTTTTAGGCTTTGCAAGCCCGTAAGATTTCTGTCTAAACTGGTCAAAGTCGGCCATTACAGTATGAAAGCAGCTGTACACACATGAGGGATGTGTCTGGGCTCTAATAAAGCTTTATTTATGGATACTGAGATTAAATTTCATATCATTTTTTACATTTCAAAAAATATTCTTCCTTTGATTTCTTAACCATTTAAAAATCTAAACACCATTCTTGATCCACAGGCCATGTAAAAACAGGCAGAGAGCCTCATTTGGCCTGCAGGCCTTAGTTTACCAACCCCTGGTTTAGAGCCATTGGGTGAGGGAATGAGAATGGGTAGAGCACTGAAGGGTGAGGAGTTAGGGCAGGAAGATTTCAAAGAAATAGCAAAACATGGTTCCTGCCATTAGGAATATATCATCTTGTTGAGGATCTCAAAGATACACCCTTGAAATTGCCTGAGAAAAACAAAAACAAAAAAAGAAAAACGAACAAGCAACATAAAGTAAATGAGTCCTAATGATTGCACAACGTGCAACTGACGAAAAATTTGCTAAGTGGATGCAAAATTAAAAAAAAAAAAAACCTGGGAAGGAGGCAGGATTAATGAGGAAATAACTTGCTAGAGGAAGTGATCGTGAGCCTGATGTAAAGTCAGCAGAAGAGGGGAAGAGAAGATATTTTATTCAATATGAAGCTTTTCTGTGTAATGCCTTCAACTAGCACTCTGTTTAAATTAAGGTGAAATAGGCACCCATCCTGCCTGAAATTACACTGAATTCTAGTAGAAAGGGTACTCTTAATATAATACAGAAAATGAAATGTAAGAAAGTACAAATCAAGTTCTGTGGAAATTCGGCTGGAGAGATTGCTTCCAGGAGGGGAATGGGAAAAGACTTTATGTCGACTCCATTATTTGAACTCATTCTCACAGGATGAGAAGGAAGTAGAGTTAAGGAAGTAACGAAATAAAGCATTCCTGAGAGTGGAAGCAGCATGGATACTTCCACAAATAACGTGGAAGCAATCTCCATCAAATCAGGGTGCAGAGGCAAATCCCAGCCAGGACTAGGAAATGTCAGGCCAGTTATCAAGCCACATTTTTTCATTGTTAAAAGTTTTTTAAAGGAATAAACCTTTCATATTTCAACTTAACTTATAGGCCTAAAATTGTGTTAAGAGTACTAAAAAAAATACTAGTCTTCCTTTTCACATTTTTTTAAAGTCATAAAAGAGTCCTTTATAGGTGCATACAGATTTGTTTCTGATTCTTTTAAGATGCAAGAATTAAAAGTGAGCAATGTACAGATAGAAAAAAAATGAATCTTTGAAAAAAAATGTAATGTACATAAGGAGTCTTGGACTTTCAGGCTCAACTCTTGTATTTTATCACTTTGAAGCTTAGCATGGTCTTGATTTTAGTGAATTTTCTTTGTACGTGGTATTATATAGTCGAATTTCATTGTGGATTAAAGAACTGGTAAGTTATATTGCACATGCAAGTTCCAATAAGTATTCAGTCCATGGATTCATGCTGCCCTGGTCATGTGAGTATATATTTTAGTGCCTTCTGGAGTGGTAGGCATTCATTGGCAGAAGCTAATAGTTAATAATTCACCTCTCTCTTGCTAGCACATCGCAACCAGAATCTCTGAAGTAATTTGGATTTCCACATAGAGTATATATTCCTCAGGCACTCTGACCTAGGTCAGAAACATACGACACTTCCTACCTTCTGCACAATTAGGTCTCATGGTATATTCTGCAGAGAAAGCAACTGGATCCATGTATCTACTCCACACTTCTGTACAGTTCTTTGACATCTCCTGAGAACCGTTCTCAGTACTGAAGTTAAACTTCATACAAAATATAGCTCTTTGAGGGTTGGGAAACATTCACAAACATGTAAAGGAGTAACAACTGCCAAGCACTTTTTATTTAAGTAGCCAGTGCAGCTTAGAAGTGACTCTTGCATTGATTTAAATAAAAGTTTAGTGAATTGCTGTCTGTAGCTACAGAAGTGTAAAGGATGTGGGCTTCTCTTTCATTATTTATTGTTGTACTTAGAGAAAACAGGGTTACACTAAATTATCAAGATCACAATCTGGCTAATTGTCTGCTAATCATTTTTCTATATTTTTCCACCTTCAAGTCAGACATTCATGACACATTATTTTCTGTCATACATAAGGTCTTTCTAAAGCTTTAATCACATAAAAATGAATGAAATATATTTTTTGGTAGTTTTAGATGAAAAAGTCATTCTTTTTTTCAAATTTTCCTTTTATATCAACATGAGAAGTGAAAATGTTCCTGTTCTATTGACAGCACTGTTTATTCATGATTACTTATAAAATTGAATACCACTACAAGAGACATTAAGAGTTCCCATTTATTTTGTGCTAAATAGAAAGCTAAAAAAAATAATTTGCTCTTAGAATGCAAATCAAAATGGTTTCAGCCTCTGAGCAAACGGTGTGCCTGTGATTTTCTACACAAACCCCAAATAAACCATGATTGAATTTTCTGTGTAGGTTCCTCTCTGGCATTGCTCTCTCAAAGACACACAAGTTACTGTGAGAAATGAAATTAACTTACAAGGTGGGATTTCAGTCTTTTCTTTAGCAACCCAAGAAAGCTATAGATTGATGGTACTTTTTAGTAAACCAAGAATTACATCAAACAGTGGACTAGAATTCTTCCTAATTCAGCTAAGGGAGAAAAGGAGAGAGAGAGAATCTCCCACATCTATCACTTGTAGTGATAGCTATAGAGAATTGTATAAAATGGCAATCCTCTCCTTCTCAACATGCTGATAAGGACCACTTGAGGTACTAATTCTTTGAGACCCCCCCCAAGGTATCAGTGCAAAGATCAAGGAGAAACTCAACACAGGTGCCACAGTTTCATGAAATAGTGGAAAGGGTAAAAACAAAGTGATCTTAGTAAACCACTGCTTGGGGGTGGGATGGGGGTTGCTGATCCCTTCACCTCCAGCAGTGACTTCGCTGTAGTATTTCAAGCTCCCACAGAACTACCTAACCCAGATCCCAGAACTTCAGAATTCACTTTTCATTGCTGCAACTTGCTACAAGAAAAAAAAATGTCCAAGAAGATAAACACAAGGCATCTATCTCCTATGTGATCTGGGTCACACTGTCCTAGCATGCTACCTACAAATCCACCCAAGAAGATCAGGGGTCCTAATATTTATTGAGTGCTGTCAAGGTGCGAAGCACTTGAATATATATTACCTTATTTAGTACCCACACACACACACATACACACATACACACAACTCTGAAAGGTGGTTATCATTAGCCCCCTTTTACAGATGTTCAAAGAGACTCAGGTTTAGTAACCATCACAAGAGCACCTACATCTGCCCAACTATATAGTTCATGCTTTTCCCACCATTGTTTGTTGGGTACATCTCTGGGCAACTACATCAATTCATATTTGAGGGGAAACTTAGTATCCTGGCTGTCACCAGCATGGTCCATTGTAAATTACCAGACACAAGTTTAGATTAACTAGTTTCTGCTTATCTTTTAGTCAAAGGGAATAATTAAAGTTAGGAATAGCATTTTCAAAGTTTTTGTATTTTGAGACCTGAATATAATAATCTCCATGGCTAAAGAATTGCTGTTCATGTTAGCCCGAGTAATAGAGCAGCGGGAGGAGGGGGGCTTAAAGCATCATGTATAGGGATGCCTGGGTGGCTCAGTCAGTTAAGTGTTTGACTTCAGCTCAGGTCATGATCCCAGTGTTCTGGGATTGAGCCTCGGCAGGGAGCCTGCTTCTCCCTCTCCCTCTGCCTGCCACTTCCCCTGCTTGTGTGCACTCAATCTCTCTCTCTCTCTCTCTCTGACAAATAAATAAAAATCTTTTAAAAAAATTTTTAAAAAGCATCGTGAATATATGTCAAATTAAATTCTCCCACTATGTCATACAAAAGAGTCCCTTCAAGGTTTAGGGCAAGGTGATTTCTTAGTTCAAATCCCAGCTCTACTACTTTCTATTCAGCATATATAGTAAGTACTTAATATTAGCTATATTTATTAATAAGTATAGCAAGGAAAATTTATATAAATATTACAGTATAGGAATTCCTGGGTGGAGAGGGGTTCCTGTAAAAATATGTGCCATGATTTTTCACCTAAATCTCAATATCATTTAGGCCTTATGATGGTTCTTTTGTGATTTGGATTTTCATAAGAATAAGGAACATATGTCTTAATACTTTTTCACTTCCTTTACCATCTGAGATTCATATGGGTAATACTTGTAGGTTTTTCTTTGTAAATCTTGTAAAGAATTAACCCAGAGTTAAGAATGGTGAAGATATTAGTGGAACAGGTTCTGATTATTGGCCTTTGTGCTGTATTTCACTTACTCAACTGATTTATCTCTCAGTTTTTTCCCTTCCCTCTTGCCTGAGGTCTGCCAAATCTAGCGGCTTACATTTTCTACCCTTTTAAGTAGTTCTGGAAGTTTGGAACTTGCGGCCCACATCAGCAAATTTGCCCTTTTGCATTTGGCAAGAATCAGGATTTGCCATGTGTTTCCAAGTAGAGGTGGGAGTATGGTGTTATAGAGATTCATGTCAGCATGACTCTGGAAACAGCGATTGTTAGATAACCAGTGAATTGAAGCCAGAAAAAAAGAATTGAGAACGTTATTTTTAGAGCTGTTTATATCTGTAGAGATCTACAGCAGTGTGTGTGTGTGTGTGTGTGTGTGTGTGTGTATAGCTTTTCTTTGAGTGTTCATCTTTAGGGTAAAATGATACACCTTTCAGAGGCATCATGTGATATCATTCATTAATTAAAGGTTCGGTATAATTTGGCCTGGAATCTAAAGCACCCTAAACCCGATTTGGCTTATGCAGTGTCTTTTTCTTAACTCCTTAACATTGTAGCTATGTATAATTGCTTGCTTTAAAGGTTGGAATTAGGTGATTGTACTCTTCCTTCTTCCTCAAAACCCAGCCGAAAATAAGTAGGAGTAGGAGGTGCTGGGGCTTGGAGTAGGAGGTGCTGGGGAGCAGGGTGTAGGAGTGGAATTTAAATTTCCTTGTGTTAGCTGGTAGTTTATGTTCCTGAAAATATGGCTAGAAACATTTAATAGAATGTTATTGTATCTATGTGTGTGAATTTACAGATTACTGGAGTGAGAGTGACAAGGAAGAAGCAGATACTCCATCAACACCCAAACAGGACAGCCCTCCACCGCCCTACGATACATACCCACGGCCTCCCTCTGTAAGTTGCCAACAGGCATGTATGTAATTTGGCATCAGATTCTTCAGTGATATCCCTTCGTTCGTTAAAAACAGCTATGTAGTGAATTGTATGTCAGACCTCAGGATTCCTAAGAGGAAGGAAAATAGGGAGTCTAAAAGCAATAAGGGGAAAAAAACTTTAAGTATGCAAAGACTGTTTAATCAGGAGAAACAGTCACCACAGATTCCAGGCGTAATAAAAATCTGCCCAGGTTTATTTAAAAAAAATCCTGTTTCTGTCAGAGTAGCCTTCATGGAAATATCAGCAAGAAAAAAAGTTTTCTTAGAAAAAGATATATAAATGGACCTTATGTATTTCCACACTAATAAAGTTCATTCCTGTGTCCTTCAGAAACAACTCATAAAAATTAATATTATATCTGTATTGAACACATGTTTTGACATACAGCTTTTTAGACAGTCATGGGGTCTGGTTTAATGTATGTGTTTATATGGTACTCCAGACTTCTTAATGTGTGTAAATGATTCTGTGTATACACTGTACTTTAATCTTTTAATGGGATAAAACAGCTGTCCTGGTTTTCTTAGGACTATCCCAATTTATGCCCGTTTCCCATCAGAATTATTAAGAGCATCTCAGTAGTGTCCCAGTTTCGACTATATATTGCATGCTTACGGCATCTTAAGAGTCAATTCTGCCTGTCCTGGGACTGAGTCGTCCACATAGGAAATGGAAGCTGAATTTAGGTGACAAGAGCAGCCAACCTAATTGCACCTCCATATTACTCTAGAAGATTTTAAATAAGAAAGGCACTACACAAGATGTTGATATAATTTGAGGACACTTCTCAACCTTGGCTATGCATAAGAATCACCTCTGGAACATTTTAGAAATGCAGATGCAGACATTAAATCAGCATATCTGGGACTACAAACAGCTCAATGGACTAGACTATGGACTTTTGCAAACAGGGGCCCTGTTGGATGGATCTACACATCCCCGTGGCCTAACACAGCACTGGCATTTATTTATTAAGTGCTTAATAAATATTTCTGAAATAAACACATGGGCACTTTTGGCCAATAACTAAAAGGGAAGCCACATTTTTAATAACCACGCTTGATGACAGTGTCTATTACCTAAGAATTGTTCCTCTATATATGCACATTTCTTTAATAAATGCTGCAGTTTACTGAGTGCAACAGAATGCAAGAAGGAGCGATAGAAATGAAATCATGAAGTCAGTGACAAGATATAGTTTATATCATATTTTCCCTCTTTCCCTAAAACATCAGGGCCTGAATAATTCCTTTAAAATATTTCTAAAAGAGGAAGAAAGGGAAGCTGCAGCTTCAGGGGACAGCTCCTTAATCACAGCAGCGTGGGGATTTCAAGAAGGAGACTTTATATGTTATTAACGTGTGGGAAGATAAACTGCCCCCAGAAGATGCCACTTAACTTCTCCTCCTTTAGCCAGAGCGGCTGTATGTGCTTTCCCCTCAGCTGGGCTTGTCCTGACCACAGCTGCAGCCCCATTTGCCAGGATCACATTTGATAAATCTGCCTCCTCCTGCCAGAAAGGGGCCCAGGCTTATCTGTTAGCCCCCGGAGCTGGAGTAAGCCTTGTCCCCAGCGGGGGCACCTGCAAGTCCTTTACAGCATTCACTTGATGCCAGTCCTTTTTCTTGGTTGTGCTTTGTGCTATGCTATATATTCCCAAACTTGAAATTCAGGGAATAAAAGTATCCCATTTTTCTTTTGTGTTTATGTACCCTGAGGTGCCCATGCTCAAGGCAAATGCTAATCCCCATCCGCGTATAATCTCATCCTGCCTATATTTTTAACTCTCTACAAAGTGCCACAAATTGACCAGATCCTAAGAAAGCTTTTCCTTGGGGCCCATAGGAGCAGACATTCAGCTGTGAGGAAGGGGAGGGGTTCTGTCTGATTATAGGCATCTTGTTTTCACATCCAAAAGCCTCTCTCCTTGCCCTCGTCCCCAAACTCCATAAAATCCGGAAATATGAATTTGGCAACAATTGTTCACGGTTTCAAATGCATAGAGATTTTTAAAACTTTAGATTTTTTTGTAGTTGTTGCTGACTGTTTCTTACGTAAGCACTCGGATTTTCTTATGTTTCATTGTAAAATTTTGCATGTTAATATATCAGATTTTTCATGAGAGTCTGGTAGCGCTGCATTTAAACACTCCCCATCTCAGTCCCTTAAAAGATCAGCCGGGGCCTAACTTTGAGATGTCTGTGAACTTGACTAGTCCTTAACTTGACTGGTAAATGTTAGCTGGTGGAAATCTAATGTGTGCCTTGCTGACAGAGGTGGTCCGTTATTTCTGTGGAGACTGATCAGAAGCTCCTTTCCACAGATGAGTTGTGCCAGTCCTTACGTGGAAGCAAAACACAGCCGGCTCTCGTCCACTGAGACCTCCCAGTCACAGTCCTCCCATGAGGAGTTTCGCCAGGAAGTGACCGGGAGCAGTGCGGTGTCCCCCATTCGCAAGACAGCCAGTCAGCGCCGCTCCTGGCAGGATTTAATCGAGACGCCCCTGACAAGCTCAGGATTACACTATCTTCAGACTCTGCCCCTGGAGGATTCTGTCTTCTCCGACTCCGCGGCCATCTCCCCAGAGCACAGGCGACAGTCCACTCTTCCAACTCAGAAGTGCCACCTACAGGATCACTATGGGCCGTACCCTTTGGCCGAGAGCGAGAGGATGCAAGTGTTAAATGGAAATGGGGGCAAGCCTCGAAGTTTTACTCTGCCTCGAGATAGCGGGTTCAACCACTGCTGTCTGAACGCACCGGTTAGTGCCTGTGACCCGCAGGATGACGTGCAGCCCACAGAGGTGGAGGAAGAGGAGGAGGAGGAGGAGGAGGAAGGGGAGGCGGCAGGGGAAAACATAGGAGACAAAAGTAAGTATGCTGGAGATCTTAGCCTGTGTACACAGAGTCCTAACCTTTCCAAACTTCTTATTTGAAGAAAATAGAATCTTGTTTCCCTTTTTTCTTAAAATAATGGTCTTGCTGCCCAGGAAGTTAGGTATCCCTTGGTGTTTTACTTTGAGAACTTGAGTAATGTAGGGGACAAAAGATGGATAACGAAGCCTATATCCCAGGACACCCAAAGCTAGAGCAAATGGTTTTCCCCAGTTACCCATTTGCCTTTTAAGGTTAATGATAGTTATTTCTTTTCCTTCCTCCTGTTATCCACTTTCTTCTCCCTTGCATGCATCATCCCTTTGGTCCACAGTCACTGCCCCCTGAGTTTGGGTTAAGAAACTAAATGCTTCAAGCAGGGTGTTAGCAGAACCTTGGTTGAATATGTAAGTGAACACACACACATACACACACACACACACGCACATATACAACTTCCCTTTCCACCATTAAAAGATTTAAAGGAAAAATTCAGAAGAGTTTTTCCAAGAAGAAATTTCAAACAGCACTCCTATCAACTCCAAATAGCTGAAATAACCAGTTTGCCAAAAGCATTTATTTACTTTCTTGGTATGTATGCAGATTGCAAAACTCAGTTTATGCGAATCGACTCTTAAGAGAGACAAAGTCAATTAAGTAATCCTCTGACTTGTTGGCATTAAGAATATGTTTACTAAAAAAAAAAAAAAAGAATATGTTTACTAATTATCAAGGTCTTTATCCAACATGCCTTACCAAGCATGTTTATAATTAATGTGCTACACCAGTCCAGAAACCCAGCCTATTTTAAGGGAAAGGCTAGAACTCAGTTTTTTACTTAGAAAGAAAATCTAGGTTTGGCTTTAAGTCCTGAATGTAAAATTACCACCCAAAAAATAGTGTTAAAGTAGTAGCATAAAACTGTTTGCATGTCTTTATTCAAAACGAAGTTTGGGCCAGTTAGTGCAGATGTCCCAAGCCAATGTTGATGAAACCACAGTTGCTGGTTTGGTCCCACTAGGGCATTAGATTTCTCTTTTTAAAGGATACAAGCAGACTATATCCATCAGCCCATTTTGTGAGTATACGGAACTTTGACCGTGGGATATATTACTGTAAGTTCTTCATCACGACTGGAAAAACAACTCAAAGCTCACAGAGAACCAGCAGGTCAGGAGCCTCATCCCCATGTTAAGCTTGGCTTATTTAAAAAGAGGGTCACTTTGGAGCTGATTAATAAGAAAATACAGTAGACTTCCTTTTATGGTATGGATCTTCATTGCATTATTTAATGGGAATTAAATTATATCTTCTACCATCAACATGAGTCGCTTGTAATAAAATTCATATGTTAAAGCAGTTTCCATGTGAAGTGTATTGTAGCCATAATCTCCATGAGGAACATTACAAAAGGTATACTGTTGGTGCAGGAAAATGTAATTGCCATCTGTTACCTGCCAAGGCCTGCTAGCATTCACATTTATCAGAGATTATGGAGGAGTCTGGTGGAAGAAATATCTAGGAGCCATGTTAGGCCTCTGTAGGACTTCTGGCAAGCATGATAATACATTTTTACGGTTATGATGTTTACCAAAATTAGTGCGTTGTTTTCTAAAATTTAAAGCTGAGTTAGAAACTTCGTTTCGATGGTCATCCAGGTACTGCACAGCTGCTGTCACTAACTATATGAGGTTTGTTCCGTATTGTGCAAACATAGCGGGGAAAGTATTTTATCTCTGCCATTCTAAAATAAATTGTGTTGACATTTGCACAGCCCTCTGGACTAGAGAATTCTGTCCAGAAAACATCTCCTCGTGGTCGCAGGTAGAAGTCATTGATGCTATCTTTCTCGCTTAAGCCAGTTACTTCCCAGGTCCTCCTGGCCATGAGTGAGGGAGTACCGGAGAGGAGAAGTAGGCACATCCTCGGGCCTGAAAGGAAAACCCGGGCCCACAGAGCATCTGTAGTTAGATGGCTTTCGAGTTTGTTCTTCCAGTGTCTCTTTTTTGATGTTTTGTTGATTGGATATATTTTTACCATATAGATGCACTCCTAAGTTGGTGGGTTTTTCCTTCAGGTGCCCAGATGAGTCAAGTGGGCAGTTCTTCGGTATTTTCCATCTCTTTCAGGGGCTCTTTTTTTGTGTGGAATAATTGGGATAAGGCCGAACAACCCTAGGAAGTGTGTCCATAAATCTAGTATTGCACATTTTGTCTTTATGATTCAATATCGTGGGGGCAGTTGATGCTATTTCAGTTGGATCTGCTTCACGAGAGGAGGCCATGCACTGTCTTTCAGGGCCCCATTTCTTTCTGGGCATTTTCCCCCAAATCTTGCCACTTGATGTGTCAGTGTTCTTCAGACCATTCTCAGCAGAGCAGTGCATTTCATGGTCGCCTAGTAGAAGATGCTTTTTACTTAACAGAATGTATGTTTACTTTCCTAATGATGGACTTTCTGCATTACTGTTTTTAACATTTAGGAGTGTGCAATTTGATGAACATGTCATTTGAGAAAATCAGCTATAAAATCAGTGTTTTCAAAAGAATTTTTAAGGTCTAGTTAAAGGGTGTCGTGTTCGTGACTGCCCCGGCTTGGCCGTTAGGAGCAGGTATTCCAGGCTTCTTACTCAAATTGAGCTGCTGGGTGTTATATCAACAGAGCCAAAATTAGAGGCACGATAGAAGCCATGGCCACGCCATCAGTCCCAGGCTGGTGGCAGGCCCTCCGCCACGGAGCCCTCACTCTGCTGCCCACAGCTTGGCGGGCACCTGTGCTTGTTACAGATGAAGCCCAGCAGTGGCATGTTACTAACTGCCCAGCTCTAGGCCAGCATTTGGTTTGACCTACTAAAGTGAATTTGCACTAATCCAGTACGGACCTGCAGGGGAAGTAAGTTTCGTGTCTCTAGTTCCAAATATTTTTTTGTAGTTTTCCAAGAAATTAAAAATAAGAAGCATCAGGCAAGTGGGCAGGAGTAATGGAAGAAAATGTGAAAATATAGCCTACCTTCTGCTTTACGGATGAAGAGCTATGTCATCAACCAAACTCCTCTCTTATCATTTATATTTACCTTAACTTTATATAATATAATATATATTATATAGTGCTTACAAGTTTGCAAAGCAATATAAAAAGCAAGATGTACCTAAATCGGTGACTTAGATGTTGTTGTTGTTTTTTAATTTCCCTGCTTATGAAGTGTAAATTTAGCCTCCTTTAGAACGGTCTTCAATCTGTGTTCTCATGGTTGGACTACGTTTTCTCTTATTTTGAAATTCAGTTATTTAACTGAACCATGCTATGATTTTTCACAGGTTGAATTCATTTTGGTGTAAGATGGATGGTATTAAAAGTACACAGATGAGACCTGTCTTGTTTTCCTTTGACTGAAAAGTCAGCTTGCATATTAATTATCCTGACCTACTTCACTGGCATTTGGGAGAAGACAAGTAATTTCCTATTATCCCAATTAGCAGTTTCGAAGCTTACTGAGATGTGGGCCTTATAATACCTCAGTTAAATTAAATTATAAATTATGTCAGCCTGTGCAACTTCCAAGGAATATAAATCATGAAGGTGTGGACAAAATATAAAAATAAACTTCATTCGGAAATCACCTGCCATAACATTAAAATACTGTTTTGGTTAATGCAGGTTGAAATCTACTTGGAATAGCTCTCTTTTCTTTGCCATACTAGACAGTTTAGGAGGTTTTCAAAAGCTTTATCCTTTTAATCCTGCTGATTTCCCTCTTGGCAGTTATAAGAATACTCTTTACTAGCCATACATTCTTGGTGCCTCCATGTACTCAATGAAGTTATAATGTTCTCTTTTTCATTGTCTTAGAGATGAACTACCACTATTCTCACTTAATTTACACATTTATTAGCGTGGTCTTAGAAATCTAAAGCAAAACCCAGGGTGTTTTGTTTTTGTTTTTGTTTTTTTCCAGAGGAGGGAGGGTGGATAAAATCTGTCATCTTGGGGCGCCTGGGTGGCTCAGTTGGTTAAGCAGCTGCCTTCGCCTCAGGTCATGATCCTGGGGTCCTGGGATCGAGCCCCACGTCCGCCTCCCTGCTCAGCAGAGAGCCTGCTTCTCTCTCTCTCCCTCTGCCTGCCACTCTGCCTACTTGTGCTCTCTCTCTCTATCTCTCTGTCAAATAAATAAATAAAATCTTAAAAAAAAAAATCTGTCATCTTGTAGCTACAATGCCCATCAGCTTATCTGGCCAAGATATTTACTGATGCTTTCAAAATGAGTTTTTCTGAGAAATGCATTTTAAGGTAATTTTTTCCTCCTTTGCACAACATTGGTAAGTTAAGAGCTGTGTAAAATATGCAGCTCAATGGCCTAATATCTTAAATTATCTAGGCAGAGAGGCTAGATAATGACTACCAATATAGTGCAGAAGAAGACAGATTAATCCTCTTCAATCATTTTAAGGGTCCTAAAGTAATTTCCTGAAGAGTCTCTAAAAGCCGTGAATTTTATTTTTAAGAACATCCAGGTACAAAGTATGTGGGCAAGGGAAAGATATTCCCAGAATATGAAATTGTGTAAAAGGAAAAAAGGAGCAAGTTGAAAATAAAAGTGTTGCAGCACGTTTTACTGTTTTATTGATTGTTGAGATCAATTATGCACAAACACAAAAAATTTAGAAGGGCATAATCAGCAATATCTTCAGTTATAGTTCAAGTCTAAAGGAAACAGATGGAAAAGCTATATGAGAAATGTGAATAAAAAGACGTGCATTAAAGTCAGAGAAAAAATAGCAGAGAACCTTATATATGGCACTTTTGTGAAGTTTAAGGGCATTATTCTTGGCTGGTTATGTAACAAGTATATATAAAGAACACAGAAAAATCTAGAAAGTGGTAAACAAATGTTCTCTTAATCCCATATTTTCTGATTTTGAAGATAAGATAAAAAATAGAGTCTAGCTAAAATGCTGATACTGGTTATAGTTTGGATTTATATTACTGGGAAGTTCAGAAGTGGGGTTGTTCTGGAGTGCATTTTGTGGCTCTGCAGCATCGGGCCTCTCAGTTCACTTTTCTGTAATGCCAACAGCTCTAAGCATCACTTCTTATAAGACAGCATCCCGAGAGCCAAAGACCAGCATCCAGGGCGCCCTATCTTTAGTCCTGTTTGTAAGATCAAAGAAAACTTCTCCTAGATTCTTCCAGCAGACTTAGCTCCCTATTGCATTGGCCAGGATTGCATCATATGCCCAAATAGCAAGGGAAATGGAATAACTATATGAGTAGTTGAGACTAACTTGATTTGTTTTTAAGATCATAAAGAAAAAAGTGTACCAAACCGTTTGTCATTACTATCCACACGAGTCTCTCCACTGTTATGTATGCTATATCTGCAAATATATTTGTTCAAGTAGTGTGGCACTCTTTTAATATATATATATATATATATATATATATATATATATATATGCAAACATGTACCCCAGATCACATCACATCATTTAAGTCTAGACACTAACGAAATGTTCCATATCTAAAAGGGGATAAATATTATGTAAACCTGAAAATTCAGCAAGTTAGGTATAATTATTGTTGACTTTTGAAAGGAATAAGTGTATTTTCCTGTAAACACTAAGTGATCGGAACTTAGAATACAGTCTCTGAAGATATTTCTCAGTTTAAATCCTTGCTTTGTCACTCTGCCACTTGCAAGTGGTATGATGGATCAAGTTATTTAACACCTCTGGACCTCAGTGTCTTCATTGTTACATCATGTGGTAGCTGTACATGAGGTTATATAAGGATCAAATGAGGCAACACCAGAAACACTTAGTTTCCATATCTGACACACCGTAAGTCTTCTAATAATTTTTTTATAATTGTGTAATTTATGTAGATTTTATGCATATTTGGATTTAGGCAATGAGGGCAATTATAATACTTAGTGAATTAATACTAGTAAACCTCAATAAATAACATTTACCTGACTACGTGCCCTAACTTTTTTGAGTGCCAGCTATTGAGTCAAACCATATGAATTGCTGTTTTTGTAGGTCAAATGATGAAATATCAGCAATTTTGTACATTTCAACATAATACATTAGCCATATCCTAGGAGCTAAAATAGAAATATTCCTCACTTTACATTCTTATCACTCACTATTCCTTTCCTTTTTGACTCTGGAATTTGGGAACTCAAAAGAAACCTTTTATTCCAAATAACAATAACGTTATATCTATTTACTGAAATGTGTTTATAGATACCATGCGGGTCTCAGTTCACATATTTTCCCCTCGGAGAGTTCTACCCTGACAACCCAGTCTGACCCAGAGGACCCCTCACCACCATAACCACCACCATTCATTCTCTGATATATTACCCCCTGTTTTATAATGTTCACCGCTTTATCACTCTGAGCATAATATCAAATATTGTTCACTGATTTATTTCCATCTCCACCCACCAGAATATAAGTTTCTGAAGAGCAGGGATTTTATTCCTGTTTTGTACACCTGGTGCCTAAAATGATATATGGCCCATGGTAGGCCAGACACCATTGGATGAATGAATGAATAAATAATAGCTAACCCCTTTTGTCACCAATTCTTTTCCATTTTATAATATAATAGTTAAAGCTGAAGTTAATGTTTTATCCATCGTGTGACATAAAACAGGAATAAAACCATCACAGAATTCTTCATGTTGGGTATTTTGTAAAGAGAGGGACAGTACTGCATGTTTGGCATACCCTCTTCATGCTGGACACCACTAAGCTGGGATGCGAATAACTACAATTACTGCTCTTTGTGTTATGGCTCACTTAACTCTTAGAGAAGAGTCATCTTCTCTATTATTGAAACCATACTTTCCTGATTTAATCCCATTTCAAAGATGAAGGCCACAAGAATAGGACATGTGAAAGAACCAGTTCATGGTTGGAAACCAGATCTACCAGCACCCCTAGGCAGTTGTTTTCCTCCCAAAATCTGCTGTCTGCAGAAGGAAGGCTGGCCCCCTGGGTGGATGAAGCCACCTAGCTTCGTCCTGTTTCCTTTGTAAAATGTGTCGATATTGCAATTTGTGCTTGAGTGAATAACCAATAGCCCTGCATCTGCCAGGAAAATAATCTCAGGAATGTTACTAAGCCAGGAAGCCAGATTTAAATGGCGAAAGAATGAATTCTCGATGCTACAGAGTCACACCAGCAGAAGATGTGGGCAGCTAAGAACTGAAGTTCACATTAAAAGAATGACAGCCCCTCACCAGTGGAGGTAAGACAAGTTAGGATTTACAGTTTGTTTGACCAAGCAAGTTGGATTAGGTTCAGCCACAGTTTCGCGTGCTACTATTTTCACACATCAGGAAAGCAAACCACTTTTCTTCAGGTCAGTAATAGCATATTGTCAGTTTCTCAAGTGGAGTAATCTCTAGCTTATTTTATGAGAACCTGTCCTAAGTTCAGTCTCCATTTACCTTGGCCACCCTTGCCAGAGAAAGCTGAAGATCCCAAGTGCTTCCCTTTCTTCCCTTTGCATATGACATCTGCCTCCTCTGGTTACCAACTACTGGAAGATGATAGATTAAGACATAACAAGATTGCACCAAACAACGTAGCTTGGAAGTGTGTCGATTTCCCCATGTTTTTCTTTTATTGTTTTAATTGAAAAGTAATAACTTGCTCATTGCTAAGCAAATAAAACAATGATGAAAATAAAAAGCAACCCTCTCTCCTCCCTCTCCGGAGGTAACTTCTGTTCCAAGTTAAGGTTTTAAAAATTAATTCTTGTATGAATTTGTTTTCCTCATGTATCTTTTTCCTGTCACTCCACATTAGTAGGGAGGTGAGGTATAGTTTAGTTGGTTTTCAGGTAGTTTTTCCTCAGAAATTCTTTTGATAACGACCATAGTTTATAATAGAAGCAACAATCTTATGAGATAACTCCCATACCACCTCAGAACCTGGCCCCAATCCCAGCATGTCACCCTAGAAAATGCAGCAGTTACCTATTGACCTTTTCAAAAACAATGGGAGGAGAAATGTGAGAAGAAAGAAATGACAATGGCTGTACGTGCACACTTACCCCCTCTGATACACACCCCCATCCTCATATATCAGAAGCTCGTTGCCTACCTCCCTAATGCCTTGGTGCCATAAGACTTTTGCCCAGCCTTCTTGATGAAGGTCTCCCAGTAATGTCATCTGACCCCAAAGTTCTGCACTGAAAACAGCTAAGCCAGAGACAGCTAGCTAAAAAGCACAGCAAGTCTAGCCTCCAAAAACTAGAATTTAGAACTCAGGGATGGGCTTCAGAACCACTGCGCCTGGTGGTCAGAGTTTACCTAGAGCTTTTATAAGTTATATAAGTTATAAAACACTAACCCTTCTACTAAACCATCTTCCTATTTTTTCCAGTGTTCTCACTAGCTCTGTTCTTCTGGCCTTTCTTATGCTAGGCCATAGGTACATATTAGTGCTAATAGTTGGTCTTTAATAGCTCCATCTATTATACTCTGAAACTTTTCCTTTAATGGAAAAGTACTCTTATTATGTCATTCGATAAGGGGGAAAGGGCCTATTACTATGTATTTTAAATGCAAAAGTGACAGTTGGTCATAAAAAAGTATTTTAATATTTAAACCTCATGCTTGATAACTTCTACAAGGTTCTTACCTCAGGAATGTAATATGACAATTTCATATGCATGTGTTTTTATTACAAGCACAAAGTATGCCAATGAAATCAACTTTGAGTTATTTCACAAAAATTGTAGAATACTTGAGAATAAGAATGATAGTTATTAAACTCATGGATTCAGTTCAGAGCTACAAATTCTTTAACTTTCTTAGTCATGGGTCCCCTACATTTCATTATCTAGATTTAGGTTACTAAAATGTAAACTAAGCCCCCATCTTGTTCTTTTGGTTTGCTATATCAATATGTAGTCTAATTAGTTCTAAGCATGTATTCATTTATTCATATTCATTTATTTGACATTTATTGTTTATTTACTACATACTAGATACTATCTTAAGAGTATATCTTCCATAGCCCTTCATAAGTCTACTTACAACAAAAATTTGTGAATTATCTTCAAGAAATAAGAAAGGTCTTTCTTTCTGATAACATGAAACAGAACAACTTAAAGTATGCAGCATCTTTATTATCTTGTGCCAGTCATTTTCCCAACTAACCAATTAATAATATTATAAAAATGATTCTTTAAGAGATGGCACATATTCTGTGTTCATTTTAAGGTACTTATCACTTATGCAAGATTGATAAAACTGGTTAGAATCAGATGAGATCCCTTTTAGAGCTATTTCTGCTTTGACTCATTCCTTAAACATTATGGTTGGGGAAAATGCATTCTGGTTGCTCAGCTATACTGATGAACATAAATCAGATGTCTAACGATCTTCATTGATTTGTACTATGCAACTAGGAAGCATCTTCTCAGTCATCAAAGGAATATTAATCTATGGTCAGTATAATATTAGAGTGGCCCTAATACTCTGCTGGCATAATAATATACTGACATAGATTAGTGTTCCTTTCAAGATTGAGAAGATGCTTCCTAATTTTACAGTACAACTAACATGGAGTTTAATTATCAGAAAAACCTCCTAATATTAGCCGAGTGCCAAATACAGAAAATTATACTGTATTTTGATTGTCTATTTTAGGGAAACTTGAACCTTAGCATTTTAAACAGCTTTTCACTTTCTTCCACATTTATAATCCCTAATCCTCCATGATTTTGAATGTGATATTTTTATTGTGCTATTTCTTTTTTGGTAAATCATTCGTAGAATATTTTGACTTCATGCCTAAGATCTATTCATTTAAGACCTCCATATTTTCTCATCCACGACTTTATTGGCTTCTTTAGCTATAATTTTTTCCTTAAATTATTGTTGTGGTTGTTTCTGGCCTCATTTAGAGTCTATTCTGTAAGTTAGAAAATGGAAATCTTAAAATAGCGTTCACTTTAGGGATTCTTGGTGAGGGAAAATAGCCCACAACTTGGTATCACTGAACTTAAACTTTATACCTTTTACCTTGAGCATCTCTGCTGTTTTCTCCTTGTTCTTTAACAATGCCAACACACAGGGGTTTTTTTCATGCCTTTTCTAAAAAGAGCAGGGAGGAGGGCAGCTGGAATCACTGCGGTTTTAATACAACCCTGCTGCCAACTCTGACAGTAAGCCAAACCCCTCACTTTGTACTCTATTGTCCACTTACACCGTGTGTACTTGCTGGGCAGCCATCTCTTGATTTAGCATCCTGGGTTGTAAGACTCTTTTATTAACCTAATTAGAAGGAGTTTTGCCCTGGCACTGGAGGTAGGAAAGATGTTTACCATTCCAAAAATAATTCTGTACAAATGCTGAACATCTTTGCTGAATAATGAAGTGAAAAGTTCGGCTTAACTTGGAATGCTTCTTTAAATGTATAACACCTTTGTGGGTGTTTTTGTGTATGTGCTACAGCGAATAGTGTCTCTCCGGTTAATACTATAGAACCCATTTTAAATGCTTTATATTAAGGTAAAGAATTCATTTAATAGATAAATTGTTTTTTTGCTGGAGAAGACGTATGACGTGTGCCATGCTGTATGTAAATATGCAGAATAATTAGCCATCTCAACATAGAACTTAGATTTGGAAATATTTGTTTTCCCACTTAATACAGAAACACTCTTTATACACTTGAAAAATTGTTATTGAGACTCTGTTTCAATATTTCAGGCGCTCAGAGCTTATTGCCCCCAGGCAGGGCAACTCATGTTGGACAGCTCTAATTAAAAATTCTCCCTTGTATTGATATGCAAGCTGACTTTCTAAAAATTTTCCACTCATGGATCTTGACATTGCAACTTAGAAAACCACAGAGCAAGTATGTAAATGGCTGACATGTGGAAGAGGGCTAAGATAGTCTTTCATAGGTAGAAGGTACATAGGGGCTTTTTGATTGAAATGAGGGGGAAATGTTCCAGTGGTTGCACTTGCCCATGAATGGAATAACTGGTCTTGTCAGTTTAGTGGGCTCCCCAGTACTCAGTGATTAAGAGTGGGCTGAGTAACCAGCTACCAGTCAGGGCTTCCCAAGCTAGTTCGGTCACTTGAACCTGATGGCTTCTTCCATCTCTAAAGTTTCATGGATCTCTTCAGCATAATGGCCTTGCTTTTGCTCTCACCACAGTGCCCTGTATATTGTACATGGCCAAAACTGTACAGTGGAATTTTGTTATCTAACATATTTTGTGTTGTCTCATCTCTGAACTGAATGTATATAACCACCTTAACTTTATGACATGAGTTCCAGATAACTCACTGTCCTGGTGACCTTCATCTGTATGCCCTATTTCTTTTTAGTGTCCCCACACCAAGTGTATTGGAAATATTACAGTACTTTATTCATAAGGATATCATGCGAAATTTAATCAGATGCAGGACACGCTCACTGCCCTTGGCTTTCCTCTTGTCTCCCAAACTAGAGATACTGTCCAGAAAGGAAAAGCCAGTTTAAAATGCTTCATTTGTATTGAATCCATGTTGGTCCTTCAGCTGAAATTAAAAAATGAAACTCCTTCCAATCATACTCTATTCTAAAATGTTTCCATGTATCTATGTCAGAGTTATCATTTCATTCTCTGTAGAACCCGTGCTGGGTTTGGTTTGTTTGGATAAGAGAACTCTCTTTAAGCAGTAAGTCTTGAGGGATTCTGAGAGTGGCCCTAAAATAATTTCCAAAAAGTTTGTTCAATTCCCAAAATTTTTCTGCTGGTTCAAAGAGACTACCAAGTGGGTCTTAGTAGTCCCTTACCTTGAGAAGCATTTCTTTTTAAATTTCCTAGTATGAGGACTTTTTTCCATGCAGGAAAAGCCTAAAATATTTTTGAAGCCATATGTTTCTACTTTCTTGTGTCATTTATTTTTTCTTAATTTTTTTTTTTAAAAACTCTGTCTCCGGTTTTTTCAGAAGACTCAGCGGAACATTTGCCTTCCTGACAATCTTCTTACAAGGAATCAGTATTATTTTCTGTTTGTTCATTTCTAGTAGCCTCTTCTTCCATCTTTTATAGAAACCCTCCTTCACCTGAAGCTTTTTCTAAGGAATCTCCTTGTAACTACCTTAACTTCAGCTGCATCTCCTTTCCCTCTCTTATTGGGACAGTTTACGTTTGTATTGCTGGAATTTCATTTTTTTAAACTACTGACTATTGAAAACTAGTATTTGTCTAAAGTTTTAAAATAATATTTATTATCATCTAGGGTCCATATTTGACTATGTGTTTCCTCTCCTCACCACTAGAAAAACAAAAGTAAGTGGCGCCTGGGTGGCTCAGTCGGTTAAGCGTCTGTCTTCAGCTCAGGTCATGACCTCAGGGTCCTGGGATCGAGCCCTGCTTAGTGGGAAGTCTGCTTCTTCCTCTCCCTCTGCCCCTGCTCATTCTCTCGCTCTCTCTCTCTCATAAATAAATAAAATCTTAAAAAAAAAAAAAAAAACAAAGAAAAAGAAAAACAAAACCCAAAATTCTAGGGCTTCTTCTAGTCCCCTGCATGTCTGGAGTGCCGCTTAGTTCTTCCCTATGGTTCAGTGTTAGATCCCAAATACATTTTACTCATGTCTTTATATTTTTGATTCATGAAATTATCAAGGTTTTAATGCATGCAGCAATTACTTATGTGTATTAATCTCATTTTTAATGCATTCCTCTTACAGTTAGTATATTGGTGACAAGCAAAAATACTAAAGCTTACATTATATCATTTTATGTTTTTTCCTCTTCAGAAAGTTTCATAGATACTGACTCACCAGCTTTTATTCTGCAAATAAGGGGGAAAATGGATATAAAAATCAGGTGACCTCATTATGACAGTTTGCAAGATTTTTAATCCTTTGTTCTTGCATCACCTCAATCAATACCAGAATGTGTCAAGATAGAGTATTAGAACCATACAGACTTTGGCTGTCTACAAAAGTTAGTAAGAGTAAGGAAATAAGAATACCAGAGATTTCTACTAACTTATTGTTTTAGACCAGAGTCCTATCCCTGATCAACCATATTTCTTGGTCAGCTGCATTCAGTGTTTCCTAAGAATTAGCATTTCTATACTGTAACCAGACTCACATCCCCTATAGCTTCAAATTATGGAAACAAGTTGCATTCATACCTCTTCATGTTAAAGCCTTTTCATAAAAGAATAATGTCTTGGTACTAAAAAACTATACTATCAGTCTCTGCTCTAAGAAGGATTATGGGGTGACGTTTGAATATTTCTGTTTATAAGATTACTTGCTATAATGGTCCAGTGCTAGATATGTGCTGTCTGTGTATAAAGGACAAGGCTATTTCTTGAAGGTGATTTCTTTGTTACGGTTTTTAGAGAATACATGGTAAGATTTTATAATGTGTGATTTAATGAAAAGTAATGTTGAGTTCCATTGTCCATGTTCCTTGAGATTTTCACACAAAGCGAGTGCTGTACATCTCCCTACTGAGTAATAACATAGGTGATGGTAAAAACAAATGAAATAGATTTAGCCCTTCAAAAATTACATGCCTATAGTTCATTGAACATGTGTGTATTAAACAAGGTTTATAGCCTGTACTTCACTGTTATGGAACCAAGACTAAATAAATACTAAATACAACTATTTTAGGGATTTATAGCTTATGAAATATTGTGTATACCATTGGAAGAAGAAAGACATTGGTGTCCAAGAATTAGTTTCTGATCAATTATAATATGATGAAAAAGAGAATGGGTAATTCCAGCCAAAATTTAGCAGTTCCACCTATTAATCTGAGCAGTGAGTTTATAAATAACTTTCAGGTTTTTCAAGTTTAATAAATACAGCCCAAGAGTGATAATGAGACAGCCAAATTACACGAGTGACCCGCTGTTTAAACATCAGTAATATTTCTGCTGGTAACATCAAATCACGGTCTTCAATTTATGAAATGTGTAAGGAATTTCTATGCATTACTGATATTCAGAAATATCTTTTTATTATATTGAGATGATTGACAACAAACCAGGAGCTTTAAGCCAGTTAAACTATTTTCACAAAATGCAGAGCTATTCTATTTCACTGTGTGTCTTAAGTTTAAAAAAAAGAAAGAAAGAAAAGGCAGAAAAAAAGACATACTGCAGTTTGTTTTATTTGACAGTTATCAAAAACCTTCTAAACAGGGCTTGATTAACATCCCAAAGATGAATCATAAAAGCAGTCATAAACCAGATATTTTTAACACAGCATACATCTAACCAATGATTAAAAACTCCAGAACACTTTATTATATTTGCAATTGAGTTTAGCAGAGTTAAAATGATGAGTATTGTGCCTATAAAGTTATAATTCTTATGGCTAAATAATGGGAGCAATCTGGAATCCTTTTCTGATACAAAAAGGAATAGGTTGCCCTTGAGTTTCCAATCATGACTTGTTCCATTGGTTTCCAAGTTAAGTAGAATTATGATGTATTAATAATTTATTTACCTAACCAAACTTTTATTCTATCCATTGCTCAATTTCTAAAATCAGAGGTTGTCTGTATCTGACATGCTTGTATATTACCTCCAAGAGTTCATAATTCAGGTAGTCATTGCCCAATTAAATGAAAGCATGAGTGATACAAGCCATTAGGTTTGAGAAAAGTAGAATACTAATTACTATGTTATAGTCGTCTCTAATGAGTGACTGAATCTTTAGAAAAACCACTTAATTGATCCAGTGCTATAATAAATCAGATATTTTTAGGGATTCGAGAATGCTTATTTAGAATTAAGGTGATCTCAATCCAGCTTTCAAAGATTATTAAAATAAAATCATGTTATATTCTAAAAGTTAAAAAGGAATGAACAAATGGGTAAATCACTCAAATCTTTGGGTCAATTTTGGCTACTCTTTTTCTGTTAAATTCTCAATATTTTGTGGAAATACCAAGATGAATAGATATGTAATGTGGCATTTTAAAATGGTGAAATAGTCACTAATGGTTATGTCATAATAGTATCTATTTTTTCTGATCCCTCTGGTACAGAAACCTAGCCATTCAAAATCTTCTTAAAGACTAAATTTTAGACGTAGCACTAAATCCATATCAAGCACTTTGGCTGCAACCCCTTCCAGTATCTCCTCAGTGTAGAAAGGTGATAAGATTTTTTTTTTTGCAGTAGTTCCTTCTAAGCAGCCTCTGTCAACAGAGGACATTTAAAGAGTATAGTTGTAGCTATATTTATAATTAAAAACTCACCCTCAGTCTTAGTAAGATTCTGACTCACCTCATCTACTCCTAATATGAATGACATGTGAATAACTTGACAATCTAGGTCATTCAAAGAAAATACCCTTTAGCAGTGGCTAGACTATCACTTCATATAAGGTCTAGATCATTCTTTCTTGACATAACAGTGCCATAAATAGCATTCTTTGACCTCAGTGACCTATCTTCCTAAGGTTCTCTCCTCTGCCACATAGTTCACATCAAAGACTTGATGTAGATCTTCTTACTAAAATTGAAAATCTAGTGAGGTAAAGCACCTTGCCCAGTTATTCAGTAGAGCTCTTTATTCAGTGTTCAGCTTACATCTCATATTCTTAGACATTAAATTAAAATGCATTTTAGTGATTTAATTCAATTCAAGTAATATTTATGGAGCAGCCGTAATGTTCTGAGTACCCACTCTGCTAAGTGCTGGAAAAACAAAGATATTTTTTAAAATCACATAATCAACGTTTGTCATCTAATGGGAGAGAAAAACATCCAAATGTAACAGTATAACATGTTAAGTGTTTTATTTTTTCTTAAAGATTTTATTTATTTATTTGAGAGAGAGAGAGAATGGGAGAGAGAGAGAGAGCACAAGAGGGGGGAGGGTCAGAGGGAGAAGCAGACTCCCCACTGAGCAGGGAGCCCGATGTGGGACTCGATCCTGGGACTCCAGGATCATGACCTGAGCTGAAGGCAGTCGCTTAACCAACTGAGCCACCCAGGCGCCCTCATGTTAAGTGTTTTAAAAGGTAAACATGTTAAGTTCCACAAAAGCACTTAAGAAGTCTTGATTATTTCTACCCTGTGAAATAAGGCAAGGCTTCACAGAGGCTGTGACATGTGAGCTGGATAAGTAAAATTTCACCAAGAGGAAAAGAAAAGGGGAGGGGGTTGCATTCTATGTGGTAAAGAAAGAAAAAAGTAGCATCAGCAAGGGCAGAAATGGAAAAAAAAAAAAAAAGAATAATTTCAAGAAATATGGCATGTATATAGATGAGTAGAGATGAGACAAAAATTTATGCTAAAACTAGAATATAAAGGCCCTGGTATTCCATACGCAGAAGTTTGGATTGTATCCAAAAAAAAAAAAAAAACACATGATGGAGTGCCTATGGAGATCTCATTAGGAAGATGACATAATCAGATTAAGTTTCAGCAGGGTCACTCTGATGGCAGTGTAGAAATTGTATTGGTGTGGGAGAATACAAGCAATAGGGTTAGAAAGTTTATTTCAAGTTAGAAAATTATTTCAGAAGTTCAGATGAGAGAAGCAAATGTGGAGGCAAAAAGTTATCTGCTAATGGAAAATCAACAGGTAGAGAGTAAGGCTTGAAGACTCTAATGGAAGTTTAGAGCACCCCCCAATGGGGAAATGGAAATTGAGCTAACCAAGCACTAATAAGAGGTCCACCAAGTAGCCCTGAATGACCAAAAATCAGAAAACAAATTTAGAATTGTGTCAGTCAGCATGGATATACAATTTTCTCCAGAATTGCTTAGTGGTCAGGCAGGAGTAAGAAAGCAGATGGTTGATTACTGGAAAGTGTATGTGTGGTGCATTTTCGAGAGGGTGAGGGAATTGAAGGGTCTTGTCACAGTGGTCCAGATTGGATAAGGAAGTGAATTCAGGAGGGGGCTGTGTTCTTGAGATCAAAGATTAGACATAGTGGAAGAGATGGAAGGAGAGGAAACTGGAATCAGGGAAAGCTCTAATACTTCAGAGGTAACATGGTTCACCATGATGACAAGCTGAAATGTGTGATGTTTTTGGATTTGACAGCAAGAACCAACACAGAGGACACTTATTTCAAAACAGTCTTCAATATCTCACTTTTATGTTTGCATCTTGAAGAAAAAATACTTAGAATCCTTTGCCACATTAGTATTTAAAGTAAGCTATCTAATTGCAAGAGGGAAATATCCATTAATATGGGAAATAAATCCCATTTATATTAATATGATTTATTACATATTTCAGTTGTTTAGTGAAATATATTTGATGAACATAACTTGAATTATAAAGAAGTGAAAATTGGAGAGGTTTTAACTTGCTACCTCAACTCTAAAGTCAGTTTCAATTAACCTGGTTCATTCAGGTTTGCAGCATCATTAACTGATCAGTCTCTGAATAAAATAATTTTAAAGATGATATCAAGGACACTCTGGATGGAATGACTGAATACCATGTATTTGTCCTTTACTTTCACTGGTGTCTCAGGAAAACTCTTTTTTCCTTCCTGTGAAGTATGCCTGTCTGTTGAATGGAAGACATTTTAGTGATTTATCCTTTCTACAAAGGTATGCTACATAGTCTGGACCTGAAATACAATCTGCGAAGCCAGGCATGCCCATAAATCTGAATCTTTCATTCTTTTCCCATGAAGAGAGAGAAAATATTTTTCCACATGGAAAAAACACTAAAATAGAATTGCCTTCCCTGAGGGAAAGCCGATACCTCTATAGTAGGGTGCATTTCATTTGAATCCCGTAGGTTTACTGAACAGCAATCTATCCAAATAATAGCTAACTTTTTCAATGAGTGCTAACTACTAGCTAATGTCCTTGCATAATGTAACTCACTTAATCCTTACAACAAGCCTAAGAAGTAAATACTGTGATTGTCCTCATCTTCTAGATGAGGAAACAGTTTAAAGAACGTGATCCAGGACTCTCAGCTAGTGAGCAGCAGAGCTGAGATTCAGGCTAAGACATCCTGACAGCAGAGTGAATGCTCTCAACTACTTATTGCCCCCTCAGATATATCACTTTAACTCTGGTTAAAATTTAGCAAAATGTTTACTTTTTCAGTATATGTATATATGTATATACACCCACACCCACACGCACGCACACACACACACACATATATTAGACCTATATAAAAGAAACTAAAATATTTAGGTTTTATTACAGCAAGTCAAGTTCACCATTAATATGCTCCATCAAGTACAGCAAAAACCGGCACACCACTTTACCTTCTATTACTAATGATTGTAATCTGTGTACTTCCAATTTTAACTTACCAGAATCCAAAAATCATGTACCTTGACATCTGTCAACAGTGAAACAGTCCACCCCGGGAGTCAAAACTCTTTTTTCGTAGCTTGAAGTTTGACAGGATTCCTTTCACAGCTCATTTGTGCCAATAGTGGGATATTAGAAAAAGATATATAACTACTTGCAAAGAATTAAGTCTTGAGACCGATTTGAAAAGTATCTCACATGGCAGCCCAAGTTTATTGCAGTTTTTCCTTCCAAGTTCCCCTTTATCCATCTTCACTGAAACAATCTAAATATTTCTGCCTTTTTTTAATCAGCTAAAGGATCTTCTTATTTATTTATTTTTTAATCTTTCGGTGGAGGTAGGAAGTGGAAGGAAAGCCACAGATTTAGGAGTATAGTCGGGAGATCCTCTGATCTTCCCAGTTCCCCTTCACAGATGCCAAGTCTGAGGTGTTCTGGGTTACTTGGTTTTCTCTCATGATAAAACATTACTTCCTATCACCTCTTACAAATCCAAAAAGTCAATTCACACGCCTTGCAAGGAACTATTAACAAATGCAACTTTCACACCTTATCTGTTTCCAACTTCTAATTTCTCACTTGTACTATGCAGTAGATAGTATGAAATGAAAATTCATTACCAAAGTGAACTCTAGTGAAAATCTCACAGTTTCTGCATATTCTTTTAAAATATTGTATGTAGAAGCACTTTACAAAGTGGAAAGCAAAATAGAAATGTGTTGGTATCACACTCCTTGTTATTACCAAGCTAACAAGCTAAATTGATTGGCGTTCAGAATGTTTACAGAATGTTTAAACTGAAGAAGAGTAAAAGTTATTCAGGGCTATTTCTTAGGATTTTTTTAAAAAGGAATTCTAATTAGATTATACGAATTTTGTAAAAACAATGCCTCTCTTAAACTCGTAGGTCCTATTTAAGAAAACCAAATTCAGAACTAGTGAATAAATTAACTACTTTGAACCCAGAACTGGCTTTTGATTTAACATTTCAGTAGTTAACTGGTGTGGGTATCCGTAACCCACCTTCCTTAGCAGATTGCCATGGCAACTGCTGAGGTGTAGCACCAGAACACTGAAGCTTCAGGCTTTGTCAGCGCTAAATACAGAAGCTGCATTTGATTTCAGCTTGTCTGTTTCTTCTACAGGGAGCAATGTACCACAGTTCTTTACACTTCCCAGGCTTACTTTTTCATTACCATGGAGACCTGATCTGCCCACACAGCCAAGATCTGAAACCATTCCTACATAGTATGGCTAAAACTAAGGCCTTGGGAACCAAGGCCTTCTATCATTAAAGTGCATTGTTTTGTTAAAGAAGAGTTCTTGCTTCTGCTTTTGAAGTATATTGATTTTCCACAAAGAGAAAACAGGCTTTCTAGTCCTGTGCTGAAGATTTACAATAAGGAGAAAGAAAATGTCATCATGACATTTTCCTTGGTCAGGTTCTGGTTTTGTGTATGTTTATGGTGTATACTCTGCATAGTCAATTACTACAGAGTAATGTTTCATTTCAAATTATGTGACAGTGTTACCTAATGGTAAACACATTTAATGTACACTTTATGGTGGTCTTAAAATGCTACTTTTAATTTTAGTGTGGATTGTGTAAATTTGTTTCTAAATCCGGTGTTGGTGTCTTTTAAATTAGTTCTTCACTTGTTCACAATAAAATCTGTGTGAGAAAAGTTATTCTGGAAATTTGATCATAACTATACATGGATTTAACAAGAAAGGATTGGTGTAATTTATCACTATAAATCCAATACAGCACATCCAGATAGAGCTGATGAATTACCTATGGATGATACACACCAGTACAACTATATTCTAATGTATTCTTGTTTTCAGTTTTTCAATTTTATCTTATTGTGGTAGTAACGTGGTCATATGGTCAATTTTCTCTTCGACCTTTCTTGGCACTTGCTTTGCTGGGAAAGGTATTTTTGGTTGTCCTTATTGCTACAAAATTTAGTTGGTGCAGAGTGTCACTAAAGCAGTTCCTCCTTGCCAGTGTTGTTAATGAGGAAATGATCCCAAATATCACACACACACACACACACACACACACACACACACACACGTGTAACAAAAAGGGCCATTGTTCTACAGTTTTTTGATGCTCATACTTGTTAAGGAGATAATTACACCTTTGCTATCGTTGGAGTCTACTCCATGCCCCCCACCCAGTGGCACCAGTCAAAAGAGATGGTAAGAGAGTCTTAAGTGGAACTTGAGAATCCCAAATTCACCCTTTGATTTGCATGTCCTTACAAATTCATATCTTTAATTTGATGGGGGTTTTTTTACCCCCAGAGAAGGTAGCATGCGTCCTTGTTTTAATGTAAATAAACTAAATAGGAATTTTTTTAAAGCCTGGCTTCAATGAAATATGGATTGTCTTTAAATTTTTCAGGATATTATGAATAAGCTAGCACCATGAAGTTGCTACGAATTAATTAATTTACAAGTGGAAAACAAGTTTATTAATATAATTGGATTTTTTGTTTTGTTCACTAGCAGGAAGTTAGCAATTCATTGCTATATTTGAGTACAAATTAAGTTGTATGATACAGAGAACCTTCTGACATTTCAAACATTTGAATTTTGCAAAATGAGCTATCATCCTAATGAAGTCCCTGTATGATTCTAGTTTTCTGTAATTACACTGATGAGTGTGAAATTCAACATGAGATGCTAAATGTTAAACACGGATATAGCTGGAAACCTTTTGCAATAGCTATAAAGTCATTCGTATTTGTCCATAAGAACACTGAGAGTCAGCATATCTCTAGCTCTTTAGTAAAAGTTATTTTCTTTAAAAGGGCAGTGCTATACAATTTTGTCAGGAAGGAAAAAAATGAAACTCCTGTATAATAGGGCATTTTAAAACAGTATTCTTCATATGTTCTTAGATTCTATAGTTTTCCATCCCAAATGCAAGATGAGTTTGCTGATCCAAAATGTAATAAACAACAATTTCAAGACAATTAAGATTGAGTTTGAATACTTACTCTTCTAACTTCTGAGTTATTTGCTAAGATGGATGATTGTGCTAATTTGTTTACATCCATGCTGTATTTCTAAGAAACATGATTTTATAGTGATTTTTACCAAAATAATCTTTCTTATCATGTACACAATACATTTTGAGTACCTAAAAATGTATTATTTTGAATATCATAATATTCAGAGGACTTTAACCATGGGAATTTATGAGAATATTTTATGGTGTAATTACTTTAGATTGAAAAATAAGAGAGAATATGAAAATATTATTGGTTAAGGTGGAAGATTAGATGTGTAACAGATTCGAGGTAAAGAAAAATAGGCATTCTGATAAGTAAGTGTTATGATACAATTTTAGGTTCTTACAAACAAACATCTGTTGAATTTTCTTTTTGACCTTTCTTGGCACTTGCTTTGCTGGGAAAGGTATTTTTGGTTGTCCTTATTGCTACAAAATTTAGTTGGCGCAGAGTACCACTAAAGCAGTTCCTCCTTGCCAGAGTTGTTAATGAGGAAATGATCCCAAATATCAGGCTGCTGTATCAAGGTCAGTAACAAGGCGTTAACATTTATAAGTTATTGAAGAGGGAAAATAAATATTGCAACTGTTTGTAATATTTTAAGCTCATCCAGAAAAAGTAAGCAAAAGTCCATTTCAAGCTTCTACAATCATAAACAATGTTACATCATGAAAGCAGATAATGTCTTTACATTTTTTTAACATAAGAATTACTCCTTTTCTTACTGTACTCCCAAACCTCCCCACACACCTACACATGTTTTGATGTACTCTTGTTGAAAATAATTTACTGTTTCACTCACTTTTGCAGATCAATACCTCTTTTTCCCCTCAGTCTCAGGGGATATCATGATACTGGAGCTGATACTGAATGATATTTTTAAATAAGTAATCCCACCACTAACAAGATGGCAGTACTTTGAGGCTAGTATATGAGTTTAGTAGGAGAATAAGAGTAAGGTGGATTCTGGGATGCCTGGGTGGCTCAGTCAGTTAAGCGTCTGCCTTGGGCTCAGGTCATGATCCCGGGGTCCTGGGATGGAGTCCTGCATCAGGCTCCCTGCTCAGCAGGGAGTCACCTTCTCCCTCTCCTTCTGCCCTTCCCCCCACTTGTGCTCTCCTGCTCTCTCTCACTCTCTCTCTCTCAAACAGATAAATAAAATCTTTAAAAAAAGTGTAGGGTGGACTCTTGAAAGCAAAAGCTCACAAAGATCTTTGTTACTGCTAATTTGAAAAATATATATGTCTTCATCTATTCTGGATCAAATTTTCAAGAATTAAGTTGTGCCATTGATTGTCTAGTTACTAAAGAAATTTAGGCAGTAGTACAATCTGCATAGCATCAAAATTTATCGATTACAGGTCATGTCTGCTGATAAGCAACCTGGCAGAGGATATAGAGCAAAGTCCTTTGTTTACTTTGAGTAGATTCTGATGGAGTGAACATACTAAATGTATCTTTACAACCCCCATTCCCCAGGTACAGATACCCTTACCTGTTATTCCACCAAAATGTCCAATTTGGAGCATTCAAGTCAAGTGTGGTAGGCCAATCAAATAGGTTGGGTCATGGAAGTATAATCAGTGTTCTGAAGACATTTTTACCACCCAGTCACATAAGTGGTTCAGGTTTAGGTAAGACTGGAGCTGCTTTTTAGAGTGCTTATCAGGTAGCAAAGAGAATGTCATAAAAGGGTTAGGAAGTACCATAGAAGAACCCACTGAAAGAAATAGGCAAGAAACCAATTGCGATGTATTTGGTCCCAGTTTGCCTTTTTATTTTGGCAGACCAGATATAGTAACAGATGAAATGTTGTGTCGGTATCATATACCCATTCACCACATTGGCAGTTCTCATCAGTGAGTTATTTCACACCAATTATCATCCAGAGTGAATATGATCTATTTAATTATATCCTTTTACTATAACCTTATAAGGTTGTGGTAGGGGTTGAAAATTCTCGTAAATTGGGGCACCTGTCTGGCTCAGTCGGAAGAGCATGCAATGCTTGATCTCCAGGTTGTGAGTTCAAGCCCCATGTTGGGTGTAGAGATTACTTAAATGAACTTTAAAAAAAAAAAAGAAAATTCTCATAAATTAAAAATATGCAGAGGGGCGCCTGGGTGGCACGGTCGGTTGAGCATCAGACTCTTGGTTTCAGCTCCGGTCGTGATCTCAGGGTCGTGGGACTGAGCCCCGCGTGGAGCTCTGCTCTTATCATGGAGTCTGCTTTGAGATTCTCTCTCCCCCTCCCTCTGCCCCTCCCACTCGTGCTCTCTCTCTCTAAAATAAATAAATAAATCTTTTAAAAATATATGCATTATTCATCTCTTAAGTACTTGGTATGAAAAAAGTCTATTTCCTATAGTGGGTTCACGTCTCAGACTTCAACTATGTTACCTCTGTAGCTATTTCATCTGGAAATGAGAATTTTAGAGATTATCCTAAAATAAGTAATTATTAATCATAAAATAGGTTGCAACAGGGGCACCTGGGTGGCTCAGTCAGTTGGGCATTTGCCTTTGGCTCAGGTCATGATCCCAGGCTCCTGGGATCGAGCCCCAGGTTGGGCTCCCTGCTCAGCGGGGAGTCTGCTTCTCCCTCTCCCTCTGCCTCTCCCCCACCCCCGCCCCTGCTCATGCCCTCTTGCTCGCTCCCTCTCTCTCTCTCAAAATAAATAATAATAAATAAAATCTTTAAAAAAAAAAAAAGAATAGGTTGCAATAGCAACCCATTCTGCCAGTAAGTTGCCATCCACCCACATTGCTGAAAGAAAAATTTGCCAGGAATGGTTGTCTTTTTATTAAGGTTGTTTCACTGGAGTTTAATATGATTTTTTTAATAATCTTATCTATGAAATATTTTAAAATGTGGATGAATTAGTATGGAATGGCTTAAGAGTGATCTAAATGTTTTATAGGGTAGGAAAAAAACTTTTCCTCTACCCTCCTAGGTTTTTTGCCTGCGGCCTGCAAATTAAACTAATGACAGATTAACAGAAGAAAAGGTATATAAGTTTTGTCCCATGTCAGCATTTTAATTTTTATCTGCACAGAGGCCTTCACAGAAAAGAAGTGAAGACCCAAAGAAGTAGTTAGACCTGGAAGTTTATATACCATTTTAACAAAGGGCAATAAATTGTAGAGAAGTGACAAGATAAAGGAAAGGGGTTTGGGCTTCTAGGGCCATAAATTGTGGAAAAGTAAATATATGGGGGAAAGTAATGCAAGATAAGGGATATTTTCATAAGGTTTGTTTGTGCAAACCCATCCTAATGTCAATTTTCTCTCTCCAATGATAAGGATGTTCTTCTCCTGGTATGGAAGAGGTGAGAAAGAACACCTTCATAAAGAGAAGTATATGTCCTGCTTTTAGGCAGATCAGGAGACAGCCAGAGGTCTTTCTATGTTTGCTGATTCTTAATTACCTTCAGCTCAAAATAACCCTTATGTCAAAGTGGCATATTTTGGGGTGGCATATTATGATCCCCTTCAGTTTTAAAGTCTACTGTAAGCGTCAAAACTCAGCACATACATATATACATTAATGTTTTAACTATCTTCTTTAAATGTGCCTTAAACTTCAAATACTTTTATTTTCTATTTATTCCAAAGGTATTTAATCAATTAAAATTAATATGCCCATACAATATGTTATTAATGTAATTATATATTATGATTACATATAATATACATTAGGGTAATTGTATAATTATAGTCATATAATTGAGTTTAAATATGTGTATGTGTATATATATGTTTGTATTTAATAAAGTAGATCTTAATTTTATTGATAATCCTTAACTATAAAATTTTAAGACAGAAATGGAGAAAGGGTTGTGCAACTATGCCATGAACTCCTTGAAATCAGACTGTCATCTCTGTATATTTATCCCTAACATTTGATACAGTATACATACCCATAGGCACCCATTAAATCCTCACTGAATAATGCATGTCTATAAAAATGAACTCCTCCCATTTTCTTTTTTTTTTAGGGTGGGGAGGGGCAGAGGGAATGGGAGAGAGAGCATCTTAAGCAGGCTCCACCCCCAGCACCGAGCCCAACACAGGGCTCGATCTCACAACCCTGAGATCATGACCTGAGCCAAACACAAGTGTCCAACACTTAACCGACTGAGCCACTCTGGCACCACCCCCACTCCCATTTTCTATTTTAAAGTCTGATTGGTGATATTTAGGATGACAATATAATGTGGCCAAATTCCAGAGTGCATTTTTCTGAAATATCTATAGACACTTCATTGAAAATAAACTGGTGGTAAATTGAATTAACATATCAAGTACTTTTGTGACTATTAAATATAAAAGACCTCTTCAACTATTGCTAATAGATGTTATATTTAGAGAGTACTTTGCATGTGCCTGTATTTCCGATAGTGGTTTTTAATGCAGGTAGAAAAAACCAGAATGGGTGGTATACTCATAATAACTAATTAAGTCCTAAATACACTCTAATGTCATAGTATAGCAATAGGTACATTAAGATGAGATACTGCTTTCATAAGGAAATGCTCTATCTCCTGTGAATTATACACAGAAGATAGAACTGTGATTTGGCAATTTAGAGAACATTCTAATTATCTGGAAACAGTATTTCCTTATCTGTTTTGCCTGTGGCTAGGTTTATCAAATATTTTATTTTACCTGGAATTGCTAATTGAAGGTCTCCATGAGTGCTTTAAGAATAAGAACAGACTATATTACCGTTTACTATGTATCATTTTATTTAAAAAAGAATACTTTGTCATGAAAATTTTACTTCTCATTCATAAAATAAAAATACTTTCCAGTTACTTCCCCCTATGGTATTAAATAAAAAATAAGCAAACAACTTTTTTTTACATCTGATATCCTGTCTTTTTGAACTTAAACCTTTACAAGAAAATAGGCCCTCACAATTTGGACAGATACTACTCAAACCACAATTAACAAGTCTTTTCGATCAGAACATTCTGAACCAAGGTATTATCAGCCCACTCTTTCAATACTGACACTGAGACAAGTATCACCAATTATCAATTCATGATGTTAGATATTCCTGTTTTTCAAAAAGAAAAACCTAAATCTGAATACACATTTAAAAGGCGAGGCTCCAGATAATAATGTTAAACAAGTTTGGTTTTTTGGGTTTTTTTTAAGCACACAAAAACGGTTCTGCTTTCCCCAGAACTCCACTGTGTTGCTTGGATGTCTGCTCTTGGTGACCTTTGTTATCTGCAAGCAGCTTAAGACCAGTAATCAGTGGCCTTGCCGGTAAATTTGCCCTGAATCTCACTGATAATGGAGTAGACGGAACCAAATTTTCACTCAGAACTCAGAAGTAGGAATTTTTGAAAGTGCTCTCCCAGCTTAAGCACTTTTTATTTCCATTTTCACATGTTTTATTCTCTTTCATTCATTAAGAAAAAGATTTTTGTCACCGATTTTGAATTCAAACTTAATCATTCTCTTGCAAATGTTTGTGCTTATGTGCTTACCCTATAATCTAATTCTCAGGCATTTGACTGAAGGATCATCAGCTCTTCCTCGCAGGCACACTATTAGAAGGCTGATTACATTTCTAAAACTTATGTTTCTAGAATCTCTATTTCTGCTTATTATTTGAATGATTCTTAGTGGGGAGATTTTTAAATTTATAAAACAAAAAGGGAAAAAAACATCCTCCTCAACAATTGCTACGTAGACACAGTCTGTGAAGAGCTTGCATAGGAAGTGGATCCAGATTGGAATAAGTTTTCTTATACATGACTCAACGTGGTATTACCTCTGGGTTCACGTTTCAGATCTCAAGGGGTTTAGTAACAGGGAAACAGGATCTGTTTTCCTTTTATCTAGCTGGGCTGGTGGCCTCACAACTGGAGGTTTCAGTGATGAGCGGAAGTTCAATAAACATTTGTTAAGTAATATGTCAAACAGAAACATTACTGATTTTCTTGAGGCAGCATAGTACGTTGCTGTTGTTTCAAAATGTAATTGGTTAAAAGCTTGCTAAATAGTGAAGTTTATTTTAATAGCAGGAAGTAGGGAATATTTTTATAGTTAGGATACTGGCCAAAAGAAAGCAAAACCATCAAGAGCCATATAATTTAAAGTTGTTTTTTTTCTTTCAAGGAACATGTGATTTCCACCTGTTCTTTCAAAAAAGGAATAAAATTAGTCTCATTATAATAAATTAGTTTTAACTGGTTTGGGTATTGTGACTATTGGGGGATAAATGAAGTCGTCAGCTGCAAAGAAGAAGAGTAGAAATAGGGAGCTAGGGAAAGCCTGACAAAAGTACAAAGGGAGAGAAGAGGAGAGGGTGTTGAGAACCAGAAAGGGACTTGAAAAAGTTAAAGACACATCTAAGTATGAGATTCCCGGACGTCCAAGGTAGGCTTACATGGAACAGTGTCATTTACGAAGCGGGTTGGTTTGTGTTCTGGAGATTCCATGTCGATTAGCCACAGATTAGTCCAGCAGAGCCCGCCCCCTCCCCCCCCCCTCCCCCCCCCCCCGGCTCCCGCTTGCGGGGGCTGCTCATCCTGGAGATTCCGAATGCATGGGCATACAGTTCACTCAGGGGGCTTGAGCCTGGAAGTGTCTTTATAGTCAGTCCGTTTGCCTCAAAAATAAAGAAGAACTATTTCACACTACCTAAAAATAAAGCTTGAAAGAATTTATTCAAGCAGTTTACCAAGGCCTCTTTTATCTTGCTGTATTCTCTGTAGACCAAGATATTTGCATCCAGTTCCTCAGCAAAAACCTTGAAATCATGTGAGCTGTGACACACAGTGTTATACTTGTAGCACTTGTGACTTACAAACTACTTGTGTATGCAGTACAAAATTGCCGTCAGTGCAACCTGCCCTAGCTCCGGTGTAGCCCATCCTCGTGTGCCTGGCCTAAAGCAGGGTCGCAAACTGCGGTGGGCACAAGAAAAGGCAGCATTGCTTGCTTTAACTGCAGATTCCTGAGTTCCATGCCCAGTAATTCTGATCCAGTAGGTCAGAGGTAGGGCCCCGAAATCTGTGTTTAGCAAGCAAACCTCTACCCCCGGAGATTTTGTAGCCAGCGTCGGGACCACTGCTAGTTGAATCAACACCTTTCCTTAAGGAGTTCTCTTCTCTTGTGCTCATCTGTACAGACCGGGGGCTACTTGTAGCCATTGGAAGTAGCCATCCGCCCCCCACCATCCTGTACTCCGGCAAGGTGCTCCACTGAGAAGGGGTTTGCAGCCTCCTGGCGTGGAATTCAGCAATCCTATAGAAACGAAATCACAAATGTAACTAAATGTGACTTAATTCTCAGGGCTCTTGTTCAGGTTCAGGATGGGTTAAGTGCACTAGGTGTTAAGCCCCTCGTGTAACATTGTTTCTGAGGGGGAAAGAGGATGTGTTGAAAACAACTTACAAAATGTTTAAATTGCTTAGACAAATTAGGAACAGTTTAAATTTAGGAACGACCTTGTGCCCCAGGTAGATTGCCTCTGATTTTGCTGTTTGAAACTCCACGACCTTCTGGCTTCTACCCAGAACTAGCATTCCAGGACCATCATTTTCTAAAATGCCGTATTGTCTTTTCTTTCGTTCGACCTACCTATGCTTACTCAATGTTTAGCCCCTTTTCTGCAAAAGAAGGATCCGATATAATAAACAAAAATGAGTTCTGCTGATTTCTGAACTACGCTGCGTCCTGTTATCTAGATACTGTGCTCTGGGCAAAGTGCACCCTTCCATTTTCTAAGGCAGGTGGTAACGAACAAAACGCTTTCTCTGTTCCCTCTCCTACTTTGTTCCTTCTTGATACCACTCAAAAAAGGATGCCACAGGATATTGGAGATAAAAATCTGCCTCAGGCTAGAAAGAAAAAATATGGCTGATTTGTGCCCGATGACAATATTTGGATTCCCCCAAACCCAAAATAAAATGAACTAAAAGAGATTACAGTTTCTTTTACCCCGATTGTTCTTTGTTGCCCAGGTCATTCAGAAATTTTGGTCTCTTGTTTCTTAATTCCTTGCCATATGGCTTACACTCAGGTGTAAAGTCACCATTTCATCATGTTTACCCTGTGAGGGCTTTTCATTTCTCTCCACTTTGTATTGGTCAGCGGCCTCCTCATCAGAGCCAGACTAGCTGGGCTCTTCTGTCTCACTGATCAACACATGGTAGCATATGGATCAGGGCAGTTAGGTAGAAGGCAGACCAGGAAATTTTTCCTCATGCTTCTTGATTGGGTGAATTCGAGGAAAGATCTCCTATAGAAATACAGTTTCATTTTCTTGAAAGACTGATCATTTTACATGTGTATGGAGAATACTTTTACCATAAACTTCTCTGATTAGAATTACAGACGTGCATATGCAAGTAGAGAAGTGGGAAAAGATGTATCTGTGCTGTGTATTATTTTGTATACATAAGGTTGGCATTTCCAAATGACGAAGCATAAAACAAAAACTGTCCCGTTTATGGCCAAGTAGACTTGCATGCCAACAGAAAGACATGATGGTATTAAAACCATATGCAATTCTAGCCATTTTTTTTCTCTTTTCTCTTCATGGGTATTGCATGATGGTATTTCGAATACAAATACTAATGTGCTTTGGAAATAATGGCACTCGCAGGTCTTTCATCATATTGTATCACTGCTTTATCATATTAGGCTAATACACTGCGAGAGTTGGTAGAACCTCTCCATGCCAAATCGGATCCACTTCTGTTGGCACTCAACCCATTGGACTCACAGATTGATAAGCTAATGTTTAGAGAATTTAGATCGGAGAGAGTCGGCACGGCGCAGACTCAACATCAACCTCTTGCAAGCAACTAAAATGGCCTCGTCCTTGCTGTTTATAACAGAAAACTGACTTTTAAAAAGCTTAGATCATCAAGTGTTTTGGATTGGGGGCCTCCCTAAAGGGATATTAAGAGGGGCAGGCCACTCTTAAGAAGAATGCAAGCTTCCTACACTGGGACTAGCATAAGATCAAAGCCCATCAAGATGGAGCACAGTGACAGAAAACTGCCGTTTCTGTGGGAGAACGGAAGGGGAAGGGTACTGACTGGGGAAGGGCTGTGTGTGGTGACACCTCAGTTGTGTTCTCCTGACACCAGGAAAGGAGAGGGATCAGCTCCAATAACTAGAAAACCCTGGCTATTTAATGGACTCTTTGGTGGCCTCTTTAAGGCAAAGCAGAGGAAGCAAATTCTGTGTATTAAGTGTATTTTGCATTTTTCAAACTTGACGTGCTGTATTGTACTAAACTAAGTGTAATCTATTAAGGCAAGGTATACACACCCTGCTCTGAAATTTACTATGTTTATTCTATTATCAAGTGTATTCAGGTGCAACACAGAGACTGCTTTCGGTGGCACTAATGAAGAAAATTCCTCATGCCAGGCTTTATTAGATTCCTCAGCTAAAATCCTAACTTTCTCCTTATTTCTTGGCACTTGTATACAAATGGTGTTGCCTCATAGGACAGGCATGAGCTATTCTTTTTCTGTAAAATTTTCCGAATCTATAGGCTGTGGTTCTCACTTTTGAAAAAGTATTTTGTCTGGATGTCTTTCAAACTAGCTTCAGATATTATTTAATACTATGTAACTGGGTCCCCTATGGCTCAATATTGCTTATTTTTCTTCTGTAGTGGATGTGAACTTTCCTTAATTTAGTTGGATTAAGACACTCTGTAATAATTTCAATGCTAATCAATGGATATTTCATACTGTGCAATGAACAGATAATTTAACATTGTATTTGGAAATGTTTTTTCTCCTTCCTGTCGCCGCAGTGTGTGGTACTGCATAATGTGAATACCTGTAAAAATATAAATTACTTAAAAATAAAAATATGACCAGTTGGTATCAAATCTTTTTAGATAGCTAAATAATTTGCTAAGTATGCTTGATAGTAAATATCTTTCCAAAGAGAAGTAATCTCTGCTTCTTTCTCACAAATGGAATTTGTGTTGTGAATAAAAATCACATTGATCTGCCTTACAATTGCCTCTGTGCTCTAACCATTTTAGTGTGTTTTTTAAGTATATATGAAAATGATGGTTGTGGTTTTTAGAAATCCATCAAAAAGCTTTTTTTGGCATTTAATATTAGTGAGGTTATCTTGGGTCATTCTCTGTTTAAGTCATAGTAAAATGTTACGATAAGAAGAATTTTCATTTTTTCTCGTTGAGGCATATGGTGACTCCACATTAATTTTTGAATATAATCGTGTCTTCGCTTTGGTTTTAAACCATCCTCTTTATGAATTCCTGCCTGAGAGCCAGGTACTTTGACCTCCATGTCTCTACTAGTTAAATTTTCTGAATTCTATGGGCAAATCTAGAATCTGTCATTTATGTCTGTGATTGTCCTTCAAAGAACCTTCCCTGTGGATCAATAAATCAATGCCAAGGACACCAAGACTTTGCCATCTGAACTATTCATCATCAAAACTGCTGTAGTGCCCTGAAAATTCAACCACTGTCCTATTTATGGCATTAAACCACACAATTTGGCAGAAATTACATGCTCAGAGAGTGAAGTGTAGAATAAACTTCAGTTCTGCCTCTTTTGTCACATCTTCTTGGAAGTAAGCTTTCCTGTTGTGCAGAAGGGATTGACTGACACTAATGTGGGCTATACTTAATTTTGATGAAGCACAAGGTCATTCTTAACAGGGATGGGCTTCACATGCTGTTCTTTAAAAAGGATTCACTCCAGCTGTTCTTTTAAAAAAAAGGTGTTTTCTCACTTGAAATCATTTTTTCATCATTTTTTGCCTCAAAGATGTAAATTACTTTTAATTATGAAAAGGGTGGTTGAGTACAGAGCAAGGAGTAAAAGCCAGCTCTTAAAATCTTCTGCTTCTTTTTTTTCTGCTATAACAAACTGCCCTCCCTCCAGTTCTACAATGCTAGGCATAGCTACTGGCTTATATAAAAGCATGAATTAAGAGATCTAATATTTAATTAGAAGACAATTCAAATTAGAGGGTAAACTCCTGAATGCATAATCATCTTTAGCATAAAACCGAGAAACATTAAACCTGTCTACATTGAACCCATTAAAAGTTTAATTGGCACCTTACATATAAATAAGTTGTTTGTTATGGCGTGCTAGCAAATTAGTATTCACGGAAACCAGTCCCGTGTCTCAATGCAAATGTTAATTGCCCTTCCTGACAAGAACAGCGCTCCACTGACGTGACGCCCTCAGCCTGGGAGCCTCCGAGCACTCTGCGGCTGCGCGAGAACAGATGCCTCTCACATCTGACCGGTGACTAATGCTACTAAGTCCAGCCTTCTCTCCCACTTGTGACTTAGCTTTTCCCAGCCTGCTGTGCTCGTGACCCAGCTGTGTTGTGGAAGGAACAACTGTTTCCACGAGGACATCATTGTCCAATTTTAAAAAGAGCACAGTTCCCTTCCAAAACATGTCCCTAGAAACGGTTATCCGTTGTTGGCTTGCTTCTTCAAGAGCCCCCCGTTGGTATATGCATCGCGTTCTGTTTGGTTTTCATGTGCTCCTCTCCTTCAACATTGTCATTGCAGGGGCAGGGAGACAGGGAGGGCACCAGAAGGAAGTTTTAGGTCTCCAAATTCGTATTCTGCTCTCCTTCATGTTCGCCAAAGAAACCTGAACGAAATCACACAATAAACTGTTATAACAATTACACAGTCACAGAATAGGGAGCCCTCTTTGGAGTACTTCATGTATAAAGTAGAGGAAACCATCACTCACTCGAAACGTTGGGTGCAAAAGGCACCGTGCCTGGGAGAAGAGTGGGAAATGCAAATGAGAGGGAGGTGTACTCTGCCCAGGGAGAGTCACAGTCTCGGTCTCGGTACATATGGGGCCATTAGGTACAGGAGGAAAAAACATTGAAATTTCTCCTCAGGTTTTATAACTCGTCCTTTCGAATTTATTTTCTGTGTGTTTTATAACATGCATATCTATTAACATACAATAATACATGTATGTAAGTTATCAACATTGGAAGTGTTTTAACTGGTAGAGAGGAACAATCAAAAAAGTTTGGAAACCACTGAGCATGAATGTAGGGAAATACGTCAACCAAAGACCTTTTAGTATCTGAGAGAGGCATTATCATCTGCTAATAAGCCATTTGCCAGAAAGTTTCAACAAACTACGTATTATTTTGCGTTAGCTAATGTTTTCCCTTGAGCTTTGTTTTTTATCACCACCCGGAAGTCATGTGCAACCTGAAACAACCGGACAGTGAATCGTTGTGATACCACATTCCTAGAGTCACCATATTCCATAGTGTAGTTAGAGTAGAAATGAGACAATAGAGGGTCTTCTTTCACCCCTGCCAAGTAGGACACAGCCAGAAATGACCCCCCCCACCCCGCAACGCAGAATACAAGTTGATCCATCAGTAACTTCACTGTGATCCTCAGATTATCAGCCAATGAAATTTTATATCGGAAAGACAACTTTGTATGTTCACTTTGCTTTAATAAAATTGGAAGAGTATGTCATCTGATACAGGACTAATATACACATTGTGAACATAAATAAAATTTGGGAGGGAATTTCTTCCTCCACAGACCCAGAATTCCTGAGTAAACTGGATACAAATTAAAATTTCATTGTAGCAGGGATACACTTCCTCATTAGGAATTGCAGAAGGTTCCTATATACGTCCTGTGGTTCGCATGTGGTCTTCTACACTTTGCCAACTTTCAGAAAACGTTCTTTCAAATTGCAAATTGCCAGTGCTCCAAATGGCTGAACTGGTACATCGAAGGAAAGTCAATTGGGAAGCCGAACTCAAAAACTGCTTGCCTCATCTTCCAAAGCAAGCCTCGCCTAGAGGAAGAAAAGCCGAAGTTTAAAAAAGAGAAACCAGAAGAGAAGTGAGAGGAAGAAGAAGAAGAAGAGGGCAAAAAGAGAAGAAAATAAAGGTGCTTTCATATTCTCAGTTGCAACAGTAGCCCCAGTTGACTTAATTGGTATTCTTCTGAGAAAAAAAATCAAGGAAACCAATTGAAAATTATAAAAGAAAATAAAGGTCTGTTTTTGTCTTGAATGTTGAGTTCTGTGTTGTTTTGACTGTTGAGCACAGTGAATCAGATTTATAATGTCACTTTGCTCCTCACCCCCGTCCTTTGGAAATAAAAGGACTCCTTGTCCAGTCTTAAAATGTTAAGTAATTGGTGGCATTTTGTGGTAGCCTGGCATCTCAATCCCTCATCCTTTCTCATCCCACTACTGTGTCCTGTGGTGTTGCATATGTGTATGATGTGTATGGATTGGGGGGAAGGGAGCCTTACTTACCTCTAGTAGGAGCCGCACTATTCCATTAATATGCTTGGAAATGTTTCTGTGTTCCGTCCCATTGTGATTCCTTGTTCAGATGTGCTGCCCAGAGATAAATCTATACTGAATTCTTCTTAAAAGCTGTCAAACCAGAGTCTTCGCAGAATTATGTTGTCCTTTAACGGCAAGGAGGGGGAAAAAAGTTTCCATTTGTATTTATTTAATAGCTGTGTGTGTCAGTTTTTAATATTAAGTCTTTACTTATCCTTCTTAAAGTAGGACCACATTGAAATTTTACAAAAAAGCCAATCTCCTGGCCCAGGATTCCACAAACTTTAAGAACTGGGGAGAAAGAAAACTGCGCAAGAATGTTTTTAAACAAAATATATACTCCCTACAGTATTAGGTAGTTATCTTAAAATAAAAATTTACTATATAAAATATAAAAATATTTCTGCCTCCCTTAAATCCTCAAACTACATTCTGAATCCCTTTTTTTTCTTCACATTCTTTCAAAAACTGAAAAGCTACTAATCCATTAGGCCACCTGATACAGTAACCACGGTAATACACATCAGTTAGGCCTCCCTCCCACCCACCGCCGCCCTCCCCCCAGCTCTATGAAATTACATCTGGCTTTAGAGGCAGTCTTGCCCTTAGGCACAAAGAATGATGACTACCAAATAATTCCTCAGGGTCTTTTCTTGGCCTATGATGTATGAAATGGAATTATGCTCTTCCAACGTATCCTTGTTTTTACAACTCCCCTTTAGTTACTCTCAATGACCTTATGATTTTGTGCCTTCCTGGCTTCAAACCATCCTCAGTCAAAATTCCCTATCTTATTTCGATCTTGCTCTTAACCCCCAAAGCAGTTCCTCCTTTTCACAGTCCTCCATTCACCTGTCCCTCAAAATCCTCTAGGTGTTGCCGACATCCAAGGATGAGCCAACAGAGAATTAAAAAGCTGTTGTTTCAAAGGGATTTTTGTATGTTTATAGTTCTAACTTAGGCATCTGATTAGGAAGTTAAAAATTCATTAGAGAGGGATTAATGATAGCGTGTGCTGATGATAACAAGGAACTTCCTAATGGAAGGACTCAATAACCCTACCGACCATTAGTTGCTAACCTCTGCAGCAGTGCCAAAAATTGAATATGAAACTGAGAATGCAGCTACTTTTTACTGCTAAAGGTGATCCTTTCAAGTTAAGGTACTGTGTTTATGGGCTTTGGGGGCCGTTTTAGTTACACTCGCAGTTTTTTAGAATGCTGCTCTTGAAGGAATTCTCACAAATTCGTCCACGCCTACTGTTACGTACACAGTTCAAATGACCACTGACAAAATTGGCAGTATGGGATTCTTGTTAAAATCGTGGATTCTGGAGCCAGACTGCCCAGCTGCAATTCTGGCTCCACCACTTACACTTTCTAAGTATGTCCTTGAGCAAGGTGCTTCCCTGCTATAAAATGAAAATCAAATAGATCTCCTCTCAGTATTGTGAGAATTAAGAGAGACCATGAATGTTAATCATTTACCCTTCTGCCTGGCACATATAAATGTTAACTGCCGTTATTAGCAACTAGCAATTAGGGAGTCTTTTTTTTTTTTTTTAGCTATGTCAGAAAGCCTGAAATATTCACATGGACCATGGTGGAATGAACAACATTCCATGTTTACTCCTTGAGCCAATATAATTAGTATTCCTCAAATAGTACTCTTTGGCTCTCTATTAAAGGAAACTTGAGATAGCCCTAATCCTATCTACCACTCAAAGCAAAATCCGAGTTTATCTTTGTTTATCATTATTGAGAAAGATATGACATCAGTAGTCAGACTATTAAAGAACAAGATGGGAGTTTGATTTATTCAAATAGATCTAAGATCCTTAACTGAACCAGTCTCTAATTTTTTTTCTCAAAAACATTTAATTGGAGTATTTCCTTCCCAGATCTTACAAATGCTAAGTAGCTTCTGCTAGTATGTGCCAGATTTTTCCTTACATTTGCATATAAACATTCTCATATTTCATTTTAATGAAAGCATTATTATTAATGATAATTTATGATCATTTACTAGATTTACAATGTGGCAGGCATTACTATGGCAGTCACATGAAACCTAATAATCCTCTCTGGTACATTATTGGAAGATTTTTATAATCAGATATACTCCAGTGAATGTCATTCCATCTTATGCAGTCTGGAACAATGTAAAAATCAGTTCATTCAGTATTGCTAAACCAAGAGAGCTCTATTAATCAGCACTTCTATGCTTCTCAGTATAATGATAAAGGGTATTCATTAATGTGTTAAAATATTATGTGCAGGATTGTTTCTGTGTTGTGTACCTTTTGTATTCTATCTTTGAATTTAATGGACTCAAGATATGTACGGCGATTTGCTATTAAGAGAATATTCTGTTAATTAAACATCTTATTATTTGACCATTCTAAAAAATCTTACCTAATATAACTAGCAGCTGTGGGGGGTTTTTGATGTAATATAGTGTTTTCCCAATCATTCATTATCCTGTTTTTCAGATGGTTTGGATTTTTTTTTTTTTAGTAGATTTTTGGAGTGTCCATGAACTGTCCATTACACTGGATTCATTTCTCTCTCTCTCTCTTTTTTTTTTTTTTTTTGGACATTGCAGGTGAAAGTAGGGAAGAAAAGTTAGGAGATTCATTGCAAGATTTATACAGGGCATTGGAGCAAGCCAGTCTGTCACCGCTGGGAGAACACCGCATTTCAACCAAGATGGAATACAAGCTATCATTTATAAAGAGATGTAATGACCCTGTGATGAATGACAAACTACACAGGCTGAGAATTCTCAAAAGCACTTTAAAGGTAAGATACAAAATGGAAGGAGAAATTCCTTTCAAGAGATTCATTCTTGAGCTCAGTGGATTACCAGATACTCTAAATGAAGAAATACAAAATGGGGAGGTGGAGGGGAGGGCAGGTAAACAGGAAGAACCTGAAGCTGAGCTGTTCCTATAGCATCGTAAGTGCATTGGTAAAGAGGAAATAACCTTAACTTTTCATTACCATCTCAAAGCGTTGGCTAAATGTTATATGACCTAGTTCTAGGTGAAAACAGGATGTAATTGAAATTATTTTCAAAAATGTGGGGCTGGTGTTATTCCTCGGTCTTTCATTTTCCTAAGATAAATATGCCATGTAGTTATTAATATAGTTATTAAAAGAACACAGCATGCATGCAGAATGCAGTAGTGGGTCCTAAAAGGCTTTGAGATATTTCGTGAATATCTCCTGCAGCACATTTGGAGTGAAGCCACAGTGATTCATGTTCCGTGTACAAATGTTATAATTGTTCTGTTTACGCTATCAGGTCCCAACTCACATGTTACTTTCTTATTCTACATTTCCATAAGGGCTTACATTACCTCCAGTCTCCTTATTATGCCACCCTTGGTTTGGGGAGGAGGTGGTGAAGAGAGGGGCGCAGAGAGGCAGAAAGTTGAAGAGGGAGGCAGACCACAGAGCCTCCTCACCGTGTGTGTCTGAGGGGAGAGGGCCTGTTATACAAATTCTCCCTAAGCGGGCCTTCCACCCTTGAAAAATCAAAAACAGAAAAGAACTACCGTACAGAGTGTGTGGTGCAGTAATTTCAGGAACCAGAAGGTCAAAGGGCTCCTTTGGGAAATATTTCAGATCCATAGTGTGCTGCTGAGGTTTGGTGATTTTGAAGCATTGATGAGTACCAAAGAGATAAAACAGAAAATGCATGATTTAAAAAAGTTTCCAGTAGCAAGCAGCCAAGTTTTCAGAGTCAATTAGCTTTCGGTTGGCATTCATGCAAGCACTATTGCAAATCCATGGGACGACTTAATGGTCTTTTGGTAACTAAGGCCAGAATCTTAAAAAAAGCTCTAATATTCATAAGAATAATTCTGCTAGGGGCATCTGGGTGGCTCAGTCAGTTAAGCATCCGACTCTTGATTTCGGCTCAGGGCATGATCGCAGGGTCCTGAAATCGAGCCCCGTGTCAGGCTCTGCACTCAGCCCAGAGTCTGCCTGTCCCTCTCCCTCTGCTCCCACCCCTCGTTCTCTCTCTCTCATAAATAAATAAAATCTTTAAAAGAAAGAAGAAGAAGAATGTTTCTGCTGACCAGCCCTACTCCAAAGATGACCTCACCTTCCCACCTTACAGAGCACCCCACTCCATTCAGATCCAAACTGTCAGGTTGTGAAAACAGGCATTTTGAAGCTGGTCAGGCTCACATATTTTTAAAGACCTGCTTCTGTCTTGTTCTCTCAGCCCCTCACACCTGTCTTTTATGCTCTAGATTCCCAAAAGCATTTACTTCCAGTAGCAAACAATTTGAGCTCCTGCCAGTGTTCAGTTCACTGAGTATTGTGAATCACCGGGGGTGTGAGGCTGCGCTCCACTCTCTGGGGCAAAGATGATGAAAAGTCACTGTAAAGAAATGCCCCTCGTTGATAAAACCGAACTACAGAGCCCTATTCTTTTTAGTGTGAGAAATTAACAGAGGATGGGAATCTCCCATTGGGGAAGGATAACTGCCCAAGCAACCCTGGATGTGTGTACTCCCTGGAATTGTAACAGGCTGCTCACCGAGCACAGGGCGACTCCCAACATCCTTGGCCCCAGCCCCGCTGTCCCCATCTGGCCCCAAGGACCAGATCAATTGCTTAGGCACCTTGCTGTCTTTCCCACCCAGCTCTCCCTTCCTACTTCCTGCAGAACATTCCCTAGACTTCCCTGCCCCATCTTTGAGCCCATAAAAGACAGGCCTTAGCTTCTCAGACTGTCTTACCCCCTCATCTTCCATCCCCCTCCTCCCACCTGGAAGACTCAATTCTCCCACAGGAGACATCTGTGCTGTGTTGAGTTCTCCCATAATGAAGCTCATTCTTCAGCTGAGAGCCGGCCTCCAGCAGAGAAGGGAGGGCTCCTTTGCATTGCAGACCCCCAGTGCTGCAGGAAGGGAGCCGTGGCATTCCTACAGCAAGAATTATATATTTGTGGGCCGTGCTCTCTCTCGTGCAAGTATGAGGAGCTAACCGTGCTCTCTCTCGTGCAAGTATGAGGAGCTAACCGTCTAGCAGGAAAGATAGGACTGTGCAAAAGTAACTCAAGACAGAGTATGTAGTAAGTCCACTCAGTGGCAGGAATAGAGTTAGGACGACATAAATGAGGGAGAAAACATTTTTTTTTTTTCCGATTGTTGATGGAAATCTTTAAGAAATGGTAGGCATTTGAACTGGATCTTAAAGAATGAGGAACGTTTCCATAGACAGAGATGGGAAACAAGACTGGCCCAGAGAAATGATCCACACAGAGTGGACAATACAGGCGTACCTTGGGTGTAGAAAACAGTACACTAAGATTTGAATCTAAATAGCTGGGTTTGAGCACACCATACCGGAGCCGTTTGTTATGGGCTTCTTAAGATTTGCATATTAACTTTTTATTTTAAATGTGAAAAAAGTCTCTTCCAACTTAACTGTTGAATTCTTTTTGCTTTTCAGGCCAGAGAAGGGGAAGTAGCCATTATTGATAAAGTCCTAGACAATCCAGACTTGACATCTAAAGAATTCCAACAATGGAAGCAGATGTACCTGGATCTTTTCTTGGATATCTGTCAAAACACCACCTCAAATGACCCATTAAGTATTTCTTCTGAAGTAGATGCAATCACTTCCTCTCTCACACACACTCACTCGTACATTGAAACACATGTGTAAGTGTATTCTGCCCTCTGGCCATCTGGTACCTTCTGGTACTTTGAACAAGTATATGAGGTAGTTTTATATCAGTGTGTGGGACACTTGACAAGCTATACTTTAATGTTACCAAACTATATGAAACAAACCATATATGGTCATGATACCACTGTCTTTAATGAGCATTTGTATATTTTATATGCAATTAGTGCTCAGCTTATGTTTACCATGTGCAAAATCAACTGTCTTCAATGACTTAAAATTAACTTTTACAAACAACTCTGAAGACAGGTGGTCTTCAAGTAGTAAAACCACAAAAAGGCAGTTTTCTATCTAAGGTCATTTTTCTCCCTCTAAGTTAATTTTATATAAACAAGACTTCAAAAGTAAATCACATTTTTTCAGGTGCAGACATCCTTGTGGGTGGGAAAGAATTTAAACCTTTTTTATATTTATTAAAATGTTCTAAGGATTTTCTTAAACATTGCACAAAGTTTAATGCTGTAGTTTTATTTTTGTGAAATGTAGATGTGCATACAAGAGTTAAGCAAAATAGAGGAGCATCAACATAAGAAAAGTTCAGGTATCTAATATTCGTCTTAAAAGTCTGTTAACTTGTGAAAGCTGGTTAATGGAAATACTATTCCAAATCTGTGGGGACACTTAATGGTGTATCAGGGCAAAGCTTTGTAAGATGTTTTTGTAACTAAGACCAAAATTGAAGATAGAGCTGCTTTATTTTCTTGGTTTAAATCTTCCTTTATTTTTGTAGTGATGAAATGCTGATTGTGTACAGAGGAATTTGAGAGTGGATTTTGTAAAACACAGCTAATTCGCCCAGAAAGGCAGCTAACAGATACATATATATAAAATTTCAGCCCAAACTCATGTTTTTAAACTCCTGCTCCTAAAAAACAAGGGATAAACTGAAACGAATCACCTTTCCAGTTAGTTTCCAGTTTTCTCCCTAGCCCATTAATTAAACTTACATAATTATATTTCAGGCAGGGAAGTAAAATACTTTTAGTTACAGGACAATGTGTGTTCTAATGTAGACAACAATGTTGAAAAATAAAAAATGTGCCTCTCTCCCGAGGAGCAAGAGGATAATGGTCATTCAGAGATATATTACACTGAATTATATGAGAGAAAGAATTTATAGAGGTTTTTCCTAGCTTCATGAAGTGTTTCTATAGAGTGGATGAAGTCTGTGAAAAAGTCCTCTTCATATGTTTTCCATTTATAAGTATCTCGTTTTTGAAAGTGACCACAGCATGATAATGACTGTGCTGCTTCTTAGTGTCGGGCTGCATAACGTACAAATCACAATTTGCTGTTTGTTTGGGTTTTTTTAGGAGGAGGAAGGGACCCTCCTTTACTATTCTGTATCCTAAAATCTACTTCTAATCAGCTTTATACTGTTGCCTGTACAGCTCAGTGAATGTACTTTCATCTCTAAGAGTTCAGATATATGCCAGTGAATATTTCTGCTGTAGAGGAGAAAGTAACAACTCCACAGCAGGGGTTTTCTCGTTGCTTTTGAAACCAACATCGAATCACTATCGTTTTGCAGACTTTGCACACCGTGCAGGAGAGTGGCCTTTCTACAGCACATTTTCAGTAATCCTATATTTAGTCAAAATGGATGAGAAATCACGTATTAATGTTTGTATGGAATTTTGGGTCTAGTGTAATATTTTTATCATTTAAAAAAAACCTATTTGTAAAAACATTTATTTACTGCATGGATATTGACGTACATTAAATTTGTGGAATTTTGTATATGTAAAAAAACAAAACGAAACAAAACAAAAAAAAAACCTCTTGTCCTAAAATGAAGTGTGCTTGTTACAGGTGTTTAGACTTGTTGATGTTTACTAGACCAAATGTGTACATTCACTTAAAAATATCTGTACCTGATGGATGTGTCGTGAATACAGTGGCAAGGTTGTGCCCTGTATAGAACGAGCAGTTGACGGAAAGACTAGCTGTGTTGCTACTAAGCAGCTTTTACTTTTGTAAAGTCAGCTCTGTTGTTTTAAATGGTAAAAATTAAACTAATGAATTTTAAAAGACTCGTGACTAGCTTAGCATGAAAGAGACCTTTTAACACTATATTTATCTGTACATTTTATTGCATTAGTTTCAAATCTAGGAGAGAGGCAGCACTGTAAACTGAAGTGAAATAAATTTAGCTCTTAATGAATCCTTATAAGGCACCTACTTTATTCATACAGAGTCCTCACCACATTTCTTTGAGACCCAATCACAGAGCCGCCCTCCCCTGACCCCCTTCCCTAGTCACAAGTTGTAACTTTGCCACTCCATCCGTGGTCCAAGCCAGAAGCAGCAGCTGTCCCGTGTGTGTGTGTGTGTGTGCAAGGATCTTTTCTGAGACCCTGCAAAATCAAACTCCTTTCCCATTTAGCTGACACAAACTTGAGAATTTCACCCACTCTTTCCTTTCTGTTGATTCTTGGGAAGTTGGGGAGGAGGGACTGCCAAAAATGTGTTGTGTGTGTGTGTTTTTTTTAAACAAATATAACCGACAGCATGCCTGCAGAATGAACTTTTAAAGAAAATGAAAGAAACAAGTTTGGGTCTTGCTTGATGTTCCACGTAACCAGAAGAACCTGATTATTATGGCTAAGGACTGCTGAAATAAAACTGAAAACCAATGAACTGCCTAAAGCCAGGGTAAAAGCCGGCTAGGGGTAAGAATGAGGAACAGAAAAACTTAACCTAGGATATTTTGTCAAAAAAAAAAAAAAAAAGTGCTTTCCTAGAGATTTTTTCCCCTCTCAGTTCTACATTTATATTAAACCATCGAGCAGAACTGTAAACATAGTTCTGAATCATAAAATCATAGTTCTCCTTACAAGGACTTCATGCTATTTAATGAAGGCACTTTCCCTTCACTATTTATTCAGATAATGCCATCTTTTTCCGACTATTTATTACAGCCTTTATAGCTAACAATTTCCCGGCTTTTATATATAACTTCTTGTGGTACATTTTTGGCCTTGCTTGTTCGGCACAAAAGTAATCGCTGTTTAGCACCTAGGGCAACACTTTAACTATAAGAGGGAAAGCAGGGCCGTATTTTCTTTTCAAAAGTCCATCTCTAGACCAGCATGAGTCTTCCTAGAAATCCCCAGCTCACTGAAGCTGAGTCAAATATCCTGTTTTGATCCCTCCTGTCTCCCATTCTCAGCTTAGGGGGCATTGTTCCTCTTCGACCAAGCCCTTGTTTGCATCCTTAAACTTCAGAAGCCGCTCCGCTCCCAGAGTCCCATTCTTAGGAAAAGCCCACCCACGCGTTACTCTGTAAGCCTGCTCAAGTGCGACTTTTTCTCCTCTGTCGTCGGGAGACTGCACTAACCCATTAAGCCCCGCACTAAATCTGGCGCCTCTCCGAGCCCTCCCTCCCTCTCCTCATCCCCACCCTCAGCCAGCTGCAGCACTGCGCACTGGAGGCCATTCCAGGCCCAGGGTAGCGCGCAGCCAATGTCCTCCCAGCGGTCCAGGTCGAGGTCATAGCCCACCACGTTGCGGGTAGGCACCTGCCGGGAGTCCCGCCACTTGAGGCCACCCAGCAGCAGCGCCGTCTCCTCCACCACGGCCAGCCCATAGCAGAAGCGGTCATAGGGTAGCGGCCGCAGCCGAGTCCACTGGTCCGTGCTGGGGTCGTAGCGTTCGATCTCCGAGAAGGGCTCATAGCGCCCCAGAAAGGCGAACACCGCGCCGCGCAGCACAGCCATATGGTGCCCGAAGCGGGCCGTGCTCATGGGCGCCCTCTTGCTCCACGCTCGCTCCCCAGGGCCCAGGGCGTACACGTCCCGGAGGCTGCTCGCGCCGCCCTCGCCTCTTCCCGCCTTACCCCCAGAGATGTACACGACGCCACGGTCCCCGACGGCCCCCGCGTGGCCGTGCAGCGCCCGCGGCAGTGCCCCGGCCGCCGTCCAGCGGTCCCGGCGCAGGTCATACATCTCGACGGACGCCAGCGCCTGGCCGTCCGCGCCCAGACCCCCGACAGCCAGGAGCCCCTCGCCCACGGCGCCGCACCAGAAATGGGCCCGCGCTTCCCGCATAGCGGGCACCGCCGTCCAAGCGTGGAAACGCGGGTCGTAACGGTGCACTTGGGCCGTGACCGCCCGCACGCCGTCTGCCATGGGTGAGGAGGCGCCATCAGAGAGACTTTCCCCGCCCAGGACGAACAGGAAATTGCCTGCGGTGCACACGCTGTGCCCCAGTAGCGGTGCAGGCAGCCGCGTGAGACTGCGCCAGCGGTGGTTGTACACGTCGAAGGCCACCACGTCCTGGGTGAACTCCCAGTCCTCCTCCTCCTCTTCCAACTGCTCATCTTCCTCGTCCTCCTCCTCCTCCTCTGGCTCCGCCGCGGCGCCCCTGCCCCTGGCTACCGCCCAGGGGACCACGACCTCCTCGGTCACCGCCTCCCGTGCCCTGCGCCCCCCTACCAACAAGATGCGGGTTTGGGGACTCCGGACGCTGGTCTGCTCGCCCTGCAAGAGCGGCTGGCGGGAGGGCGCCGTGTGGTAGTTGAGGGCCTGGATGATGAGGCCCTTGACCCGGGCGGGCAGGACGAGGCCAGAGCCCGAGTACACGCGCCGCAGCACGTCGGCGGGCACTAGGCCGAAGCGAACGCGCTCGAGCAGCGAGGCGCAGTGGGCCAGGCGTTCGGCCTCGGGCTCCTGCCTCAGCCAGGCCAGTGCCAGACCCAGCAGCCAGGCCTCAGGCACCCGCGCCACGTCGGGGGCACCCAACACAGCCTTGAGTGACGTGGGGTTCAGCTCCAGCAGCCCCGTGGGGCCCGCGCCGCGCAGCAGCAGCTCGCGCAGGTGGCGCACGATGCAGCTCTCCGCGGCGCCCAACGTGTGCGCCAGGCCGAAGCGCGCCGCCACGTTGGCGGCGAAGCAGCAGTTCTCCGGCGCCAGCTGGCGCTCCAGGTAGCGGCCGCACAGCCCCAGTGCCTCGGTCACCTGCAGGTAGCTGGCGGCCTCCAGCGTGTCTTCCACCGTGTCCATGGAGAGCGGCAGCCAGGCGGTGTAAATGAAGTCCAGCAAGCGCTGCAGGCCGGCAGCCGACGGCACGTGTAAGTGGATCACGCTGGCCCTGGATTCCCGGGTGTGGCTCTTGAACAGGGCCCTGAAGTAGTCGCTGGAACACGCGAGCAGCGACCTATGCGCCGGGAACTCGCTGCCCTCGGCCTCCAGCGTCACATCGCACAGGAAGCCCTCGGCGCGCAGGGCCTGATAGCCAGTGAGCAGGGCGCCGCCATGAGCTTTACAGTAAGATAGGAAGTAACTCATGATGTCCAGGGCGGGAAGCGGCCCGGCCGGGGCTGGAGCCCACCGGGCACGGCCAGAGGCATCTCGGGGCACAGCGCCCCAGGGCCCCCCCTACGCGAGCCCCAGAGCCCCTAGCAGGGGCGCATTTTTGCCTACTCAGCTTAAAGCCCAGGGCTCCTTCATCCAGGCCTGCAGATACCCCTGTACCCCTCTCGGAGCAAACCCGGTAGGCTTTCCAGAAGCTCCCAGTAGCGGAGGTCACGGAGTTCGGAGTCTTCCAGAGGGAGCAGGGTTTGCTTTTGGCTGCTGCCGAGGCTGCCAGCGCGTTGCCCAAAGCCCCCTCCCCGTCCCAGTTTGGGGAGCCCACACCTGCGCGCCCGGGGCCGCAGTGGCCACGCACCATCACCTGGAAGGGCCGAGCTGTGGGTGGACTGATTCTGAGGGGTGCTGGATCTCCGACGGCGCTGATGCGCGGATGTGGCCCGGCTCGGGGCGTCCCGGGAGTGCGGGGCGAGGGCTCTGGCCTCCCGGAGGTGGACGAGGAGGACGGACACTGCGGGCACCCGCGAGGGCCGGGGACAACTGGGTATGGGGCGGAGAGGGGGGTGAGCTTGTTCCGCGCGGAGGATCAAATCAAAGCCTGGGGGATTAAGGAGGGGGGGGCGCAGGTCAGCGCGGCGGGTCGGAGGCATGATTGGGCGCCGTACATAACATGCCGGTAGCTCACAGCGACAGGAATAGCGCGCGGCCGCGGCCTCCCCGGCGCGCCCCGCCCCGCCCCGCGCCCCGGCTGCTGGCCGCGAACCCAGGGCCGGGGCGCTGGAAGGAGCGGCCCGGGCCTGGGACCTGACTCCGGTGACCCGACGAGCCGCCGGTCACCGGGGGGGGGGGGGAGCGGGTCTCGAGAACTCGGCTAGGGCTGCGGGTGGCGCTCACTGGAGGGGCAGGAGTCGCCGGGGACCCTGTACCTGGTGGTGTCTAGGGAGAGGCGGCCGGCTGGGCCGGAGGAGTGTCGACTCCCTGGTGCACTTGTGCCTGGGAAAGAAGCCCCTGGCTCGAAACTTTCTGCTTTGAGAAGGCCCTAATTAATCTGGCGGGGGCGGGGATTAAGCGGCGACTTTGCGCGCTGACACCCAGGAGGCCGCTGCGCGCAGGGGAGCTACTGGCGGGAACCACGCCCGGGGGAATCTGGGCTCCCCGCCAGCGGCGCTTGGTAACATGCCCCTCACCGGGACTCGCCCTTTCGAGATGCTGGGCCTAGTCTGCGCCCTTCGTGAGGCGGCCCGCGTCTCCTGGGCTGGCTTGTCTCACGTTCTGCGCTGGGGAATTTGCTCCCACCCCCGCTCCCTGACCCCAGCCGAGTTCTCCCTTCCTGTTCTTGGATCCTGCCCAACCCATCCCTTAGCAAAGTGGACAAGGAGATTGGGTTTTCTGCCTTTGAATGACCACTTCCTTTAAGAAAATAATTCGTTCCAGTTTCTCTCCCTGACTTTTCAGACTGTGATCTAATTAATGCCTGCTACATCTTCAATGCCGGGACAGGATAATGGGCAGTAAGGTCGCAAAGCTTGGTAGAGGCTAGAGGTTCATAGGGCCCCTTTTCATGAAGTTATTTATAAGATGCACCCAGCACAGAAATGATGACTAAAACCACCCAAGCTTGAGACATTAGGAAAGCATTTCTCCATCTCCTCCATCCTGCTCTTAAATAACTAAATGATTAATATAACTGTTCTTTCTTGCCAATTTGGAGCTTCTGTGTTTTGCTTTCATCTAGAATTGATTTTTCTATTTTCTAATGCAACTCCTCTGGCAATCTGTTTTAAGTGAACCTTTTGAGGGCATCTGAAATAACTTGCATTTCTTTTTTTTTTTTTTAAGATTTTATTTATTTATTTGACAGAGAGAGACACAGCGAGAGAGGGAACACAAGCAGGGGGAGTGGGAGAGGGAGAAGCAGGCTTCCCACGGAGCAGGGAGCCCGATGTGGGGCTCGATCCCAGGACCCTGGGATCATGACCTGAGCCGAAGGCAGACACTTAATGACTGAGCCACGCAGGCACCCCAATAACTTGCATTTCTGACAGTTGGGTTGTGTTTCATTAAAAAAAAGAAGAAGAAGAAGAAGTCCAAGGAAGTATAAAAATGTATCTCTTTCTGCCTCATATGCCATCCATACTTAAAAGGTCTCCAATTAGAATTCTTAAAGTGCATAAAAATATTAGTAAAATGATCCTGCTTTCTTGTCAAAGATGGAATTGCTTTATGACTTAAATTAGCCAAATTATAAAATGCAGGCAGAGGCTCAAGTTAAGGGCTTGCTTAAACTCCAGAGGCTAAAAATACTCCAATTTGAATTCCTAATGTTAAAACTACAGATGGATTCAGGCGGGGTGCTGGTTGGTTTTTCTTTTTTAAGTACTAAAATTCTTAGTTCAAAAATAAAATACCAGTTTGGTTCAGTGTGCACAGACCCGAATGGTGAAATTAAATGGCCTTTACTCGACCTACTAGAAATTTGCTAGCAGAGATATTGTAGATCATTTAGCTAAACTCTCTCCTTTTCCTCTGCAATTTCTTGTTTTTCTTTTCAAACAAATATGGCAAATGAGCCCCAGAGAGAATACAATTTGTCTGGGTGACTTGGATATTGAGTTACAGAGTCTGGACAGGAATCCAGGGCCCCCCCCCCTCTATATTATGTGACCTCCTGTATGATAAAAATAAAATAGTACAACACACCATCAGATTATTTAAACCAAATTTCAGAGTGATAAAGTATAAATACAGTTTTTTAAACACGTTTTTAACCCCAAAATTGATCACATCCCGTCAGATCTGTCCATCATCATGCATTCAGGTTGAATCCAAAATGTCACACTTACTTGAGAATGAAGATGCTGTGGAAGGGTTTACATCTTGACATCAAAAATCAGTGATACACTCTGAAACAAATAATGCAATATATGTTAAGAAAAAAAAAAGAAGAAGATAGCAGGAGGGGAAGAATGAAGGGGGGGAAATCGGAGGGGGGAGATGAACCATGAGAGATGATGGACTCTGAAAAACAAACTGAGGGTTCTAGAGGGGAGGGGAGTGGGAGGATGGGTTAGCCTGGTGATGGGTATTAAAGAGGGCACGTTCTGCATGGAGCACTGGGTGTTATGCACAAACAATGAATCATGGAACACTACATCTAAAACTAATGATGTAATGTATGGTGATTAACATAACAATTAAAAAATTTAAAAAAATCAATAGTACACAACAAGCATGTGTTCATTGCTGGCGCAACCTGCCACCTTTATGTATTTTGCTGTTGAGGATACAATGAACTGTGCTAACAGAAGAAATTTTCATATTGAATGTGTTTCCAAGGTTTTGTCTAGAAAATGTAATTATCAATCCATCCAAGAATATTCTTGTCCTTTGAGTAACGTTTGTGGAAAGGATCAAGATTTTAATTTTTGTGCAATATTAAGTATGCTAAATAACATTTCAGTGTGTGCTTTTTTAGTTGTCTTGAGAGATGTGTGTCTTAAGTTGGATCCCCTAGAAGCAGTCTCTGCCATCCAACCTGAATGGGTGGGGATGAGCACATGTGGTGGGATATGATCATCATGTTGAAAGTGATCTGCTCTGTGTGGCCTTCCCCCTTTAGACTATAAGCTCCTTGAGGGCAAGGACTATTTCTTGATTTTTTAACCTCTAGCCCCTATCACAGTCTTTGGCATAAGTAATGTTGAGTTGAACAGATCTAGGGAATGGTACCTAGTGGTGCCATCAGTGGGAGGAGTAAAGGATTATTAAGAGGAACTCGACGGGGACAATTAGTTCTTCCTCTCTGGTTCTCTTTGTTCACTTCACCCAGCTGGGGTTGAAAACACATCCTGGTCAGGCTGTGAGCTCACAACCCTAGGAATCAAATGGGTAACTGTGAGTGGCACCCCCCCCGGACCCGACTCTTCTGAGAAGCCCAGACCACCTCCTCCAGCCCCCACTGCAGACCAGTGCCACCCTGCAGCCCAAGTCCTTCCCCCAGATTGGCGCCACTTGGCTCTCAGCATCTAGTCAGATGTGCCACTGCTGTTCCTATCTGGACCAGGGGCCCCACGTGCCCCAGCAGGAAGCCCCGGGCTTCTACCGAAGGCCCAGCTACACCATCCGGCATGCCTGGTGGGACCCTGAAATTTGCCCCGAGCCCCTCCCCCCTTGTCAGGACTGTGACCTGCTCTCAACATTCCCTTCCATACATCTGCACCTCCTGTGAGAGAACCAGGAGCCGAAGTCTTCCAAGCTCCTGCCTGACCTCAGGGTGGCACCGCTAGTCAGCCATGGCGCTCGCCTTTGCCTGAATCGACCCTGTCTAGCTCAACCTAAAGTTCCTAGTTCTCCCCTCTAGAAGAATTGTACATGTTTAAAAAAATCAAAAACTGCAAATATCCATGTATAATAGACGCAACATTTTTTTGCAGATGTAATGCGCTATCTTTGGTAACGGCTTTATGGAGATACGATGCACATACCATACAACTCACTAATTTAAAGTGTACAGTTCAGTGGTTCTTAGCATATTTACAGTTATGCAGCCAACAGTGGAGTCTAATTTGGGGACATTTTCATCCCCTCATACAGAAACCCTGTGCCCTTTAACTGGCTTCTCTGTACCACCAGGCCCCCCGCCTTAGGCAAGCACTAATCTACTTTATATCTCTGCAGTTTCTGGGCATTTCATATAAATGCACTCATACAATACCTGATCTTTTGTGATTCATTTCTTTGACTTAGCATGTTTGCAAGGCTCATCCATTGGAATGCACTTTTGAGGAAGAAAACGGTCATGTATAGGAATAACACTGGGAACCTTTTCTCAAAACCACAAAACCCTAAAATGTGCCTATTTGATATTTAAGATACAGTGTTTGGCAGGTTAACTCCTTATCATCTCTCATTACTGGCTCCTTTCAATCCCAGTATGCTTCCTTCCAATGCATGGCTTCTGGCAGCCTCCATAGAGAACCTATAATTAGAAATGGACACATTTAAGTTAGCTAATTATGAAAACATGATGACAAACAATAACAGACACGCAGTAGAGAAAAACTCCTGTGTTATCTTCACCCTGTTCCAAGACCACTTTTTGTGTACATGAATTTTATCTTTGTGATATGCAGTTCAAGCAAAAGAGTTTCAAGGGGCCTTGTGTGTGTGTGTGTATGTGTGTGTGTGTGTGTGTGTGTGTATGTGTGTGTTTTAATCACGTGTGACTTTGGTGTTCTGGCCCAGCCGACAGTTGAAGAAGCAGCATGGCAGTGAGGAAGGACTCAGCTTTGGGGTCAGACAGACCTGGGCTTTGTTTCTGGATCTGCCCCGTGTGACTTTAAGCAAGTGACATGAATTCTTTGAGTGCCGTTTTATTGTTTTTAAAAGGAGGATAATGACTCTACACTCACAGCACTGTTCAAATTAGATTATATATATATATATATGACTGCTCCTGGTGTAAGTACACACAGCAGATATGAGTTTTTCCTCCTTTTCCCTCCCTTGACTAAAGCTTTCTGAAAACTCATAATACCAGAGCCTGAGTACACAGGAAGTGTAATAGAGTAGTGGTTCTCAGTGGTCCTCCTGCGGTATCACCTAGGAACCTGTTAAGAAGTGTAAATTCTCGGCCCCACCTCAAACCTACTGCATCAGAAGCTCCAAGAGTTGGGCCCAGCGATCTGCTTCTCTAAGCCCTTCCAGTGATATGAAGCACTCAAAGGTATGAGAACCACTGTAATAGAGCATTGTTAATTCTGCTACACCCTGAAATCACCACTCTCAGTAACAACTTGTTCTGGGTGTGATATCAACATCTTCCAAAGAAGTGGGGAAGCCCACTTGCTCCAAAAGGTCAGAGGTCAGAGACACAGATGGGAAAAATTAGTGGCCTCCGCCTCATGTCATATGACTGGTCATATTAACAAAAATAGATTGTGGACTTGTTCGCCCTTTCATACCCCTACAAGATGATAGTATTAACAGCGGATCACTGGAGCATGAGATGCGATGACTTGGTAAGCAATACAGTTTCTCAAACCCTTGATTGAATAGTCAAACCAGAAGCCCTGATTTCCTATCTGGAGCCACATTTTAAGAGGCTCTCAGATGAATCAGGAAGTGTCCAAAGAGGCCAGCCAGAAGGAGGGGAGGGTCTGGAAACATTCTTTCTCTCACATAGGGAGCAGGTGAAGGAGGAGAAGATTTTAGGCTAAAACAAAAGAATCCTCTAGTGGATAAATGATTGCTGTCGAAGCTATATACAGAAGAATGAAACTGGACCACTCTAACACAATACACAAAGATAAACTCAAAATGGATGAAAGACCTCAGTGTGAGACAGGAATCCATCAAAATCCTAGAACATAAGCAGTAACCTCTTCGACATCAGCGACAGCAACTTCTTTCAAGATACATCTCCAAAAGCTAGTGAAACAAAAGGGAAAATGAACTTTTGGGACTTCATCGAGATAAAAAGCTTCTGCACAGCAAAGGAAACAGTCAACAAAACAAAGAGGCAACCCACAGAATGGGAGAAGATATTTGCAAATGACACTATAGACAAAGGGCTAATATCCAGGATCTATAAAGAACTTCTCAAGGTCAACACCCAAAAAACAAATAATCAAGTCAAAAAATGGGCAGAAGACATGAACAGACACTTCTCCGAAGAAGACATACAAATGGCTAATAGACCCATGAAAAAATGTTCATCATCATTAGCCATCAGGGAAATTCAAATCAAAACCACATTGAGATACCACCTTACACCAGTTAGAATGGCAAAAATGGACAGGGCAAGAAACAAGAAATGTTGGAGAGGTTGTGGAGAAAGGGGAACTCTCTTACACTGTTGGTGGGAATGCAAGCTGGTACAGCCACTTTGGAAAACAGCATGGAGGTTCCTCAAAAAATTAAAAATAGAGCTACCGTATGACCCAGCAATTGCACTCCTGGGTATTTACCACAAAGACACAGATGTAGTGAAAAGAAGGGCCATATGCACCCCAATGTTCATAGCAGCAGTGTCTGCAATAGCCAAACTGTGGAAGGAGCTGAGATGCCCTTCAACAGATGAATGGATAAAGAAGATGTGGTCCATATATACAATGGAGTATTACTCAGCCATCAAAAAGGATGAATACCCAACTTTTACATCAACATGGATGGGACTGGAGGAGATTATGCTAAGTGAAATAAGTCAAGCAGAGAAAGTCAATTATCATATGGTTTCACTTATTTGTGGAACATAAGAAATAGCATGGAGGACATTAGGAGAAGGAAGGGAAAAATGAAGGGGGGGAATCGGAAGGGGAGACGAACCATGAGCGACTATGGACTCTGAGAAACAAACTGAGGGTTTTAGAGGGGAGGGGGGTGGGAGGATGGGTTAGCCTGGTGATGGTTATTAAGGAGAGCACGTATTGCATGGAGCACTGGGTATTATATGAAAACAATGAATCATGGACCACTACATCAAAAACTAATGATGTAATGTATGGTGATTAACATAACAATAAAAAATTTTTAAAAAACTAATGTATGGTGACTAACATAACATAATAAAATTAAATTAAATTATAAAAAATAAAAATTTAAAAATTTAAAAAATAAAAAATACTTTACATAGGGCGCCTGGGTGGCTCAGTTGGTTAAGCTCAGGTCATGATTCCAGGGTCCTGGAATGGAGCCCCGCATTGACAGGGAGCCTGCTTCTCCCCCTCCCACTCCCCCTGCTTGTGTTCCCTCTCTCGCTGTCTCTGTCTGTCAAATAAATAAGTAAATAAAATCTCTTTTACAAAATGAAAAAAAAAAAGATTGCTGTCAGCAACTTTCTGAAAGGCAGGAGAGACAAAGGTGGCCTTGTGGCTACAGAGGGCAGACCAGTAAGCAGAAGTTACAAAGAGAAATTTGGCCACAGAATAAATGAGAACCTTCTAGCAGTTTGGAACCTTGAAAGAAAGTGTACAAGTAGAAGTAGAACACACCAGGCCATGAGAAGAGTTGCCTGAGCCTTGGAGGAGATAGGGAACTTGTCCAAGGTGACACAGCAGACCTTGTCAGAGCCCCGCCCACGCACAGCCCTCCCTGTCACTTTTACTCCCAGCAGCCAGCACCTGCGTCCCTTTGTGGGCAAACCCCCCCGGGACCCTGGAGTCCACCTTGCCAGTGCACCTGATCCAAAGCAAAAGTACCCGAAAATTTATATCTCCTGAGGGCCACCCTTCACAGCTCCCTTTCCAGTGTGACCCACACTGTTTCCAGAGATTGCCCTATGGGACTGAGCCAAAGCCACCTTCTGTGGGACCCTGCTTGCTGACTTCCTTCCCTTCCCACCTCACCTCCCTACCTATTTTTTTCTGGGAATACCTCCTAACAAATGACTTTCACAGGAGTCCTCATCTCAGAAGGAACCCCTGCCTCTGGGAAACCCAGCACAAGCCATATAACTGGCAAATTTCTCAGAAGGAGGTGGCACCTACGTCCACAAAGGGCCGTCCGTCAGCCCCTTGCAGACATGGACAAAGCACAGCAGATGTGCCGTGTGCATGCATGCGTGTGTCTGCTGGCACAGCAGGCCTGCGAGGCAGGACAGCCTGACGCTGGGGCTGGGCATCTCTGCTTCCGCCCGGGGGGGGGGGGTTCAGGGCTCTTGTGGGGGACTCCGTGGACGCCAGGGTCCTTTCAAACCCAGCATGCCCCATTTTGGAGCCACCCGCCCCTTAAGTCTCATCTGCAGGTGCCGTCTAAATGGGAGCTTTACCCGAAGTCTTTGTTCTGTAGGACTGATTTGGTTCTTCAGTGTCATGCCCCCCACCTCAGGCTGGCTCCTGCCCACTGGCCTCACCACCACTTTCACTCGAGCTCGTGCGTGTGCCTTGCCAGGCTTGACTGCCACTGAGCTTTGCAACTGACTTGGTTTCCAAAGGGGCAGTTGATGACTCTGATAACTTTCTCAATGAGAGCGATATGAACCATCCGTGGTTCTGACCAGGTGACTGGAGACCACCGGAATCAGAATCTGCAGAGCTTGTTAATATGCAGGCTCGTGGGGCACCTGGGTGGCTCAGTCGTTGAGTGTCTGCCTTCGGCTCAGGTCATGATCCTATGGTCCTGGGATCGAGCCCCGCATCAGGCTCCCTGCTCGGCGGGAAGCCTGCTTCTCCCTCTCCCACTCCCCCTGCTTGTGTTCCCTCTCTCGCTGTCTCTCTCTCTGTCAAATAAATAAATAAAATCTTTAAAAAAAAAAATGCAGGCTCGTGGACCACACCCCAGACCAACTGGATCAGAATCCCCAGGCACGGAGCAAGGGGGTCAACCCCTGTAATAAGCTTCCCAGGTGTTTCTCACTCACTTTCAGGCGGTGCTGCTCACAGTGTGGTCAGCTAACCCACAACGCAGCCTCACCTGGGAACCTGTTAGAGATGCACATTGTCAGGCCCCGTCCCAGACCTCCAGAATCAGAAACTCTGGGGACAGAGCCCAGCCATCTGTGTTTTATCGAGACCTCCAGGGGATTCCCGTGCACACTAAGGTTTGAGAAACATTGCTCTCAAGTTCAGGAACCGCTCATGTAGAATTTTCAATTCATTCATTCAAAAATACCCTGTTCCGGATGTGGTGGGCACTGATGGCACAGTGATGAGAGAATGAGTCAGAGGTCCTGCCCTAGAAGAACTCAAGCCTTAATGGATTCCATGTCATATTGGTGCTTCCATGTGACTTCTAGATTCCCAAGAAAATTCGGTCTTGGTCCCTTTCCCTAGGTTTTTGCCACTCCTACCTCATTTGACAATAAGCCATCTAAATAGAAGAACCCAATGCCAGCTCCCAAATGACTGTTGCTGAGGTCCAGACTGGGGCTGGCTGAGGGCTTTCCCAGAAGAGGAAGGAACATTCTGTGTCAGCAGGTCGCACCCTGCACCAAGTCCACAATCAGCCCACAGTGCTGTGGGTTGGCCCTTAGCATCTGACCCCAAAGCACCGGCTGTCGACCACTTACCGACACGTACAGACAACAACACCTATGACTTTTGATGGTTGGGCCTCCTTCAGAAAGATGAAACAACATTCTGACATCAACATCAGGGTCTCTTATGCATCTTTCAAAATGGCTGCATCGTACAAACCAAGTCACACAATGGAAAGTGGTTCAGATATGTCATCTGAGCACAACCAGAAATAAAATCATGGAACACCTTTGGGGTGTTGGTAAATTTCTCCGATTACCCATGCCTGTTTAAGGAGCTGCAGACCTTGGGACCTCAGATGCTTTTTTGTTAACCAACACTCTTCCGTGGAGATATTATACTCTTTCCTGAACTTTCCCTGTATCTGACACATGGCCAACATGTCAGCTGCGCCAATTACTTCTGCTATTTTCAGAACCTTTTTCTAATGATGCCGGTCAGTGACTAATACGGAAAAATTCTGCACAAGATCTTGCCAACAATGGGGAGCTTACGGGATAGTTTGCTCTCAACTGCTTATAATCTTCTTAAAGGTATTCATAATCTTAACAGCCTCAAAATCTTGTGGCATTTGCCCATTTGTTAAGAAAAATTTTGCAGAAGTGTCTACTAAGAGTTACCCATACAATCATGGGCCAGAAATAGTAATTAAACACGTGATTGTTCTCTGAGCAGTGTTTAATGCCGTCACTCAGGAAGTTTCAGTTTGAATTCCAAGCAGGAGACGTTTCTCACTAGAGCAGTCATCTGATTGCTCTGATCCGCCCTGCCCTCTCACCCAGCAAAGAGCACATTACCACCAGAATTAGGAGGACACAGGGCCAAGAGCGGTGTTTCCAGAGCCTGCCCATTGTAGCAGGTCCACCGCACCACCATTCCAAGGGGCAACAAGCATAACCCTGGCCTCAGCCTCCTTTAATTGTTCAGTAAAAATGGCACCAGCTCTCTCCCTGGAGATGGTGGGGAAAACCCAGTATTGCCCCAGTAACTGAAGAAACTCAAAGGACTTACATCTCTCCTAGTAACTCCTCGCTCCAATTCCTGCTTCTGCTGATGCCTCCATATCACTCATGGTTTGCCTCTTGGGGTTGTTCCCTCTTCTCTACTCTGTACTCACCCACCCATGGAACACAGTCGCTAAGCCTTCATTCTCCCCCTTGATTTCTCATACGACCTATGGAGGACTAAAAAACTTTTTTTGAAGTCTTGGGTAGTACAGGCACAGAGAAACAGCAAAGCATAGAGTAGCAGATAAAACCCATACCTATTCCAGTTTTTAAAAATTGCCCATCTGGCAATTCATGCTTTTCAGAGACCATTGTGCTGTGTAGGACACTGTCTCCTTCCCTTCCTCTGTTCTGCCCTGCCCCCACCACCCCCTATCTCCCAGACTGGTTTAGAAATCCAAAATACATGTCATTTCATTGTTGAGACCACTTCAGCTGTCTCTTTTCTCTTGGCATGTTTGCCTGGCCAGACCTGACCCTGGTGTGTGCGTGCGTGCGTGTGTGTGTGTGTGTGTTAAAGTATACATAACATAAAATTTACCATTTTAACCACTTTTAAGTGTACAGTTTAGTGGCATTAAGTACATTCACATTGTTGTGCATCCATCACCACCACCCACCTCCAGAACTTTGTCATCATGTCAAACAAATTCTGTATACATGAAACACTAACTCCCCAGTTTCCCTCCCCCCGCCAGCCCCTTCCAACTACTATTCTACTTTCTGTCTCTACGAGTTTGACTATTCCAGATACTTCACATAAGCAGGGTCATAAAGTATTTGGACTTTTGTGTCTGGATTATTTCATTTAGCATGATGTCTTCAAGGTTCATCAGTGTTATAGCATATGTTAGAATTTCCTTCCTTTGTGTGGGGGAATAATTTTCTATTGTACACATTTTGTTGGTCCATTCATCTGTCGAAGGATGTTTGAGTTGTTTCCACCTTTGGCTATTGTGAATAATGCTGCTGTGAACCTGGGAGTACAAATATCTCTTACAGTCTCTGCTTTTAATTCTTTTGTGTATATACCCAGAAGAAGGATTGATGGATCATATGGTAACTCTGTTTAATTATTGAGGAACTGCCATACTGTTTTGCACAGCGACTGCACCATTTCACATTCCCACTAGCAGTGCACAAGGGTTTCAGTTTCTTCACATCCTTGCCAACACTTGTTCTTTGTTTTTACCTTTGATAATAGCCATCCTAATGGGTGTGAGGCGGCATCCCATTGTAGTTTTGATTTGCATTTTTCTAATGATTAGTGATGTTGAGCATCTTTTCATGGGCTTATTGGGCATCTGTATATTTTCTTTAGAGAAATGTCTATTCAAGTCCTTTGCCCAGTTTTGAATTGGGTTGTTTGGGTTTTTGTTGTTAAGTTGTAGGAGCTATTTAATTTTCTAGATATTAATCCTTCATGAGATAAGTGATTAGCAAATATTCCCTTCAATTCTGTGCATTGCTTTTTCACTCTGTTAACAGTGTCCTTTAATGCATACAGGTTTTTAATTTTGATGAAGTCCAATTTATTTTTTCTTCTGTTGCTTGTGCTTTTGGTGTCATATCCAAGAAATCATTGCCAAATCTAAATTCATTAAGACTTTCTCCTATGTTTTCTTTTAAGAGTTGTATAGTTTTAGCCCTTACATTTAGGTCTTTGATCAATTTTGAGTTAACTTTTGTATATAAGGTAAGAGTCCAAGTTCATTCTTTTGCATGTGAATATCCAGCTTTCCCAGAACCATTTGTTGAAAATACTGTCCATTCTCCATTGAATGGTCTTGGCATCCTTGTCAAAAATCATTTGACCATATATGCAAGGGTTTATTTCTGGGCTCTCTGTTCTCGTCCAATCGTCTTTATGTTTTGATTACCGTAGCTTTGTAGTGAGTTTTAGAGTCAGGAAGTGCAAGTCCTCCAACTTTGTTCTTTTTCAAGATTATTTTGGCTGTTTGGTGTCCCTTGAAATTCTATATGAATAATAGGATGGAGTTTTCTGTTTCTACAAGAAACATCATTGGGATTTTGGTAGAGCTTGCACTGAATCTGTAGATGGTTTTGGGCAGTACAGCCATTTTAACAATATTAAGTCTTCTAATCCATGAACACAGAGTGTCTTTCCATATATTTGTGTCTTCTTTACATTTCTTTTAGCAGTACCTTGTAGTTTTCAGTATACATGTCTTTCTCCATCTTGGTTAAGTTAGTTCTGAAGTGTTTTTTTCTTTTTCTTTTTTTTTTTTTTAAAGATTTTATTTATTTATTTGACAGAGAGAGAGACAGCGAGAGAGGGAACACAAGCAGGGGGAGTGGGAAAGAGAGAAGCAGGCTTCCCGCCGAGCAGGGAGCCCAATGCGGGGCTCGATCCCAGGACCCTGAGATCATGACCTGAGCCGAAGGCAGTCGCTTAACCAACTGAGCCATCCAGGCGCCCCTGAAGTGTTTTTTTCTATTTGAGGCTACTGTAAGTGAAATTGTTTTTTTAACTTCCTTTTTTGGATTGTTTGTTGTTAGTGCATTGAAAAGCAACTGAGTTTTCCCTGTTGATTTTGTATCCCATAACTTCGCTAGATGCATTTATTGGTTTAAGTGTGTGTGTGTAATCTTTGGGCTTTCTACACATAAGATCGTGTCATCTTGGAACAGAAATAATTTTACTTCATTTTCTTTTTCTTGCTTAATTGTTCTGGCTAAAATTTCCAATTTCAGGTTGAATAAAAGTGGAGAATGCAGGCATCCATGTTTTGTTCTATGTTTATATCTTGGGCCTCCCTTTTATATGCAGAGAAACCTTCAGAGCATTTTCATACACACGCCCCTGACTGACAGAGCCTGCACTGTGCAGAGAAGATGTGGGAGTCTGGCAGAAAGTAAACACCAGGGCAGACTTGGAAATGGTCTCAACTTTGAATGCATGCCCAGGGCCTTGAAGTGATTTTGTAGGAAGCATTCCCAGGAAAAATTACTAAGGTAGAGGTGAAGGGGGTTTGGAATGAAAGGAGGCCAAACAAGGATGCAGCAACCAGCAAATCCCACAGAAGATAACTTGGGCTTGGTCCTGAGGGATCACTGGGACAAGAGAGGTCATACCTCAGAATTGTCCCCATTGGGAGCACAGGGACTGGAATGTGGATACTCCTGGATGTCAGTCATTGGTCAAGGGCCAAGTACCCTTGGGGACACTTCCAGCTCTTTCTTTGAACAGGCAAAGCAAAGGCCAGCAGCCAGAGGCAGTCCTCCAGCAAGGAGATGCAGTTGCTGCTGTTGGGAATGAAAGCACCCCCACCAAAAGCACAAAAATGGTGAAGGAAGCCGAGGCCTGTGGGTGGAGCACTGACTGCATCTCCTATGCCCACAACAAACTAACAGGTTAGCAACGTCTGCTTATACATAGGGAGGCCCTGAGACCCCAGCATCCGCACCCCAGGAGAACACTGGGTGGGTGTATCCGTGATCCCAGCGATGCCAGCTACTGATGACATCATGAGGATCAGACACATCTTACCCAGATCATTCTTGACATCAAATACTGGGTAGACTGGTTGCCGATTAAGCACTGAACAGACTTGTCCTGAGGGGCTGCGTGGCTAAGCACTGGTGACCCAAACACACGGCTTGATGCCCAAAGATCAGCAAATAGACACATCACAGGGCCAAGTTGACAGGTGTTGTGAGGGAGTTGGAACACACTTTCGCTCTTCTGTCCACCCACTAGGGCAGTGGTCAGCCAGCATCCCCCAACCCCTGCCCTCCAGGGAGACATTGTAGACCAGCGTAACTGAGGATGGCAAGCTCTTGGCATACTCCTATCCAAGTAAGACTTCTGAGGGTGACTGCATGGACTTGCCCTGGTCGTTCTGTCTCACCCCAATCTGTCCCTGTCTCCCTCACTGATATCTCCCCTGAGTCTAGCAACTGGTTGCAACTCCATGGGCAACTCACCCCTCTGTGCTTTTTTACCTACAAAAAGAGATACATCTCATACAGTGTTAAAAGGGTGAGCTCTCGAGCCATTGTGTCTGGGTTCAAATCCTGGCTCTACCATTCTCAAGTCATTTAATATGGGACAATTTTTGTGGCCTCCCAGTGTCAGCTTTCTCATCCTGGAAGTACATAGAACAGGGGTAAGGAGGGTGTTATTTCATAACAGCACTCGGTACATTATAAATAATAAACATAAATATTCTCCCTAAATTCATTAGGGAAATACACATAGCCCTAGAAAAATGACTTTCATTCCAGAGTTTTCATATAGTGTTCATTCTACCTCAGTGCAAGTATGCAAACATCTTAGAGAAAGGCATAGGGCGGCCCTTGAACTATGGTATTTAACAGCAAGGATTGATTGGTACAATATTTTAACTTACTAAGCAACCATTCATTAGTAATTTATGCTTCTGTAGGAAGGAAAAATCATTACATGGGAGGGATCAGTAGGTTCATACTCTACAAATGAAATTTACCCAGGATCCCTCCAAGGCACTCACATTTACTTAGGGGCAGAGTGGGACCTGGAACCCAGTTTTCCAGAGCCGCCAGGAATAAGATTCTGCAAGTGGTGGGAAGTGCTGCAACACAAAAAAAACAGCAGCAAGTGAGGTTATCCTTGCAGTCATGTTCTCAGATCAAAATAAACAGCACAAAGGGAGTTCAAAAAACATTTCTTTCAGCCACAAACCTCCAGGGAATGAGCTTGTGTGGCATGGCTGTTTAATAGATAGTAAACATTGAAGAGTTGTACAAATTGATGTTGTGAACAGAGTACATCATATAAGCCTGTGACCATTAATAAGCCTGTGCCTCATCCCAAGCTATGGTGGCCTGGTAATGACACTGTGTCAGCGTTCAGATTAAGGGTTGTGCAGACCAGCCATCTTCCTGTGCTTAAGGATATGGAGCCACATGTCTTATAGTGGACTCATTGCTTAATAATATATAATAAGTACTGTTAGAAGGTTTCTAACATACACACATTTCCCCCTTAAATAAACTATGTTTTTAATTTTCCCCATCTCTGTTCAAAGATATAGAAATTTCAAATTTTTTACCAAAACTAAGAAAGCAAAAGTACCTGAGGTCCTTCCATTCAGTAACCACTGCTATCCCTGGGGGTTATTACTGAATGGAACATAGTCATATTCATGTAGACTTAGAATAAATAATTTTGCATGAGTGAGATCACACCACATGCTCTTTTGAGGCCAAATTTTTCACTTAATTATATGTTGTGGGGATATTCCCAAGCAAATGTATATGGGTATATATACCCTTTCTAATATTTGTGTAGTATTATTTATATGAATGTAGCAAAGTTTAACAAATTCTCTTTTTTTTTTTTTAAAAGATTTTATTTATTTATTTGACAGAGAGAGAGACAGCGAGAGAGGGAACACAAGCAAGGGGAGTGGGAGAGGAAGAAGGAGGCTTCCCGTGGAGCGGAGAGCCCGATGCGGGGCTCGATCCCAGACCCCGGGATCATGACCTGAGCCGAAGGCAGACGCTTAACGACTGAGCCACCCAGGCGCCCCTAACAAATTCTCTTCTAATAGATATTTAGATTACTTCCTTGTTTTCATTCTTATAAACTAAGCTGCAGGGAACATCCTTATACAAATCTCTCCGCATTGCTGTGTGATTAGTTCCTTGGGATAAAGTCCATAAATGTAATTCTTAGATTAGAAAGAATGCATTTCTTAAAGGGAGGCATATATAAAAGCACTTGCATATGCAAATACAAGTCTGGAGGGTATGAGCCAGAATACAATCAGTAATCATAACCAAGTGAAGTAGGTAATTTTGTCCTCATTTATATTTTTAATTTTCATAGGGCTATAGATATTTTTTCTCCTATGTTTTTAATATTCATAGAGCTATCAGCTAAAATCTGGTTATGGCTAAGAGAAATACTTAGGATAATCACAGGAATATAGATGAAAGGATAAGAGATGAAGAAAATGAAAAAGAAGTGAATATATATGTGGAAAACAGATGATGATCCAATATAAGGATAATTGATGTTCTTGAAATAGAGAAGCCCGCTATTGAAAGAAGGGATGCTCATAAGAATTATACAAGAAAATTTCCATGGGGGGCGCCTGGGTGGCTCAGTTGGTTAGGTGTCCGGCTCTTGATTTTGGCTCAGGTCACGATCTCAGGGTGGTGGAATCGAGTCCCGCATTGGGCTCTGTGCTCAGTGGGAAGTCTGCTGGAGATTCTTTCTCCCTTTCCCTCTGCCCCTCCCCCTGCTCGTGCTTGCTCTCTCACTCTCTCTCTTTCTCTAAAATAAATAAATAAATCTTTTTTTTTTAAAAGATTTTATTTATTTATTTGACAGAGAGATACACAGCAAGAGAGGCAACACAAGCAGGAGGAGTGGGAGAAGGAGAAGCAGAGCAGGGAGCCTGATGCGGGGCTCGATCCCAGGACCCTGGGACCATGACCCAAGCCGAAGACGGATGCTTAACAACTGAGCCACCCAGGTGTCTCAGTAAATAAATCTTTAAAAAAAAAAAAAAAAAGAAAATCTCCCCGAAATAAAGAAAATAAATGAATTTGCTGATTGAAAGGTAACATTTCAGGGCGCCTGGGTGGCTCAGTTGGTTAAGCAACTGCCTTCAGCTCAGGTCATGATCCCGAAGTCCTGGGATCGAGTCCCACATCGGGCTCCCGGCTCAGCGGGGAGTCTGCTTCTCCCTCTGACCCTCTCCCCTCTCATGCTGTTTCTCTGTCTCTCTCTCTTTCTCTCAAATAAATAAATAAATAAAATCTTAAAAAAAAAAAAGAAAGGTAACATTTCATTCTAGGGAAATATGCAGAACATTCAACAATGAGACGTATTTTCTTTTTAAGCATTTGAACTGTGAAATAAAAACAAAAAATTCAAGTGTCCAGGAAGACAATGAAAATAGCCACAAGGGGGAAATAATAATCGGGTTGCCTCAGACATACTCATACCCACCACCTGACAATTCTATATGTAGGAACGTAATCTAAGGAAGTAATTAGATGAGTTTCAAGATTTACATACAAGAATGTTTAATGGATTATTTATAAACTTTTTTTCAAATATGTGAAATTCAAGAAAGATTTAAATGGTAGAATACTAGGCAACCTTTAAGATTATTTTTTAAAGACTATTTAATGGCATAGGAAAATGCCCATAACATGATTGTCAAGTGAAAGAATCATGTTACAAAAGATTAATCACAGTATTATTCTAACTAAATCTATGCACATAGGGAGGGGGAAAAAAAGACCAGAAGGATGTACATTAAAATGAAAAGGATAATTATATCTAGTAGAGTATTACAGGGATACTTTTCTCTTTTTACTTTTCTACATATACCGAGTTCTCTACAATAACAAGTACTGCCGTTATATTGGGGAGAAAATGATAAATTTTATTAAAAATATAATCAATAACACCAAAGAATCTTGCCATGTTACTGGTAACAAATCAGAAAGATTTAAAATGTAGAGTTATGAGATTTGGGACCAGTTTCTCTGACTAGACTTTTGGAAAACTTAGCTGATCCTATTTACAAGCAATTAGCCTGGGGATGTGTTGATAGAAGAAATAAAGCTTTGAAAACTTCAAGTCCTGAGCCTGCTCATGGTCATCATGAACCAGCTTTACTTGGATTACACATCAGATGAAATGTCAGTCGGGCTAGAAATTTAAGCAGGCTACATTAGATGGGAACATAGACCATCCCTGTATACTTGGGTAAGCACCATTTGCTTCATGGTATGAATAAATGTATCTGCAAAATAAGCCTCTGAAAAAAATCTAGTTTCTGACCGCCGTCAGGACACACAGCACCAGTGACACATGGTGTGCATAAAAAAAAATAGCATTTATTAGGCGCCTGGGTGGCTCAGTTGGTTAAGCAACTGCCTTCGGCTCAGGTCATGATCCTGGAGTTCCAGGATCGAGTCCCGCATCGGGCTCCCTGCTCAGCAGGGAGTCTGCTTCTCCCTCTGACCCTCAACCCTTTCATACTCTCTCTCTATCATTCTCTCTCAATAAATAAATAAAAATCTTTTAAAAAAATAGCATTTATTGAGGGAGAATGTATAAAAGAGGAGGAGACAGCAAGTGCTAGCCTCCCGAAGTGGCATTATCCCCCCACTTACCACGGCCAGCGATCCAATAGACAGGGCCCCCCTCTCCCCATGATACTCTATATACTATAGTTCCAGGCTCAGGAACTGTGTACCGTAGTGGAAGCTTCCTGGGTGCACTAGTGGCCTTGTTAGAAAGGGGAAGCCTCCAGACCCAGTAGCCGGTAGCAGCCTGTCCTTTCCCTGAGCTGACTAGACCTGCTGAGCCAGATTGTCCCTCATCTCCCATAAGGAGGGAGGAAATCAGGCCCCAGAGCCATCCAGATGCGTCTTGCCTCACTGATGTCTGATGCATTGAGAGCTGAGACCGAGTTTCTCAAAACTGCAAGGGATCTGGATTGCCACAGCAAATTTCCTCCACCAAATAGGAAATAAGAGCTGTTCCTCTATTTGGAAACTCGTCACCCACCATGTGGAAACCGACGATTTCCCACAAGACCTTGCCCAGATGACAGCTGGAAGTGATTTCTTATTCCTTGGTCTCCAGCTGGAGGCTTCCAGCTCCAACATTCTGGTTGGATGACACCAGTGATGACTTCTGAGACCGAAGCTCCAGCGCCTTGGTGGGCCTCTTCTGGTGATATTTTAAATTTCAAAACAATTTTAGTCATTTAGTCAGTCCTTGATCTATTATCGTGAATCTGCTGTTTCTTTTATTTGAGTCTTGGGATTTTACAAAATAATTTTCTATTTCATGCATTTCATTTATTTTTTAACTGATTTATCCTTCCATAGTGAAGCGACGTGTTAAGCCAGAAATATGCAAAAAGGGTTCTTTCTCCACAGTGTTATGCCCTAAAATCTATTGAAGACAAAAGCCCTCTCTCAGCTCTTAGTGACCTCCTAAAAATAGTGTAGAGTTGGGTTTTTTCTTCTCACACAAATTCCTTTTATGATAAGCTTAACATTTCTGCAAAGAAAATGTTACAATACCAGAAACTTGTAAGTTGACATTTACTTAGTTCTTACAAGAGGAATATTTAAAATTTACACAAGGCTTACATCTGAACATCTTCAAGTTTTGTGGGTATAAATCTCAAAGGGTAACTCTAAAAACTTAGGACCACTGCATTTTCACAGGTAAATAGACACATGTCCGTACGACTGCTTCTAAGTCAATACGCTCAAATCCTTGGAACTTCGTTGGGTTATGATCCCAGGTAGCCGCCTGCTTGCCAGGGGAAGCAGATCGAGTGAGCCATGTACCCAGAGTGATTCATGCATGAGAAGCAACATGTGTGAGCAGGTAATTATTTATTTCCCCTGTCCCATAAAATGTACCCAGAGACTCCCTCAGGAATTGGGCATGAGTAATTTAAAGGAAGCTGCACCCATGGGCCCATTCCCAGCCTTTCATTATGAGGATCGTTTTGCAAAGTAACAACATTTTACAACCCCTCATTTAATAGTGGTTCTGCTCTTCATGGTTGTCCTTTGGGAGAAAAAAGAGACAGAGAGCTCCAGTGTCCTCGGCAACATGCAACACTGTTTTTGAAAATCTAAAAACAAAACAGAACTAGAAAGTATAAAGGAGAAAATAAAAATTATTCCCATTTCCACATCCAGAGGAAAATGTTAATATCTTGGCATATTTGCTTCCAGAGTTTCCTCCTCCCTTACTGCCCCCCCAACCTTCCTTCTCTCTTTCTGTCTTTCTAATTTTTTCTTTTTTAAAGAAAAACTAGCCTTCTTTTGTCAACACAACACATGCCTATTTCAAAGTTGACAGTCACTCACAAAACACCATCCTGAAGCAGTTATCACTGATAATTAAGAAGGTTCCAGATACGCGCCTAGGCTCATGCAAAAAGATGGATAAGTAAATAGACACAGAGAGGCTTTTAAGAAAATGCCATTATTTAAAATAAGAATAAAATAGTTACATTCTACTTTAATTTCTGTCTTATTTTTCTCTTTTGTCAAAGAAAAACTAGCCTTCTTCTGTCAACACAATACATGCTTAGTTTGAAGAATTCAAATCGTTTAGAAGAGCATACTCCATCATATAATGGCATATGCACACAAAAAAATCAGGTAGTCGATGTTTTAAATGTTTAAATGTTTTAACATTTACATCCTTGGTGCATGGTTCCAGAGAGCTTTAAGAGTGTTCCAGTGATATTTGAGAAAATTGATTGCAGCTTTTGGATGGGCTGGGAATACATTGTTTTTGCCATTTAAAATAATAGAATATAAGCTTCCTTTATCTGAAAATTTGCTATCCCACATGTTTTCAGGAATGGATTAGATGCAGATAGCAAGGGAGGTCTGCATTCACAACATGAATGTTGAGAGATTGAGAGGCATCCATCAAGAATTCCCTCGCAGCATTATAGAGCCTGTGTGGTTGAAAAACTACCCCTCTCTTGCCTCGTTTTAACAGCCTCCTGACAGAACATGTACATAAGCCAAAGGGGGGAAATCATGGGGTGGTAGTATGAAATACTTGGGGAAATACATGAACATTTTTTAGGATTTTAAGAAAAAAGAGTTCAAGGGCACACCGAGGGAGAACTCAAGGCCGTGTGGAATGTCAGCTCGAATTCTCACCAAAAAACAACGATGCAGAGAGAATGACAGTTTGCAACCAGAAATGATGTGAACCAGGTTCCTCAAATAACCGCTGTTTGCAGGTCACCACCAACCACAGCCAGTCAAGGACAGGTCTAAAGGAAAACTCCTGTCTTGACGGAGCACCACTTAGCATCGTTCCAAGTGCAGATGCCATTCACCAAGTCTACACTTGAGCATTGACATTTCTTGCAACAGATTATGTAAAGTTCAAAAGGAGTCAAACAGCATAGAATGATCCCAGGGGAGAATGTCTTGTGGAGATAGGTGATCCCGAAAATCAGCTTTCCCCTTCTGTTTCAAATATACATAGGTCAAAACACACACATTTTCCTTAACTCAGAGAAAATCTCTGTAAGAATAACTTGCAAATGCCCATCCAGTAGAGGTAAATTACATCTGGCCTGAAATCTTCACAGAAGACCCCAGGCATGTAAACCAAACAGAGGCATACAAAGAATTTCAGCACCAATAATGCTTTTAATTAGGCAGTTACAAACCACGGTCAGGGCATTCATTCCATGACCACATTTGTAAGGCTATATGATTTCAGAATTCACTCAGCATATATTGAATTACTGGAGGGAACCAATAGTCACTTTAAAGTAGAAATTATACTGTTCAGCAAACCTTGATTGCATCGATAACTGTAAGGAATGAGGTAATGTGATGCAATACTCTTTGTTTATCTCTGCCTGAAAAGTGTGTCTGTTCTAGGAATTCTGGAAGCGGGCCGAGGTTAGTCCTGTCATAACAATTGAGGCCATATGTCTTGATATTGACAGATTGCTCTATTTTCACTAGATATATACAATGGAGGCAGTTGATTCTGCAAAACTAATATGTGAAACTATGTATTCTCTAAAGCAACGTCTCATTTCTTGATCCAGTGTGCGTTTGCCATTTTGTTCCATTTAAATAAACCTAACTCTATTCCCAGGCACAGAATTTTTCTGTCTGCACACTTATCCCTCAAATATTTCCTTTATTTAGAATACCTTCTATTTTTCTCTGAAAACAGGTACATCTCTTTCAAATCTTTTTTTTTTAAAGATTTATTTATTTTAGGAGGGGAGGGCGGAGGGAGAGAGAGAATCCCAAGCAGACTCTCTGAGTCTGAGTGTGGAGTCCAGCGCAGGGCTTGATCTCACAACCCTGAGATCACGATCTGAGCCAAAACCAAGAGTTGGTCACTTAACCGACTGCACCACCCAGGCACCCGTCTTTCAAATCCCTTTAAACTTTATCTTAAATACTTCCCACACTGAAGTTATCTCTCCTGGTCTTGTTGAAAAATACTTACTGAGCTCTCGCCATGCAGTGGGCACTGAGTCATTCTCCAGCATGGGCCTGAAAGTCCCAAGATTGGCTAGATCAGACAGACAGACAATTTAGCAACCAAGAGCCACACAGTGTAATTGGGCCCAGATCCAAGCATCACAGGGTCTCCGTGAGCACTTGGCAAAAGGCACTTATCTCCATAAAGTCGAGGATTTTTCCTGATGTCCCTGAATGTTGCTACTGTCCATTCTAAAGACAAGACATCAAGTACCCAACATTCTAAGGTCAAGGAATTGTCACAAGTTGGGGAAAACCAACTTGGCTTGCTGAGGGGCATTAGTTCAGACCCATCCTATCCTCCAAGTCTGCATAATCCCACCAAGAGTGGAACATGTTGGAGGCCTTTTGGGTCAGTGCAGTATTCAGATAAAGAGGCTAGTTTCTCTTCTCTGCATCTGTTGAAGCGAAGAGAATCACTTGTTTTACAAGTGTTGGCAGGAAAGGTCAACTGACATTTCATCTCCAGTTGGATACTGGCTTAGCCATTGGACTTGTCAATCGCTGCCTGGCTTCCTTGAATGAGGGCAAAGAGAACAGGCAAAAGGTGACAGGACTAAGAAAGGAGCTGGTGACAGACTTGCTTACCTACCCACCATCTGGGGTGGGGAGGATTGGGGAGCTTCCTGTGGGTTGAGTGGACACCTTGGAAGATAGCTGGGCTTGAGCCATGTTGCTGGTCTCTTCCACCAAAAGGTGTGCTGCAGAAAGAAGCCAAAGGGTAGACCGTCTTTGTGGAGGTGAACGGTGGGAATGAAAGTGGTCGAGGTAAAGCTGGTCTCCCAGGACAGGAAAGAATGCAGTGAGGAAGACTCACATAGATCTCTGAAGGAGCCACGTGGAGCCCTATGTACTCCACAAGACTCAGCTAGCAAGGAGCCTGCTGAAACGGGTGTCTGTGTGCTAGTGTTGGCCAGAGAAGCAGGGAAAACCAAAGAAGAGGAATGTCAACTTAATCAATAAAGAAATGGACATTAGCTCTTTTCCTTTGCCATTCCTCTGCCCTAACACACGCAGAAGTTAGTGTCTCCAATAGGGAAGAAGGGAATGTGTGTGAAGAGACATTGCACCATCCCCCACTCCAAGCCTGACCTAGGGGTAGAGGCATCTGATGAATTTCCATTTGACCTTGAGATTGAAGTTTGAGAGTGAAGAGGACTGAATATTTAAGCTGAATGGGAATTGTTCTGTTAATCAAAAGTGACTGGTCAAGATGTTTTCAAGGATCTGCTACCTGGTGGAGTAGGGGGAGGTAGTAATTGGACAAAAACCAAGCAAACAGACTGAGAATCCACCAAACCAGTTCCATCTGTTTGGAGGGCAAGGGAAGGCTTCTCAACGTAAGTGATGCCTTGTGATAAACGTTAGTGCTGCTTATAGATAATTCTGCTTTTCATCATTCTTGGCACCTGGAAAGATTTTACATTTCTGCTCCCTTGATATCAGGCAGGGCCGTGGGTTGTGAATGCAAGTACCACGTGTCCCTTCTAGGCCAGAGCAATCACTGGTTGGTGTGAGACCCAGCTCTTCTTTCCCCCTGCTATGGTGAGTGTGGAAGCCCATGCTGATATGGGGGTGCAGTCCTCAGCCAGCCTGAGGAGGGAAGCTGCCCTGGGGAGGAGGCTAGGCCTGCCAAGGACCTTGTGTGAAAGAAAAACAAATACTTGTCATCTTAAGCTACTGAGATTGAGAGTTTTCACTGTGGCATGGGGTCGCCTCTCCTGGTCAATATACAAGTTAACTGAGACCCAAAGGACAAAAAGCAGTCAGCCATTGGAAGGACGTGGGGAAAGTGTTGCAAGCAGTCGGAGTAGTATGTGTGAAGTCTAGAAGGCGAGAAAAAGAATGGGACATTCTGTGACCTGAGGGAAGTACAGAAAGTTAACTGATGGTGGGATGAGTAGTTTGGAGAGATGAGGTGCCAGGAACCAGATTGTGAAGAACCCTGTTGCCATATGTAAGAGTTTGTGCAATTTTTAGACCATGATTTCTGTAAGGACCAGGCTATAGTTTCTCTTCTCCAGTGAACCCACTGTAGAGCTAAGTGTGGGACACGAGGCAGCAAATGCAATAGGTGGCTTTGCTCCCAAATTGAATCCTACCTTTCAGTTTTTTCATGGGTAAAGTTTTACTCCCCTTACTAATTTTCTTTAGGGTTCAAGGAAGGGTATCAGAGATATTTGCAAATTGGACATTAATTGGAAAAATAAAGTGGCTGGCCCTGCCTAGAGACTCTATGAATATGTATCAAATGAATGAAAGCAGGAATAAATAGAAGGCTGTTTTAATACAGCCCCTAAACTGAATGCATCTCTTGGTTTCACAAACACAAGTGGAGAAATCTCCATTATTTTGATTTTGATTAATGCCTCCAACTCTGCACCTATTAAAGCATGGCCTGCATTCTATATACATGCTCCAGTAATTCATGCGGTTTATAAAAGATTAATAAACTATATCATATCAATGCCCCCATGATTTTGCATAATTCTGTTGAATCATGCTTCTCACTAGAGTTGATATTCATAGTTTCATCAGATTCCATACACTGCTGATCTTCATAGCTTGGTTATGAAATTATCTCATCTTTTAAAGAAATATTAATGAGCAGTCTGTCCCTTGAATCTGGAAGTACTGCTCAAACCCCCAAAAGGTAAAAATAGAGAATTGAGGGGCACCTGGTGGTGCAGTCGGTTAAGCATCCAACTCTTCATTTCAGCTCAGGTCGTGATCTCAGGGTCGTGAGATTGAGCCCTGCGTCAGGCTCCGCGCTCAGGGCGGAGTCTGCATGAGATTCTCTGTCCCTTTCCCTCTGCCCCTCCCGCTCCTGCTCTCTCTCTAAATAAATAATAAATAAATCTTAAAAAAAAATAAAAATAGAGAATTGGCCTTTTAAGTGCCATGAGCACCAGATGCAGGGGGAAAAACATTAGGCCCACAGCTGAGAAATTTTATATACATTTAAAACTAAAAACTGGAAACGAGAAAATGTCAAAAGAGTGATTATTACACAAAGTTCTACTATGCAAGTTATTTATGGTGCTTCTTCTAAGACTCCTGCCCCTGGAATCAATTTCTAAATCAGTTGGAAAACAATTTCATCCTGAGTGCAACCCATATATTCTCATTCAGAGCCAGCTGAGACCTTTCCATTGTTCTCCAGTCATCTTCCCATGGGTTTCGTGTCTGGATGTGGAAAAGGGAAGATGGTAATTGTCCCTTCTCATTTGCCTTATGCCCAGGACAGATCTTTTTTTTTTAATTTTATTTTATTATGTTATGTTAATCACCATACAATACATCATTAGTTTTTATGTAGTGATCTATGATGACCTGTTTTCATATAACACCCAGTGCTCCAGGCAGTATGTGCCCTCCTTAATACCCATCACTGGGCTAACCCATCCCCCCACACTCCTCACCTCTAAAACCCTCAGTTTGTTTCTCAGAGTCCATAGTCTCTCATGGTTCGTCTCTCCCTCCGATGTCCTCCACTTCGTTTTTCCCTTCCTTCTCCTAATGTCTTCCATGCTATTCTTTATGTTCCACAAATAAGTGAAACCATATGATAATTGACTTTCTCTGCTTGACTTATTTCACTTAGCATAATCTCCTCCAGCCTCATCCATGTTGATGTAAAAGTTGGGTATTCATCCTTTCTGATGGCTGAGTAATATTCCATTGTATATATGGACCACATCTTCTTTATCCATTCATCTGTTGAAGGGCATCTCGGCTCTTTCCACAGTTGGGCTATTGCGGACATTGCTGCTATGAACATTGGGGTGCATATGGCCCTTCGTTTCACTGCATCTGTGTCTTTGGGGTAAATACCCAGGAGTGCAATTGCTGGGTCATAGGGTAGCTCTATTTTTTTTTTTTAAGATTTTATTTATTTATTTGACACAGAGAGAGAGACAGCGAGAGAGGGAACACAAGCAGGGAGAGTGGGAGAGGGAGAAGCAGGCTTCCCGCGGAGCAGGGAGCCCAATGAGGGGCTTGATCCCAGGACCCTGGGACCATGACCTGAGCCGAAGGCAGACGCTTAATGACTGAGCCACCCAGGTGCCCCTGGTAGCTCTATTTTTAATTTTTTGAAGAACCTCCATGCTGTTTTCCAAAGTGACTACCAATTTGCATTCCCACCAACAGTGTAAGAGGGTTCCCCTTTCTCCACAACCTCTCCAACATTTGTTGTTCCTTGCCCTGTCCATTTTTGCCATTCTAACTGGTGTAAGGTGGTATCTCAATGTGGTTTTGATTTGAATTTCCCTGATGGCTAATGATGATGAACATTTTTTCATGGGTCTGTTAGCCATTTGTATGTCTTCTTCAGAGAAGTGTCTGTTCATGTCTTCTGCCCATTTTTTGAATTGATTATTTGGTTTTTGGGTGTTGAGTTTGAGAAGTTCTTTATAAATCTTGGATACCAGCCCTTTATCTGTAGTGTCATTTGCAAATATCTTCTCCCATTCTGTGGGTTGCCTCTTTGTTTTGTTGACTGTTTCCTTTGCTGTGCAGAAGCTTTTTATCTCGATGAAGTCCCAAAAGTTCATTTTCCCTTTTGTTTCACTAGCTTTTGGAGATGTATCTTGAAAGAAGTTGCTGTGACCGATGTCAAAGAGGTTATTGCCTATGGTCTCCTCTAGGATTTTGATGGATTCCTGTCTCACACTGAGGTCTTTCATCCATTTTGAGTTTATCTTTGTGTATGGTGTTAGAGAATGGTCGAGTTTCATTATTCTGCACGTGGCTGTCCAATTTTCCCAACCCCATTTATTGAAGAGACTGTCTTTTTAACATTGCATATTTTTTCCTGCTTTGTCGAAGATTATATGACCATAGAGTTGAGGGTCCATATCTGTACCATTGGTCTATATGTCTGTTTTTGTGCCAGTACCATGCTGTCTTGGTGATCACTGCTTTGTAATATAGCTTGAAATTGGGCAACGTGATGCCCCCAGCTTTGTTTTTCTTTTTCAACATTTCCTTGGCAATTCGGGGTCTTTTCTGATTCCATACAAATTTTAGGATTGTTTGTTCCAGCACTTTGAAAAATGTCATTGGAATCTTGATCGGGATGGCATTGAAGGTATAGATTGCTCTGGGTAGCATAGACATTTTAACAATGTTTATTCTTCCGATCCATGAGCATGGAATATTTTTCCATCTTTCTGTGTCTTCTACAATTTCTTTCATGAGTGTTCCGTAGTTCCTAGAGTATAGATCCTTTACCTCTTTGGTTAGGTTTATTCCGAGATATCTTATGGTTTTTGGTGCTATTGTAAATGGAATCGTTTCTCTAATTTCTCTTTCTACAGCTGCATTGTTAGTGTATAAGAAAGCAACTGATTTCTGTGCATTGATTTTGTATCCTGCCACATTACTGAATTGCTGTATGAGTTCTAGTAATTTGGGGGTGGAGTCTTTTGGGTTTTCCACATAAAGTATCATGTCATCTGCGAAAAGAGAGAGTTTGACTTCTTCTTTGCCAATTTGAATACATTTTATTTCTTTTTGTTGTCTGATTGCTGTTGCTAGGACTTCTAGTACTATGTTGAACAATAGTGGCGAGAGTGGGCATCCTTGATGTGTTCCTGATCTTAAGGGAAAGGCTCTCAGCTTTTCCCCATTGAGGATGATATTCACTGTGGGTTTTTCGTAGATGGATTTTATGAACTTGAGGAATGTTCCCTCTATCCCTATACTCTGAAGAGTTTTAATCAGGAAAGGATGTTGTATTTTGTCAAATGCTTTTTCTGCATCAATTGAGAGGACCATATGTTTCTTCTCTCTCCTCTTATTAATGTGTTCTATCACACTGATTGCTTTGCAAATGTTGAACCACCCTTGCATCCCAGGGATAAATCCCACATGGTCATGGAGGATAATCCTTTTAATGTATTGTTGGATCCTATTAGCTAGGATTTTGTTGAGGATTTTGGAATCCATATGCAGAGATATCGGTCTGAAATTCTCCTTTTTGATGGGGTCTTTGCCTGGTTTGGGGATTAAGGTAATGCTGGCCTCATAGAATGAGTCTGGAAGCTTTCCTTCTGTTTCTATTTTTTGAAACAGCTTCAGTAGAATAGGTATTATTTCTTCTTTGAATGTTTGGTAGAATTCCCCAGGGAATCCATCAGGCCCTGGACTCTTGTTTTTTGGGAGGTTTTTGATCACTGCTTCAGTCTCATTACTGGTTATTGGCCTATTCAGGTTGTCAATTTCTTCCTGTTTCAGTCTTGGCAGCTTATAGGTTTCCAGGAAGGTATCCATTTCATCCAGATTGCTCAGTTTATTGGCATATAGTTGTTGATAATAATTTCTAATAATTGTTTCTATTTCCTTGGTGTTAGTCATGATCTCTCCCCTTTCATTCATAATTTTATTAATTTGGGTCCTTTCTCTTTTCTTTTGGATAAGTCTGGCCAGTGGTTTATCGATCTTATCAACTCTTTCAAAGAACCAGCTTCTAGTTTCGTTGATCTGATCTACTGTGTTTCTGGTTTCTAATTCATTGATCTCTGCTCTAATCTTAATTATTTCTCTTCTAATGCGTGGCTTAAGCATCGTTTGTTGCTTTTTCTCTAGTTCTTTAAGGTGTAGAGTTATTTGGTGAATTTGGGATTTTTCTATTTTTTTGAGTGAGGCTTGGATGGCTCTGTATTTCCCCCTTAGGACTGCCTTTGCAGTATCCCATAGGTTTTGGACTGATGTGTTTTCATTCTCATTGGTTTCCATTAATTGTTTAAATTCTTTGATTTCTTGGTTGACCCAAACATTCTTGAGCAGAGTGGTCTTTAGCTTCCAGTGTTTGAATTTCTGCCAATTTTTTTCTTGTGATTGAGTTCCAGTTTTAAAACATTATGGTCTGAGAATATGCAGGGAATAATCTCAGTCTTTTGGTATCGGTTGAGACCTGATTTGTGACCCAGTATGTGGTCTATTCTGGAGAAAGTTCCATGTGCGCTCGAGAAGAATGAGTATTCTGTTGTTTTAGGATGGAATGTTCTGTATATATCTATGAGGTCCATCTGGTCCAGTGTGTCATTCAAAGCTCTTGTTTCTTTGTTGATTTTCTGCTTAGATGATCTGTCTATTGCTGAGAGTGGAGCATTGAGGTCTCCTACAATTAACGTATTGTTATCAATATGACTCTTTGTTTTGGTTAACAGTTGGCTTATGTAGATGGCTGCTCCCATGTTGGGGGCATAGATATTTAAAATTGTTAGATCTTCTTGTTGGATAGACCCTTTAAGAATGATATAGTGTCCTTCTGTGTCTCTAACTACAGTCTTTATTTTAAAATCTAATTTGTCTGATATAAGAATTGCTACCCCAGCTTTCTTTTGAGGTCCGCTGGCATGGAAGATGGATCTCCATCCCTTCACTTTCAGTCTGGATGTATCTTTAGTTTCAAAATGAGTCTCTTGTAGACAGCATAGGGATGGGTCCTGTCTTTCTATCCAATCTGCAACCCTGTGCCATTTTATGGGAGCATTTAGGCCATTCACGTTGAGAGTGATTATTGAAAGATATGAATTTATTGTCGTGTTGCCTGTGAAGACCTTGTTTTTATAGATTGTCCCTGTAAATTTCTGTTGTAGATCACTCTTGGGGTCTTTCTCCTTTTATAGAAACCCCCTTAATATTTCTTGCAGGGCTGGCTTAGTGGTCACTTATTCTTTCAGCTTCTGCCGGTCTTGGAAGCTCTGCATCTCTCCATCCATTCTAAATGACAGCCTTGCTGGATAAAGTATTCTTGGCTGCATGTTCTTCTCGTTTAGTACCCTGAATATGTCTTGCTAGGCCTTTCTGGCTTGCCAGGTCTCTGTGGATAGGTCTGACGTTATCCTGATGTTCCTCCCTCTGTACGTAAGGAATCTCTTCCCACTAACTGCCCTTAAGATGGTTTCCTTGGTTCTAAGATTTGTGAGTTTTACTATTACATGCCAGGGCGTTGGCCTGTTTTCCTTGATCTTGGAAGGGGTCCTCTCTGCCTCTATGACACGAATGCTTATTTCATTCCCCAGATTAGGGAAGTTCTCATCTACAATTTGCTCAAATATATCTTCTAGTCCTCTCTCTCTCCACCCCCTCCGGGATTCCAATAATTCTGACATTGGAACGTTTCATGGTGTCACTTATTTCTCTGATTCTATTTTCATGGATTCTGAGTTGTTTTTCCCTGGCCTCCTCTTTTCCCTTTTTATCTATTAAATTGTCTTCCAGGTCACTAATTCGTTCTTCTGCCTCACTTACCCTAGCTGTTAGATTATCTAGATTAGATTGGATCTCATTGATAGCATTTTTAAGTTCTGCCAATTCAGCTTTCATTTCTGCCCTTAGAGACTCTATGTTGCCATTAATTGATTTCTCCATTCTAGCCATTGTCTTCACAATTGCTAGCCTGAATTCCATCTCCGACATCTTGGTTATATCTGAATCCATTTGTAAATCTGTGGCATAAGTCATAATCTCTGAGTCTTTCCTATTTTGGGGGTTCCTCCTCCTAGTCATTCTGTTGAGGGGTGGTTGAGGGAATGTATAGAGTCCAAATTATTGACCACAACCCAAGGAAGATGCACCTGTTTTCTAGGAACCTTAGGGTTGCTGGCCTCTTGTTTTCCTAGGCCGTCTTCTGGGGGAGCGGCCTGCCACGCTGTTACTCAGGCAACCCCGTTTGGGCAGAGTTGCCCTGCCCCTGTGGTGGGCAATGGGCTCAGTGAAAACCGGTTTTGGGGGGCCTTTGTTCTCTGGCGGCTATCCCTGGGAGCTTTTCGCGTCTCTTCTGAGAGTCAGAGCAGAAAAGACTGTTTCCAACCCTCTGCCTCAGAGCAGAGAGACCTCAGTCTGTTCTTCAGTGAGCTCTCCAGGCCACACTATCTCCAGTTCTGTCCATGCTGCTATAAACTGCAGTCCTGGGTTGTGCGCCCCTCGGCAGCGCTCCCAGTCCTTCCTCCAGTTCGGGGCACGTCTCTGCCGTTTGTGCTTCTAAAACCGCCAGCCACTCCCAGTTCACACGCGCAACCCCGCCACTCAGGGTTTCCGTCCAGGGGGCTGCCCTAAAGTCCTTTCCCCGCTGCTACCGGTCTGCGAGTCTATGCCCATCTCCAGCGCAAGAGGCTATCGCTCACCGGCAGTGTAGGATCCCGGCAGCCAGGCTCCCTCCCACTGCCGTTTATCCTCCGATATCTGCCCGTAGAATCACGGCTCCCCACTTCGTACCTCGAAACCAACCGCCCGCGATATTCTGTTTGTAGAGATCCAGATCTTCTTACATCTCAGGCTGATTTCGTGGGTGTTCAGAGTGTTCTGGTAGATATCCAGCTCAATTCCGGGGACTGGTTGGAATAGAGTCCCCTACTCCTCTGCCATCTTTTCCCTCCCAGTTGCCCAGGACAGATCTTAAGAGACACTTATCATCCCCATGGTTCAAACCGGTTATCCATACCAATTCATTGTGTTTTTTTTCTTTAAAAAATTTTTTTTATTATGGAAGAATTTAAGTCATGTACCAGACAGAATAGTATAATGATCACCCACATACCCACCCACTCAGTTTCACCATTACCAACTCATGACTGATCTTGTTTCATCTATATACCCATTCAGACCTTCTCTCCCATAAAATTTTGAAGTCAATTCCACTTCGTTTGTAAATATTTCCGAGAGAAAAGATCTTATCTTTGGATAAGAAAATCACTACTCTTCCTCCCAATTCTCTCAGATGGTGACAACAGAAAGTTAAGGGGGGGAGCTATTTAGAGTCTATTCTTTTCGGGCTGCTCTGAGGCACATATCTTGTCACACTACCCATGTATCTCATCTCAGGAATTCTACTCTTACTGGCAGGCAGAAAAAATGACAACGCACATGCATCATTCAACCAGCCTCAGCCCTCCTCGAGTCCATGGCAGAATCATCAGGGATCCAAATGCTTTTCATCAACTGTAAGTTTTTGCTTATTTTTTTTCCCTGGGTATATTTCTGTTATGGATTTCTGGTTTAATCCACTTTTGTCTGAGAGCTTACTTTGTACAATTTCAGTCTTTGACTTATTGAGACTAGTTTATGCTCTAGAATGTTGGTCTGTTTTGGTTAATGTTTCTTGAGATTTCTGTATATTCTACAAATGTCAATTAGATCATGTGGGTTGACAGTGCATTTAAATTTTTTGTGTCTCTATTGATTTTTTTCCTACTCACTCTAACAATTAGTGAGAGATATTTAAATTTGTGCAAATAAGATTGTTGATCTGTCTTTACTTTCAGTTCTGTCAAGTTTTTCTTTATATATTCTGAAGCTATGTTATTAGAATTGCATTCAACAATTAGGATCACTATGTCTTCCTGTTGAGTTGATTCTTTTATCATTATGGATCATCCTCTTTATCTCTAGTAATACTTCTTTCCTAAAGTCTACTTTGGCATTAATATACCCAGAGAGTTTTCTTTTCAGTATATCTTTCCCATCCTTTTATTTTTAATTTTTCTGTGCCCTGGTATTTAGTTTGTCTTTGTCTTATCATTGGAGCATTCAGTCCATTTGTATTTAATGTAATTATGATACAGTTCAGTTTAAGCCTACCAAGTTACCTCTGTTACCAACCTCTCTCATTGCCTCAGAACTTGGCAAGAGGCCTGTTGGAGAAAACTGGTAGGGAAAACTATCTATATGTTTGGGGCTCCTCTTGATTTCAATCAGTCATGCCAGCCCACACAACTGTTAGAAGCTTCCCTGGCCCCTATAATGTCTCTCTGCATATGGCAAGCTTAATCCTCAGTTCTTGCCCACACTTGGTAAACTCTTGCTGAGAGGACAGCAGTTGTGTTTCTCTGCTCACTTAGGAATGGTTCTTCCCTCTTTGGAATTTTATTTAATGAAAAAAAAATGGAACAGAGAATAAGTGAGATGTGAAGCCCTGTAAAATAGTCCAAATTTTTATATATCCTATATATATAGTCACAAATTATCTAACATCTTGTCACATTTGCTTAATCTTTCACAGAACACTCACATAAGTTGCAGATATAGTACGTTACATCTAAATGTTTCACCATGCATCAACTAAATACAGACATTCTCCTCCATACCCACAAGATCATTGTCACACCGAAGGAATGTAATTTTGCTACTATCATATTATCTAGTATACATTTCATATTCTAACTTCTCCAATTGTCCCCAAAATGTTATTTGTATATTTTTAAATCTAGGATCAGAAGTTGCATGTAGCTGTTATTTATTTTTTAGTCTCCTTTAATCTAGAACAATCTCTCCATCTTTATTTAGATTTCATGAGTACCAACATTTTGGATTTGTCTAATTATTTCTTCACCATTAGGAATAGATATTTTTGGTAAGAATACTGTATAAGTGATAACATGTCCTTCCTACTACATCATATCAGGCAGAACATGGTGTCAGTTTGTCCCATTACTGGAGGTGCTAGATGTGATCATTTGTTTAAGGTGGTGTCTACCAGATTACTGTAAAGATACCTTTTGTCCCTTTGAAATTAATCAGTAATCTGTGAGGTGATACTTTGAGATTATATGAATAGCTTGTTATCCAACAGCATCTCACTCATTGGTTTTAGTATCCATTGATGATTTGCATGAATCAGTGACTACATTGTGGATTGCCAAGTGGCGATATTTGAATTCTATCATTTCTTCTATATGTCTAAGCTGACATTCTTTTGTATATTGTATATATAGTATTACTGTGGAGTCATTGATTTCCTTTTGTTATAACCCATTGCTATCATTAGTCGTTGTGGTCCTCAAATTAGCCCAAATTTGGCCAGTGGGAGTCCCTTCCAGCCAGTGTTTATGCCCTTTTGATGTATTCCCATTGTTCCTTGAGCACTTCCTTGTTTTCTGCACCACAGGATGCTCTAGGCTCTCCTTTTACCTTCCGTGCCCCATGCCTGGAATCAGCCATTTCTCCAAAGAGAGTGGTGGTCTTCATGGTGGTGCCCAGCAGTCAGTGGTACATAGGATGTCCAAACCCAGTGGCAGCTCTAATGGTGTTTATGTGGTTTCAGTGCTGGGGTGTGATTTGGGCATCTTTCTTGGCTGCAAAGCTTCCCAAGCCTTATTTTCTGGCCCTACTGGGGATGTTATGAGCCGCTTGATACCATTTAATCATTCCTTGTGCATTTAAATGAGCCAGAGTGTCTGTTGCTTACAGCCAAGAACTTTGATACAAGCACCAAATGATTCACATAATAAGACTGAATTCCCTGTTCTCTGGGTGGCAGTAGATAATCCAGAGCCTGTGAAAAAGTGTGATGTGATAATGGCTCATAAGAGTAGATTGGATAAAAATGAATTTAATAGCACTTTTCAGTTCCATGGCACTTTAAGCATCATCTTTAATACCCTTGACATGTTTGAGAGATGTATTATTTTCCTCATTTGAAACATGAGAATTTTTTAATAGTTTTTTTTAAGATTTTATTTATTTATTTGACAGAGAGAGAGACAGGGAGAGTGGGAACACAAGCAGGGGGAGTGGGAGAGGGAGAAGCAGCTTCCCGCTCAGCAGGGAGCCCGATGCGGGGCTCAATCCCAGGACCCTGGGATCATGACCTGAGCCGAAGGCAGATGCTTAATGACTGAGCCACCCAGGCGCCCCAAAAGATGAGAATTTGAGGTATGTGTTGTAAGAACATGTATTAGAACTGAACTGTTTGAGGATAAAAGGTGTGTTGAAAACTCAAGTAAGAAAAAAATAGGAAAATACAGCCAAATATGGTTTTTTTGGTAGTCACTTCAAGAAGCCAAATCAACAAAAGCATCCAAATGTTACTATCTAAAGCTAGGATCTCCTGTCCCTGACTGGTCATTTATCTGCAAAGAGTTTTATATTGAATCCATGAAGATATACCAGCAATCATTAAAGGGGACTGTACTGAAAATATAGTAAGAGCCTGGAGTAAAAAGAAATGGGATGTAAATTACTGAGATAGAACATGAATTTTAAATGGTGGTGGTTTGTCACAGGCAATTGAATTAAAAATCTGATCTACATTAACTTCACTCTCTCTTTGTAAATTCCCCATAACTACTCTTGACATTCTCATATGCTTTGTCTTGGTTCCATGATTCTCCATGAGGGTGAACTGCCTGGAGGAAGCATGTAGTAGTTTATGCTATTCTAGTGTATTACTTACTGCTTGCCATATAACAAATTACCCCACGTCTTAGTGGCTTAAAACAACGCATGTTTATGAACTTGCTGTTTCTGTGGGTCACGAATCTAGGCATGGCTTAGTTGCGTCCTCTGCTTCATGGTCTTTGATGAGGCTGCAATCAAGGTGTTGGCACAGGGTCTTCAGTCTCACCTGAATGTTCAACCTCTTTACAAGCTCACTCTATGGTTGTTAGCGACATTCTGTTCTCTGCTGGCTGTTGGCTGAGGCTGCTTTCAGCTTCTCCCACGTGGCCACTTACTTCATCAAAACATGCAAACTGAGAAGTCAGTAGGTAGAGTCTGTTGCAAGACAGAAGTCACAATCATTTGTAACCTAATCATGAAACTGACATCCCATCACCTTTCCCATATTGTTTTCGGTTAGAAGCAGGTAACAGTCCCCATCCACACTCATGGGGAGAGGATTGCAGAAAGGCGTGAGCAGCAGGAGGTGGGGATCATTGGGGACCATCTTAGAAGGCACACTACCACAACAAGGGTACCATTCTGAATAGTGTTGGGGCAGCCCTTCAAAGATGGGCTATTCCCAATGAGATGGAAAACATCTTGGGCTTACTTGTGATCCATAGTATCCCTGAACCATTCTTCCTTGACTTTCTAAAAAGTGAGCACTTTGAGGAAACTGATTGCTGAACATTCTTGTTGTTTATTTTTGAGGATACATATTTCTTAAAACATACATTTTAATAAGTCAATCGTCATTTAACAAAGACTTTAGTTTAGGGACTAAATTTTATTCAGCACAGGACCATGTGTGCAGGGAGGCCAGGGAAGGACAGCAGGATGTCCTGTATTTTTGCTGCATGTAAATATAAAATATTCATCAGTGTAAAAATATTGTCACTCAACCTCCTGGGATTCCTTCCCACCATCCCACCACCCCCAGCTGTGTTTTCTATTTACATATTTTCCTGTTACCTAGCACTTAACTCTAATTTCCCCTGACCAAGGGCTTTGTACCTCATCAGGAATCTCCTTTGTTAGGTAAATTGCTTGCTTTTACTCTTTGAAATATTCCACACACCTTTCCTAAGCCATATTTTTTTTCTTATGATCCTATTTTTCCTTAAAAAGATAAGCCCCACAGCTGTGAGTATTGGAAGATGCCAGAAGGAAAGGGGGCCGGGACTTCCCAAATCTGGAAGTATGCTTTATCTGGTTGGTTGAGAAACATAAGATACAGGGGGGAAATGGCAGGGAAATAAGTTCCCCCTTATCCCAAGAGCCTATGAGGGGCTAGTGGTAGTGGTGCTGAGGTGGCTATTACTGGGAACTTCAGTGACATACCAAAGACGTGAGAAGCACAGGACTTGGGGCAAGAACACCAGGACCATCAGAAACCCCTTAGAGGAGAATTTCAGGAAGGTCAGTTGCAAGACTTCCCACCTATTCAGCCATAACAGGGTAGGATGTGAAGGCTTTAAACTGCCAACGAGAAAAGAATAATATACCTGCTTTTGTACCACAAAGGAAACCATTAGCAAAACAAAAAGGCAACCTACGGAATGGGAGAAGATAGTTGCAAACAATATATCCAATAAAGGATTGATATCCAAAATATATGAAGAATTCATACAACTCAATAACCAAAAAACCCTAAACAACCTATTTTAAAAACGGGCAGAGGACCTGAATAGACAGTTTGCCAGAGAAGACATCCAGATGGCCAACAGACACATGAAAAGATGCTCATCATCACTAATCACCAGGGAAATGTAGATCAAAACATGTAAATGTAAATGTAAATTGGTGCACTACCATGGAAAATAGTATGGAGGTTTCTCAAAATATTAAAAATAGAACTACCCTAGGATCCAGTAATACCACTACTGGGTATGTATCCAAAGGAAATGAAAACACCAATTTAAGGAGATACACACACCCCTATGTTTATTGCAGCATTATCTACAATAGCCAAGATATGGAAGCAACCTAAGTGCCCATCAAAAGATGAATGGATAAAGAAGATGTGGTACGTATATACAATGGAATTCTACTCAGCCATAAAAGGAAAGAATGAGATCTTGCCACTTGTGACAACATGGATGGACCTAGAGGGTATTATGCTAAGTAAAATAAGTCAGACAGAGAAAGACAGATACCATATGATTTCACTTACATGTAGTAAAAAAAAACCAAACAAATGAACAAACAAAACAGGTACAGACTCATAGATACAGAGAACAAACTGGCAATTGTGAGAGGGGAGGGTGGTGGTGGGACTGACGAAATAAGGTGAAGGAGATTAAAAGGTACAAAATTCCAATTATACAATAAATAAGTCATGGGGACGTAATGTACAGCATAGGGAATATAGTAAATATTATTGGAATAACTTTGTATGGTAATAAATGGTAACTTGACCTATTGTTGTAATCATTTTGCGATGTATAAAATTTGCAAATCAATGTGTTGTATACCTGAAATTAATATACACTTGACCCTTGACAACACGAGTTTGAATTGCACAGGTCCACTTATATGCAGATTTTTTTTTTTATAAATACAGTAGGGTACCATAAATGTATTTTTTCTTCCTTATGATTTTCTTTTTTTAAGATTTATTTTATTTATTTGAGAGAGAGAGAGAGAGAGAGTGCAAGCAGGTGGAGGGGCAGAGGGAGAGAGAGAATCCTCAAGCAGACTCCCCACTGAGTGTTGGGCCCCATGTGGGGCTTGATCCCACCGCCCTGAGATCACGACCTGAGCCAAAATCAAGAGTCGGCCAGTTAACTGACTGAGCCACCCAGGTGCCCCTCCTTATGATTTTCTTAATCACATTTTCTTTTCTCTAGCTTAGTTTAGCATAAAAATACAGTGTATAATGCACATAACATACAAAATATGCATTAATCGACTGTTTATGTTCTCAGTAAGGCTTCCGGTCAACAGTAGGCTCTCAGTGGGGCGCCTGGCTAGCTCAGTCAGTGGAGCGAGTGACTCTTGATCTCTCAGTTGTGAGTTCAGACCCCACGCTGGGTGTAAAGATCACTTAAAAATTTTTAAAATCTTGAAAAAAAAACAGTAGGCTATTAGTAATGAAGTTTTGGGGAGTCAAAAGTTATATGCAGATTTTTAACTGCACAAGGGTCAGCACCCCAGCATTGTTCAAGGGTCAACTGTAATATTGTATGTCAATTATAATCCAGTTTAAAAATGTTTTTTAAAAAGAATACAATGTTGAAACACTGAAAAGTAGGGAAGGAGAGGTGGTGGGTGATGTGAAAGTATGAGCATCCTTCTTGTTCACAGCAGGGAGTCAGTACTGTCTAAACTTGGAACAGGTGGTTAAAACATTCCAACTTCAACCACTTAATATTTTAGAATCTTCTTTCTTATACTCAGGAGTCACTTAGGAAATAATATCTCACCGTGAAGAAATATTGATTAGGAATTCTTTAGTTTCACTTCAATTTCTTTTTTCCTGTGATATTTAAGTAAAATTAGAAGTAACATTTTAATTAAAATAGCATTTAACTATTTCATTATTTTAATTCAGAAATAGAATCTTCTTAAAAGCCTCCCTGTCTGTCTATCTATGTAATTATGTATCTTTTTGCATGAGCCCAGGCGGTTATATGGAACCTTCCTAATATCAGTGATAAGTGCTTCTGGATGGTGTTTTGTGGGTGACTGTCAACTCCTCTAACTTTGTACTTCTCTAAGCTATTTGAATTCTTTAAAATAAGCATGTATTGGGGCACCTGGGTGGCTCAGATGGTTGGGCGTCTGCCTTTGGCTCAGGTCGTGATCCCGGGGTCCTGGGATCAAGTCCCACATCGGGCTCCTGGCTCAGTGGAGAGCCTGCTTCTCCCTCTCCCTCTGCCTCTCCCCCTGCTCGTGCTCTCTGTATCTCTCTGTCTCAAATGAATAAATAAAATCTTTTAAAAAAGCATGTGTTGTGTTGACAAAAGAAGGCTAGTTTTTCTTTTAAAAAAAAGAAAGAAAGAGAAAGAAGAAAGAGGCAGAGAGAGAGAGGAGGAGGAGGAAACTCTGGAAGCAAACAAGCAAAAATATTAGCATTTTATTCTGGATGTGAAAATGCAGACAATTTTTATTTTCTCTGTTACACTTTCTTTTTTTATATTTTCTCATAATTGACATACAGTATTACAGTTGGGGATTAGGGGATAAACGTGGAGATTAGGGGCGCCGACCCCTCACAGTCGAAAATCCTTATGTAACTTTTGATTGCCCAAAACTTTACTAATAACCTACTGTTGACTGGGAGCCTTAGCAATCACATAAACAGTTGATCACCACCTATTTTGTATGTTGTATACATTATATAGTGTATTCTAACAACAAAGTAAGCTAGAGGAAAAAAAAAGTATTTTCCATTTAATTTTTTTATTTATTTGAGAGAGAGAGAGCACAAGCAGGAGGGGCAGAGGGAGAAGGAGAGAATCTCGAGCAGAATCCATGCTGAGTGGGGAGCCCAACCTAGGGCTCGCTCTCACAGCCCTGAGATCACGACCTGAGCCGAAACCAGGAGTCGGACACTTAACCGACTGAGCCACCCAGGGGGCCCCTTTCCACTTGATTTTCAAACAAAACAAATGAACAGACAAAACAGAAACAGACTCCCATTTTTTTCAATTTTGGTATGTGCCATCTGGGGACTGTGCCGAAGCACGGAATCATGGGACCCAGAATTTCAGATTCAGGAGGCTGAGTTGGGACCCAGGAATTAGCGTTTCTAACGAGCTTCCTGGCCCTGCCGATGCAGCCTGCTGTATAGATAGGAATTTCATCCTTCTTCCACATTCGGTGAGCTTTACGGAAATATAAATAACCAGAGTGGAAATAGTATCTTCAGGATGCTTTAAATAATGAATGAAAATTACACTTAAAAAATGAATAAGGCAATATTCTAATAATGGTTATTGGCCAATGGAAGAGTTGCCTCAGCAGAATCTGGTGGCCAGAAGAAGGAGACGGAAGCTTCAGTCAAGTTGGCGTTTGGGGGTGAGTAAAGGAGTAAATGCAGCCATTGGTGCCTCACTTCCTAAAAGTCCAAATACAAGGAACTGGGAGACAGCTTTCTCGGGCATGGGAGGCTCCAGAAGTGGGTGTGGCCCTGAGCCATTGTCTGAGGCTGTAGATGTAACAACGGGGAAAGGAGCAAAAGTTCTCAAAGTGGTCATCTGTGCATCTCCTCTTTGCGTCAGGTTCTGTAGCTCTCTCTGGACAGCACAAGACGGGGCCTGGTATTGCCTTTGCGGAGTGCGGTGCTTCCTTTGATATCATGAGCACACTCACTGAGCACTGCTTTTGTGGGTGTGAACTACAATTTCTTTTGAAGATTCAGCACTCGGATGCTCTTTTCCCTTTCCTCTAAATGCTGATGAACATGAAGTTGAATTAGTGCTACTCTCAGAGAAGACATTTTTCATTTAATAACTAGGAACACCGATCCTCTGAATGTTGCCGGTACACATTTCAGCAACATGTATCCACATCAGGCCGCAGCTGAGCTAGGACCCACGCACAGTCTCTATCCTCTTACCTGGACTCACTTGCACCGTAAACAGGCTTTCTGGCATTTGCTTACTGAATTGCAATAACAGCTTTTTGATTCAGACAACAAATCTGGAATAAACATTTTTGTAAGTCATTTTAATGAATAGTTGGAGAGGGAGAGTTCAGATAATGAGGGATCCCTGGGTGAATTAAACCTTTACTGTGTGGCAGGCATAGGCCTGGGTGCTGGGTATGTAGTAATCAACACAACAAATATGGTGCTGCCCTCATGGCCTTATAGCTAGTGAGAGAGAGAGAAAGACAATAAAGCAGCAAAGAAAGAAAATGTATACCCTGGCAAAGTGTGATAAAGACTGAGAGGAAAATAACAGGATGCTTTTAGAGATAATAATGTAAGGATGGGGAAAGGGGCGGGGAACTCTTCTGAGAAGGTAATATTTTATTTTTGTTTTTGTTTTTATGGAACATTTTGTTTTGAGTTTTCTATGGAAATGTTTAAAGAGCAAAAAAGTACCAAGAAGAAAATAACAGCCACCCACATTTCCACCATCCAGAAATAACCTCATACCACTTCAGCATTGTGACTTGCAATTAAAGCTTGTAAAAATCCCCTTCGCTGCTGGAGGAGAGCAGCGGATTCAGCAGACAGCTCAGGGCGGCCTGGCTCAGTCTCCTGGGCTTGGGGGTGATTGAGTAGGTGGCTGAGGGGGAGGGAAGCAAATAGGATGGACCCCACATGTTTGGCATGATCAAATGGGCGATGATGACATCATGAAGGAGCTAAGAAAGGGGTGTATGAAATAGGTTGGAGGTGGGGAAGGGGGACCAAGACTGCAGTAATTTTGAAGATTCACGTGAAACACCCAAATGGAGCTGTGAAGTAGGCCACTGGAGAAAAGATTCTGGGGCACAGAAGAGAGAGTCTATTTATTAGAGACGTTGTATACAGATGCTATTTAAAGCAGGGGGATGGAAGAGATCACCTGGGAAGAAAGTTTAGAGAGAAAAGAAATGGGGTCAGGACAGAACCCCCAAGAAAAGCCAACATGAAAATGAATGAGAGGAATAGCAACTGGGCTAAAAGAAGGAAAATGACTAGCTGCGGGGGTAGGAGGAAAACCTGGTAAGTTCTGTGGCGGGCAGAACAGTGGCCCCGAAATATCCACGTCCTGAATCCTGCAACCTGTGAAGCTTTATTTCAAATGGGCAAAGGGACTCTGCAGATGGAATTAAGGTTCTGGACCTTAGATGGGAGTGCATCCTGGATTCCCAAATGGGCCCGGTGTAATCACATGGGTCCTCGAAGTAGAAGAGGGAGGCGATGGTAGAGGAAGAGGCTAGAGAGAGTCAACATGTAGAGAGACTTGATCCACCATTGCTGGCTTGGGAGATGGAGGAAGAGGCCGTGAGCCAAGCAAGGTACCCGGGCAGCCTCTAGAAGTTGGCAGGTGCCCTCGGCTGCCATCCCGTGAGGAAGCGGCACCCTTGGCCCTCCAGCCACAGGGAACTGAATTTTGCCTCCAACCTCAGTGAGCTCCAAGCAGATTCCTCCGCACAGCTTCTGGAAAGGAACCCAGCCAATACCTCAGTGTTAGCCTGGAGGGACCTGTGCCAGACTCCCGACCTCCACAACTGTAAGACAATACACTGTGTTGTTTTAAGCCTCTGAGTTTGTGGTAAAGTGTTAGAGCATTTAGTGCTCAAACAATATTAGCTATTATTGTTATCCTTTTTGAGAATGTCTTACTGTTTAACCCATGAAAGTCGGGATTCTCTTTCGGTGGGGGTGGTCATGTGAGAATTGCTTCTCTCGTTTGGGGCCTGGGGGAGTCCTTACAAGGTTCACCAAACTATCCGTACGGAGAGCATCGGGGGCCGTGGTTGATGAGTCTCCCATCAGGTCAGCCTGTCTGATGGCACAGGGATGCCACCTGCACACCACACAAGGTATGCTGTTGTGTCACTCCCTCAGTTCTGTCTAGGCCATCTGTAGTAAGCCGTCAGAGTCCCTCCCCCCCCCCCCCCCCCCCGTTAATGCCGCCTCCTCAGAGAAGCAGAGAGGAGTTGCATACAAAGTAACCCAGGTGTTGAGACACTCTGTGCTCCCTGCCTAAATGTCAGGCTTTGACAACGTTGTGTTCGCTCTTGTTCTCCCAACATGGGTAATGTCTTAGTTCCTGAGAGCTGGAATCTACTCATCTGTTGGAGCCCCCCAGGGATAAGTGGCAGCCCATTGTCTTAGAGCAGTGTTTCTCAACCCTGGCTGCACCTTAAAAGCAGCTGGGAAGTTTTTTGAAAATACTGAGAGTTGGGCCCCATTCTAAAGGGAATGAACCAGGACCTCTGGGTGTGGGGTCTGGGCACGGGTACGTTTTGAAAGCTCTCTGGCTGATTCCAAAGTGCAGTGCCGTTGGAGAAGCATTTCCCTTTCACTGCGGAGGGGGAGGGAGGCAGCCTCTTTACCCAGGCCTCTGTTAAAGCCCAAAGCCCGCAGAGCTGATGGACAGAGCGCCCACTTCGCAAACATCATCCAGAGAGACCAGGAGGGGACATCCAAGGGCAAATGTCTCCAAGTCGGGCTGGAGGACTCGGCTGCAGCTACCTTGACTGGCCATATCATGCTCGGTGTCGCCCGAGAGACTGGCAGGGCCTAAAGCTTGGAAGACAAAGATCGTTCACTCCTTCTTTCATAAGCTTTATTCAGGATGCTCATTTTTTTAGCTAAGCAAGAAAAGTTGACCGATTCTGGTTTCACAGCATGGCAGACAGAATTGCCCTCCATAGGTCTTAGTCAGCTTGGGCTGCTATAACAAAATACCACACCCTGGATGGCTTAAACAACAGGCATTTATTTCTCACAGTTCTGGAGGTGGGGGAGCCCAAGATCAAGGTGCCAGCCGATTCAGTTCTCAGTGAGAGCTCTCGTCCTGGCTTACAGATGGCCATGTTCTTACTGTGTCTTCACATGACTAAAAGACTAAGCTCTGGGGTCTCTTCTCCGTATGTGGGCACGAATCCCATCGTGGAGGCTCCCCCCTCATGACCTCATCTAAACCTATTTACCTCCCAGAGGCCTCCCCTCCAGATACCATCACAGTGGGTCTGAGGGCTTGAACACATGAACTTTGAGGGAACACATTTAGTCCATAGCACCATATTACCATACAATTTCTTGAAAATCTATACATTAAAATGATCAGCATCCTGTAGTTACCTCCAGCAACCCAAGTAGCCAGAGCTTAATAAAAGTGACAGGAAACCGCATCTTTGGAGTCCTTGGCTAAGAGTGACAGGGGATTGCTATGGTAGGCAGATTGCCCCCCCCCAAAGATGTCCATGCCCTCATCTCTGGAACCCATGACTATGTTACTTTACCCAGCAAAAGAGGCTTTACAAGTGTAATGAAGGCTACAGGCCTCAAAATAGGGAGATTTTCCTGGATTATCCAGGCAGTTCCAATCTAATCACATAAATCCTTAAAAGCAGAGAACCTTCTCTGGCTGGTGGCAGAAAAGACACTGCAAGAGGGTAAGTCAGAGACCCTTGAAGCAGGAGAGAGACTCTGTGCCCCATCACCACAATGAAAATGGAGGCAGCGACATGTTAAGGATGTGACGTCCTGAAGGAGCTGAGAGAGGTTCTCACGTGACAGCCAGCAGGGACACGGGGACCTCAATACACTAGCTACAAAAGAACTGAATCCTGCCCCCAACCTGAAAGAGCTTGGGAGCAGATTCTTCTCCAGGACATCCAAAAAAGAGCTCAGGCTACCCAGCCCCTTGACCTCAGCCTTGAGACCTAGACCAGAGGAAGCAGGGGCGCCCACCCACATTTCTGACCTATAGAACTATGAGCTGATACGTTCATATTGTTTCAAACTGCTAATCTGCAGTGACTCCTCAAAGCCAACAAAATAAAACTAATATAACACATTCTGAACTATTACCCCACTGATAAACAACTTCAGCGATTGTTGAGCACAAACCACAAGATGAGAGATGCAAAACCGGGTGAGCTTTGGTGGTCAGTTTACCCCTGGGACATTTAGGCCGACTGTTGACTTGCCAAAGATGATGGCAACTTGGATGAGGTTCCTCTGTACAGAGTCCTCAAAACACAGTAAAGGGAAATGCTGATGGGTGTCAGAAATTGCTATGCCTGGCCAGCCCTCTTGTAAAAATATGATGCAGAGCTATGATGATTGCAAAAAAATGTTCACAATGAAATGCATGATTTGGAAAAGAGGTTTAACTATCATCAAGACAATTTTCCCCTGCAATAGACCTATGAGAACAGTAGGGACTTCTGAGCAATCTATCTTGGTCATTTCCCATGGATGTTATGTTAAGCAGCCAAACACACCCGCAGCTTTTATGTTCTCCTCAATTTCCCAGCAACAGATTTCTAGCTCCTAGCCAAGGGTCTCATTAGGAAATGCCTGCATTTTAGAATCATAGCATGATCCTTTAAAAGGCTTCCTTCTGGGCATATTTTAGTAACTCCAACAACAGAAACCAACTCTACTTACCTTAAGCAGAAAATTAATTTATTGCAGTAATTTATCGAATAGCTCACAGAATTAACAGGAAGGTTAGAGACTTGGCTCTGAAAGGGGGCAGGAAACAAAGGAAGCCCAGCAGTTGAATCCACTGCTAAAATTATATCATAGGAAGAGTAGGTCAAAGAAACCACCTCTGAGCCACCGATGCGGTTACCCCTGACTCTGTCACCTCTGGATGCTCGCTCCTATGCCTTTAGCCGCAAACAGGTCTAAACTACTCCCTCTTTCTGTCTCCAGATCCAAAATCCCAAGCGGATTTTAATCTTTCTCAGCTTAGATAATATGCAAGAAAAAAAAAAAAGTCCAGCTACCAAGGGTCAGTAAAAGCACGTATTTTCATTTCCTTAGTAGGAGGCAGGACTGTCCTTCCCTCCAAGATTCAGACTGCACGCCATTCCTCAGACATGAGAAAGGGTGCAAGGTGGAGAGGGCTCTCCACCCCTTTCATTGTCCAACATCCCTGAAGACTCATTTTCGCAGGTGTCTGAAAAAAATACACACACACACACACACACACACACACACATTCCCCCTTCAAATAATGCAACCTACTCGATTCCCAAGGAAAATAACCCAGTATTTCCTCAGTTACTTCTTCTGTCCCCCTGCCCAGGGCGTCCGAGGGATATCTAGTTCTGTCTTAATCGCTTCTCAACCACCACCGACCCGCTCTGTGCCAAGTAGCAGGGCAGTCACTTAGAATGAGTAAATACATACATGGTGCAGTGAGGAAGAGAATCTGGGTAGAGGCTCTCGTCCTTGTTTCTGTACCTGATCATGAGGTATTTACACCTTCCCTCCTCCGTTACTCCTTCATGTTCCCATTACCCTCAAACCCACTGAGGCTGGCTGTGGCAGTATGCTGGTAAATGTTTAATCATCAACTCTCCGGGAAAAAAAAGGTACTCTTTGTACATTTTACTGATATAAAGGATGTTTAGCACAATTTACAAATAATAATAAAATATGCAATGTTCTTTGTTGTAAATTCCATATTGTGGGTTGATTGTCAAAGCTTAGGTTTTTTAGGGGTGCCTGGGTGGCTCAATCGGTCAAGCATCTGACTCTTGATCTCAGCTCAGGTCTTGATCTCAAGGTTATGCGTTCAAGCCCCGTGTTGGACTCCACAGTAGGTGTGGGGCCTACTTAAAAAAAAAAAAAAAGCTTAGGTTTTTTGGGAATGTTTCTTTGGGGTTTTTTTTGTTTTTGCTTTTGTTTTTTGTTTTTTTTTTTAAAGATTTTATTTATTTATTTGACAGAGAGAGACAGCCAGAGAGAGAACACAAGCAGGGTAAGTGGGAGAGAGAGAAGCAGGCTTCCCGCTGAGCAGGTAGCCCGATGCGGGGCTCGATCCCAGGACCTTGGGATCAGGACCTGAGCTGAAGGCAGACGTTTAGCCCACTGAGCCACCCAGGCGCCCCTTTGTTGTTGTTTTTTTGGCCAACCTATAGTTGTAATTCAACCATGATTTGACAAAACCAGACTACAAATGAAGGTTTGGTTACTACTCCAGCTTGGCCAAGAAGTTGCTCAAGTCATTAATAAATGTAGTTCTGACATGGGTATTGCTTGATAATTCTGTTTGCATTAACAAAGAAGATGGCAGGAAAAAATAAAGTTACATGACAGAATTTCATTTGTTCGTCAATGACATGAACAACTGCTTTACTGAATCAAATAAGTTTTGAAATATTAGAAGACTATTTCCTCAGATTTTTGTGATATATATATACATATATATATATACCAATCATCTAAAATTTTAAATTTTATCACTACGTGTGAAAAATATTTTTAGATTAAGTCATCATTAGTTATTATTTGTGCACAATTAAAATGATCTAAATATAAATACTGATAATCATAAAACAAAAAAGCAAATTTTAATGGAAATTGCATTTCTTATAATATGGAGGGGGCCGATTTTTAAAAACTCATTCACGTATCTCTGGATGAATATGAATGAGGCAGGGCTCAGCAGCAATTGAACAATGTATTTCTGCTTTTTCATTGTTAGAGATGTAAGTACTGAGAAATCTTGCTCACATAAATAAGTATATAGAAATGAAGCAATTCTGTCCCTCAGTTTGTTGGAGTCTTTCCAAGTATGTGCTAAACGTTACATAGCGATCTAGCAAGAGATATTATTTTCAGTGATGTAGCAGCTCCCAGCTCATAGGATTTTCACTTTTATCAAAAGCAAAGAATTAGAAATGTACAACTTGAGATATAAATTATCATCTACTCTTGGCTTCATTTACTTTCTCCATTTCTGAGAGTATTCTAAAAAGATACTACTGTGACTTACAACACAACTGTTAATGTTACTTGCTGCCCTTTCTGCAACAGTCGTCTCACTCAGGCTTTATACTCAGAAACGTTTGCAAATACTTTTAACTATTTGTTGTTACAGTATTATTTATAAAGTATTTTTATCTTGCCATGTGCTTTAATTATATATTTCATCAAGAGCTTGGAACCACAGCTTTATTTAGCTCATTCAAGTTTTGGAAAATGTCTGCCATCTCATCTATATGGGAAAGCCCATTCTCATTGTCAAACCAGTTCATCAAATCATATTTGCCTCTGTCTTTTTCCCTGTGACATCTCATACTGACTTGGGCTTCTCGCAGTGTGGTGGTGTCAAGGTAGTTGGTCTTCTTATAGAGAGACTGTCTTCCAAGAGGCGGGAAGCAGGAAGTGCCTGGCCAGTTAAGGGTTGCACATAAAACTGGTATGGTATCACTTTCTGCCCTGCTCTGTGATCAGAACAGTCACAGAACCCACCCAGATTCAAGGAAGTGGAGAAATAGACTCTACCTCTCCCTGGGGAAGTATCAAGGTTGCATTTCAGAACACTATTGGGATGGGAGATACTGCATCCATCCTTGGAAAAGAAAACCAGTCTGCCACAACCTGTTTCTGAGAATGTATTTCATCCATACTTAGGAACTGAGGAAACAACCCAGGAATGGGTTCCCATAAGCATTACCATGAGGTGGACTTCATTTACTTTCCGACCATTCTGATTGATGGGCCACAGTAACTTTCAGGGTCCTCGGGAATTAGTGTAATCTTAGAGCCAGTGTCCAGTAATCCCCCAGACATGTATGAGTTTCCCTTTTCCCAGGGCATGTTTCCAATGGTAAACCATTGAGCATCTCTGGTGAGGGCCAGAAGGAAGATCCAAGAGGTGCTGGGGAGGTCTTTGCAGGGTCCCCACTTCAAGGAGCTCTGGTCTGGAAGGGGAGTGACTTAGGTTTTAGAATGGATGAGAGGACTCAACCAGGTATTTTTATTTTTTGGCCCGTGTTTAACCTCTGTTAACCAGACAAGGAGATTTGTTGTTGTTTTAAAAGGTAAATAGTGCCTTAGTAGGTTACCCGAGATCTTCATACCTGGTGATCCCATGATCAATCCATTTCTGCCAAAGATCCCCGTGGCTCAGAACCTTCTGATTCCTGCTCTGGTAACCATGGTCATCTTGCTTCTGGTGGTGAAGTAGTATCCCCTGGCCTTTGTCATCCTGACGTCTTCCTAACACACTGATATCAGGAAGTCATTCCTACAGATCATCCCCGTCAGTAATTCTGGCCTACAGAGAAGAAGCTCTCCCCTCACCAATTTATTTCTCAAGGCCATGGGGAGGGGGTTGTCTTCTGGGGGTTCTCAAGTGAATCATTAGTGGAAACATAAATGAATCAACACAAGCAGTAGTATGTCTGTAAGTCTTTTGAATCCTTGCAAATGAATTTCTTGGATCTCAGCCTCCTTTAGGTTGAGTCAACCAGTCAAGTGCATTCTTAGACGTATTTTCAGCCTCTCAGGCTAGCCTATTAGATCCAGAATCTCTGGGAAGTGGCCCCATATTGATTAATTCAGCCCAAAATAAAGTTGTGCTTTTCCATTTTTGATCTAATACCCTCATTTCTACCTATTCCCCAGATTTTTGTTGATTATAAGTGAACAGCCTGCAATTATTTTGGTGTAGAAGTCTTCTTGTTCTGGAGTGACTTGGTGATTGGCCACCAGAACATGCTGATCTGATTCTAGTGGTGGGAGGTGTAGAGGGTGAGAACTGGCTTTCTATTGCATTACTTTGTTTAGGAAGTTGTAAGACAGAAACCACATAGTAATTTGGGGAAAAGTTTAAAGGATTACTAGCTAGTGACAAGAGATTAGGTACTAAATAGTATGGACAGCTGTAAAGAAAACATGAATAGTGGCTATAGAGAGCAGCCACTGCCTCTAAGGCAGAACACCTAAGGAAGGAGCAAATTTGAAAGAGGCCTCACCAGCCAAGGCTGAGATTCTGACCTTGATAGAGAGAGGCAGGCTCAAGTCCTGGAATGTAGAGAAGTTCACTGAGGTGCCACGGAATACATATGGCAAGCTGGGAACCAACAGCTAGAGCATCAGTGAGGCTCACTCGGAGGCTCCCTGTCGAGATGCTCATGCCACTTGCTGGGAAACCACCAGCAGGGACAACCCACAGACACTTGCTGGACGGACAGTCTCCCTGCGTGTCTTGCACCTCACTGGCTGCCGCATGCTAAAGATGCAAGAAACAGCCCACCAGCATCAGGGAAAAAAGCCCCTTCCTCTTGCCCTGGCCCCACAGTTCCCGTCTACTGCCAACACTTAACATCATGCAAGAGGGCAAAGGAGAAATGCTTACCAAGGGTCTGGCTCTAGAAGACCATGAGTGGATAAATGTGTAATTGGCGTGGGAATGACCTCACCAAACAAAGGACTGCCCCCACCAATCCCTTGACATTAACTGGATCTACAACCAATGATCCTGCCATCTTTTCATTCATATTTTCCCTCTGGTCCTCATTGCCCTTTTTTGTTCAGCTTTATTTCTCTGGTCAACCATTTCATTTCCCTGTCCTGGTTAAACCCAACTCTGCCTAGTCCATTGCTGTACTCACACAGCCTCATGTGGCTGGATGGTCGGAACCAGGGTACTAAACAAAGTAAGCTGTAACATAGGAGGTGATGGTCAGAGAATGGATATTTGAATCTGAGATTATGGAGGAATTGTAGTTTTTAATAATAATAATATAAGGTCTCTGTATGACCATGAGAATGAGTGGCCCAGATAGGGCAGATAACCAGAGAGAGGTCAAGGATCTGAGAAGCTAGGATATAGGAAGGAATACACAAATTCATATACTTCATATACATAAATCCTCAAGAAATAAAACAGTGCTAGAGAGAGCAATAGAGAGCCAGGAGACAAAATCTTCAAGAAGTGAGGGAGAGTGGACAAGTGCAACAAGGAAGGCCGGTGGGAATGTAGTGTGATGACAGGAGATTCAAACTGTGGTGGGGGGCAGTTGAGAAAGGAGGGAAGTGAGAGGGAAAGTGGTCTGGAACTGGTCATGAGGAGCAAAGAAGACATCTACCCATCTCCATGTTCTGTACTATGTGAAAGATGAAAGTAAAAATAAAAACAGCCACCATTTGTGAGGGACGAACAGGAAGTAATGTCCTCTAGAGAAAGCCAGGTTTTCATTACAATGTGCCCTGTGCCCATTAGGGAGCCCTGTGCTCAGGGTTCGCTCAGAAAAGAGATTGAGGACAGAGGGGGGTTTGCTGATTACCAAGTAGGGGCTCTTCAAAGGAGGTAGGGAGGGTTGGGAGGTGGAAACTGAATAGGGGATACACAGAGCACTGTGAGAGGAGGGTGACATGGAGGGGAAGGGAATTTAGGACACAATAAGACTAGTCCTGGTGGTCTTAAGGCAGATGATGGTGAAGGGGTGTGTATTAGGGGCAGGTGAGAAAGCTGGAGGCCTACAGCTATTTGCCTCTTCTCTCCTGCCAGGAGGAAAATGATCCCACCTCTTGGGGGAGGGTTTCGCTCTTGATGCTGCCGGTGGAGATGCAGGAGTCCAAGGAGGAATGAGCCTTCAGTGAGGACATTATTCCGAGTGACCATAGATATTTAATTTGCTGTGTTTCCAGTGGTTGCCGCAGTCCTACCCCTTAACACTGCCTTCAGACCCAACGAGGACAAATAAGTCATTCCAGATAGCTTCTCTTTCTCTAAGGCTATTTGTTACAAGTCATGCCCAGATGGCAATTTCTGTATGAGTCAAGGTTTCTGATTGCATGCAAAACCACTGACCTATCACTGGAAGGATATTGGGAGTGCTGGAGAAATAGGATTGGAAGGAGAGTAGGAGAGAAGGGCTAAGTGTGACAGAACTATCACCAAATCATGCCACAGAAAAGTTTGGTTAGGACACCAGTATACCAGTGCCCAGTACTCAGCCTTGCCTCAGACACTGCCGCCATCAGACTGGGCAGGCCACTTCCATCAATCTGGAATGAATTCTAAATAAATTCTGAACTATCCGCTGCTCCTTTTGCCATACTCAAATGACCTGCCTTCATGCATGTGCCCAAGCTCTGGCTCTCCATAGAGGCAAGTATCTGTCCTTTCTGTACAGGGAGGCAGGGAGAGATATAGAATGACTGAACCTCTAATGTAAGAAGTGAGTCCATTTGCTGGTCAAACAGGAAAATCTATTCCAGCAAATAACTCACAGGTTCTCATATTCATCTCCACAGGAGAATGGTCATTTTACTAGTCGAAATAAGGTTCAGCTGTGAGTAACAAAAATCTCAAAGTACAAGAAAGTGGTTTTGTTTCCTTCCCTCAGAAATGTAGGTGGTCCAAGGGAAGTATGGTGGCTCTATGGGTTCCGGTCAACACAGCTTCCACTGCATGGCCTAGGACAGCTGCTGCTGCTCCTGCCCTTGCATCCGCAATGCCGCTAGAAGGAAGGAGGAACAGGCAAGAAAGAGGCAGCTGACCTCTCCCTTCAGGGATACTTCGCACGAATTATAAACACTGCTTTTGCTTAATGACCCTTAGCAAGAATTTTGTCCTGGGGCCCCAGTGAGCTGCAAAACGGGTGGTTGTGCAGGTAAAGTTTAGAGGTTTTATTGCTGAGGAAGAGGGGGAAGAATGAGTACTGAGAGACCCCTAGCGCTCTCTGCCGCTTCCAAGACATTTTTACATTTGGCAGCCGTGCAACTGCCTTCTGTCTTTTCTGGACTCACAGCACCCTGACTCACCGTGGCCTGGAAGCCACTCGGTGTAAGGGACTTGCTTGCCACCCTTCAACCTCAGGCCTTCTCAGGACCTCATATACTGATCTACTCAACCGCATTTCCACCGTGGGTGCTTTCACTCCCGATTCCTTCGGGACGCTCTTACCTCCTTGGCCAGTTTCCCTGCAGAGCCTAGCAGCCCACCAAATCAGCAGTACCGAGTACATATTGCATTCAAGTTCTCTTTCTCTCTCACTCTTTTTATCACTTTATTCAAGGGGGCTTTCTTATTGAACTGATACTTAAGCCCCAAGTCATGTACAGTTTCGCAATGACATAAACAAGAATGATGAAAAGTCAAGGGTGTTTTGGAGCCACGGGGCTTAACCATGAGGATATTTTATTGCACGGTTCAAAAAATTCTAATAGATGAAACTGTTTACGGAAAAGAGAAATCTGGGTCTGATGACCTATTTTTCTAGGGACACATCCATCTATTTTAAGCATAAAAACAAGCTTTCATCCTTATAGTAATCTTATATGTTAATTATATATGGAGAGCAAATAACATTAATCATGTAGTAATTATCTATATTTATATAGATATACTTACTTACGTATTTATTTATATAGATATATGTTTAGTTACTATAGATAGATATATGCCTTCCTGGCTTTATCTCTATATCATTATGATGAAAATGTAGTTTGAAAAATATACGGGGAGGGGGGAGAGTTGTGAAATTAATTGAGATAAGATGTCCTATAGAATTTCTATTTTTAAAATGATTTCCATCATAAGTATGTTTCAAAATGTAGGGGGGAGAAAAAGAAAAGGATGCTACTCCCCTATCCCTGTGTTTGACCCATCCCTCGTTTGTAGTGGGAAAATACCAGGAATGATTCACTCTCTGAATTAAAGTAATGATGGATGTTTAGCCAGTCACATCTTCAGTGGAAAATGTGTCTGTGATCTACAATAATATTATTTTTTTGTTTTTGTCATTTGTACATAGAAGTCGTGAAAGGCCCTGGGCCTCACCTCTTGGCTTGTATCTTTCAGCACAAATGACTCAGCTTCCAGCTTGCCAATCACCACATGCCTTTGTTCCGGGCTTTCCCTGCCCAGCAGACTACACTTGGTCGGCCACTGCTGCAGACAGCCCTCCATCAGTGATGGATGGGAGTTGGCGCGTAAATACCCCAGCTCCCTTGTTCGAACTGGGATCACTCTGGGCCGTGTATTCTCTTCAGACTCCCCGAGCTTCCCCTGTGGAGTTAGGGTTGAGTTACCCATAGTCATAACTGGCTTCCCAGCCTCCCTCCTCAGCTACCTGCCCAGACCCCTGCTGGTGTCTCCTTCTCCACCCAAACAAGCTACCTTTGCTTGAATCTTGTCTCAAAGTCCGCCACTAGGAAAAGAAATGAGACAGAGCAAACAAGCAAACAAAAATGCTTCTCGATGTGCTTACTACCCCGAACATTTGCCTAAATCATAATTTGTGATTTAGAGGAATCTGGATTATGGGGGATTTAAATTAAGTCCAAATGATTTGATCACGACTTAAATCACAAGCTATATAGATTCATCCTAAATCACTGTTGGTAATTGCTCCCTGTAATTCAGCGCTGCATATACTCGTCACACACGGCCCTCAATATCTCCCTCCAACATAGTCTTCACCACTCTTGCTTGAAAGTGTCTGGGTGAAGGGACTCCACAAGGCAGTGTTCTTTCCTCCAGTAGTGCCTGGCCCTGCACTGGATTGAGGCTCACTGCCTATTGATTTGCCCGTAGTTTTAGTTTGGAAAACACATGCAGCATTTTAAGTGATTGTTGCTCCGATAGAGCAGCCAGGGTTTAAATGCAAATCAATCTGAGTTCAGAGACCCAGCTCCTGACTATGTGCAGAACTGTGGAGCTGGTCCCTGAAAGCAGGAGGGAGGGCTGCTCCGAGCTTCTCTGTGGGCTGTGGCTGTGTTAATCTCACTGGAGTAAGGAAAGCAAATAAGGGATTGAGAAAGGGCTGGTGCCTGAGTCACCCCAGGGCAGCTCGAGGTCACATGCGCATCAAGGCTATGTGACATTTAGATGTCTCGGGTCACCCCAAGCCAGATTATCTTTTAGTCCTTGCTTGGCTCCCCCCATGCACTTGGAAGCTCTCATGCATCCTCCTTACCCTTCAGAAAAAAATAGATGATGAGTATTTGATTGTGCACGAAACAGATAGGCTTCCCCTGCTCAGCCAGACCTCAGGGAAGCCACGTAATCTTCTTCAGTGACCTGACCCTGGGGCTCTAGAAGCAAACGCTCTCTCTCCTTCTTTCCTCTGCCCCTCTCTCATTTTCTCTCTCATCATCTCTCCCTCCTTCCCTCCTACACACCTTTGTCTTTACTACTTCTTAAGCAGCAAGAAGCCCTGAAGCTTAAAAGCACGTTCTTTGACGTGTCTTTGGGTAAAGCACGTGACGCCAGGCCGCCCCCTAGACATTCTTTGCAGGGGCTCTCTGACCCACCCACCTTGCATCTGGGTCTCTGTGTGCATCAGTTATCAGGCCCAATGGGTCAGGTCCCCTGAGAAGGGTCAGTTGTCCTAAAAATCGGATTCCCAGAACCACAGCAAGTGATTTCAGCTTATTTACTGGGATCAAAAGTTGGCAGATAACCATGATGTCTGAGGACCAGAGACTGTTACATAATCATCCTTCGGCAGAGACAATGGGGTCACATGTTTGCCCGTCTAATCACTGATCGGGGACATGTTTGATTGCAGATCATGTGCTCACTGGCCCACAACTTAATTACTGAGTATCTGAATCAACGGAGCTTTCAGATGTAGGTCTTGCCTAATGGTGCATCTGTTAGAGATCATTGCCTCCGTTCGGCCTCTAAACTAAAGGACTGGGGGATACAATGGGTCATTGCCAGCACTTTTCTCCATGACCTCTCGTTGAAAAACATGCCAATTCCCACGGTTTATTTTCCAGCCAGCAATAGGCGTTATTGTTTATATCCAGGGCCAAATGGAAGGAATGACTCCAGGGGGACAGATATTGGTAAAGCCTCGGGTAGATGCACACTCTCCAAGGAAATTAATGCCACAGTCATTTCAGCATATCTGCAGCCAGAGTCCAGTTATCCAGATGGGAAGGTTCCAGAGCACAGAGAGGAGGGAGTTCCTTTCCCAGCTGGTAAAGAAAACATGTTGGGAAAAGTCTAGGGAAATAAGCAATAAGTAAAGTAGGGCCAAAACGTTGAGTCTGTGGGTTGGGGTCCCAGCAGTCGACCAGGATGTAACTACAGAGCTTGGAGCCCAGTGGGTCTCATTAAGGGACATCTCTCCCGGCTCTTTCCTCCTTTCCAATTCCGCACTCTGTGTGTGTGGTTTACCTGGATTCCAAATGAAGCCCCCAACCCTCCCCCTCCTCGGCCATCATTACCACCACAGTGCCTGGCAATGTTCAAGATTTGGAAAAAAAAGAAGTTTGGGGTGGGGTTTTTTTTTGATGTTTTTTGTTTGTGTATGATTTAAGGAGCCTTGGTCTGTGTACAATTATTTAACCACTAGGGACAAGTATGCCGGTTTCCTTGCCTACAAATTTAAATAAATGCTGCATGCCAAGAAATTATAATAAAGTTGGATTCACCCAGATTTTAGAACGCTAAGGAAATGCCTAATTTCTAAGACTGAGCAGAGATGTCCATGCCCTCATGGGTGTCCGGCCCCCTAGGAGTTGAGATATTTCCTTTGGCTTCTTCAAATGTTCATCACCTCCCACTGAATACTGGAAAGCCCAGCCCAGGCTGGGTGAGGTGGGTGAGGGTTGCCTGAGCCCAAGAATCTTTCTCTGTGTGGTCAGAGCCAGAAGACACGGTATAAAACAAAGCCAAAAAAAAAAAAGTTATAAGTAAGGCACAAAACCTATCCCCTCCCCCATTTTTTTTCTTGTAATTAAAGCTTTAAGCACTGTGGCTTGTGTGAATGTGTGGCTTGAACGTAGGTGTGTTTCTTCCAGGACCCTGTCTTGTCTAGTGCACCACAGATGCGTGAGCAATATTAAAAGCAGGAATCGCTTCCAGAGAAGCCTAGAATTCTCATTTTGTTTGTCTAGAGACCATAAGCAACCCACACTGAGGTAAAGTCCTGCCTGCACCCCCACCCCACCGTTGCTCCGCCCAACTCAGGATCACATTTGAAAATTAGATGGTAGAGGGCAGACCTGCTTTTGCTTTACAGCTCATCTGCAGGCATCTGAAGCCCAAAGGGAAAGCCCCTTTCCCTGTGGAATCTGCGTCTTGAATATCCTCACTGAACCAGGGGAAGAGCTGGCCATAAAAAAGAGCCTTGCTATCTGATGGTGCAGTCTCTCCCAGTCAGGGGTGGCACTGAATTATTTTGCAAAGAAGTCAAATGTTATAGGAGTGATTTTTCTCCTTTAATAAACAAGCATTGGGTTGAAGGATATGAGGCCAAGTGCATCCCAGAATTTGAAAATGATTGCTTAATTGAGGTTGTTTGTCTTTCTCTGAAGAACACCTTTAGGTGATGGTGTTGTTAAAGCTGTAATCTTATTTTACAGCTGAATCCCCTCTTTTATAATCAGCATATATATATTTTTTTGACAGTGTGATTTGCCTTCAGTACAGAATCTAAGCAGGTTGGGTCATTTGCTTAGAGAAAAAATGAACTCGGGATATGAACTTGAATGGTTTTCTTCACGTAGCAACATGCTGGTGGATCGTGTTCTCTCTAAGTGGTTGTTCTGTGCGGGGCTTGTTGACTGAATACACAATCGTGTCTGAATGTTAAAGTAATATATCCTCTCATTTAGAGAAGCACAGAAATGTCATTAATGGTATGTGAGGCAAGGAACTAGCTGGGGGCCACGTTGGTGCCTACATTCAGCGTCAGGTTAAAATCCCAAGGGAGCATCAATTACCAAGTTAAATGTGGTTTCTCTTTCAAGCTAGATTGCAAAGCACTGAGTAATGCCACATGCCTTCAAGAGGAACTAGTTGTCATTGATCAACCTGAGGTCCTTGAATCCAGATGAGCCCTGTTCTCATTCCTCATGAACCTTTCCATGTCTTATTTCAGAGGGGGGAGCCCTAATTCTAGGTCAGCCCAAGAACATCAGAGCGGTAGCTTCATGGGACGGTACATTCAGATTAGTAGTGTTCCTTATCAAAAATGAGAGGCTTTTTGTAAATCCTCTAGCTGTTCTAGTTAGAAATGAGGGATTCATTTGAGTAATTATCATCCCCCATGCCCTGGGCCTAACTTTTAAAATTCTCCTTTGTCATTCAGCTGCTCAGGAAGTAACCTTGGAAGCAAAGCTAATTGCCTTCCAATCTGTGCTCTTGAAATATAAAGATCATAAAAAAAAAAAAAAATGAGTGGTTGAGGAGATTTTGGAGAGCCCTGCTTATTCCAGATGGCTTCTTCTCCAAAGGGAGAAGCTTTTCAAGTGTCTCACACGGTCCTGAACCCTGCGGGGCCTTCTCTTTCACTCACTCAAGCACAGTATGTGAAAATCCCATGTGGGGAGGGAGAGGGGAGAGAGGATGTGGGGGGGGTGGTGAAGCAAGGTCTTCTGGGTGAATGTGCTGCGCTCCCCCCAGCACTTAGCACAGAGCCTGCCGCGGAGTAGGCCGCCAGGCAGTGCGGGCGGAGCGACTGTGATCACACTCCAACATCCCCACCTGTCAGTGGAACATCTGACACTCGTACCATTTACAGCACTTGTACTAAAAACGCTATTGTACCTTATGCTTTACTTTAATTGCTCAAACTGATGTCATTTCTAGTTTTGTTCTCTCTCTCCTGATGAACCTTCAGCTACTTGTATCTTGTTTCTTCCCCATGGAAAAGTTGCATAATAATTGGTTTGATTACAAACGTGTAAGATAAATAAGGCTGTCTCAGTGCCATATATGGGTTTTAAAAAGGGCCATTTCACATGAGGCATGTGAATTTTTAAAAAATAATTTCATTGAAAATAAACTGTCTTTTCCTACATTATAGGTGCTGTCCGGTAAATGATAGAATGTGGAACTTGCTAAATCCCAAATACAGTGAATTTGCGCCTTAACAAAATAAAATACATAGTAAATTAAAAGCTGTCCACAGATCCGCTGAATTTCTCTGATGCCTCTGGTCTGTATTATGCTGCACATTTGACTGGGCAGACTGCAGGAAAATGTGAAGACAGCTTTTGTAACATTCAACCAGAATGTCATTTTGAAACTGAACATGGGTCATTTATAAATAAACAAAGGGAACACTGAGATTTAAAAAAAAAAACCCTACCCAACTACCCTAATTAGGAAGGAGCGGAATGGCCTGAGGCAACACAATGCCATATTATTTAGGACCTGTTCTGCCAACAGAGGATTAGGCTGGCAGGTTTTGTTCTGACTGATATTCTCCTGCCGTGCGTCTATGTTAGATTCAGATCGCCAGGCTGAGCCATAGCCCAGAGAGATACCTGGGAGCCACAAGCAGATGGCCACCCTTTCAGGAAAACCTAGACTCATCAGGCCCTACTGAACCTGCAGCCAGTCGTGTGTGTGCACGATAGTCCTGCTTGGGGAAGCTGATCTCTACGAAACAGAAAAGCTAAAGGCTAATTTTTGCTTGAGATGTTTAGAAATATGTCTTGGTTTTTTGGTTTTTGTTTTTTTTTTTTTTTTTAATGGAAGGCCCTGAAGCAAGGCAAAAAGTCATGGTGCTGGGGTCTCTGCATACCAGGTAGGTGACACACTTGTCTCTAGAACCTGGTTCCTCAAATCTTCACACTGTGAAGTTGCCCTGGCATCTGGGAAGATCAGAAGACTCTAGAGGGACATGGGTGACTCTTTTTGGTTTATGATGGTGTTGGCCACTAATTAAGTTTCATAGAGACTCTCCATCTTAGCAGCAGGAGACACGTTTTAGCTTTCTTTGGATGACTAAGGTATGATCTGCCCCTCTCTTTTGTTCTGACCTTTCAGCTTTATTTTGTTGTGCCTTTTAATGAACTCTGTCCCATCTGGGCAAAGGGAATTTCTGAGCCTCTATGGAAGTAAAATGCATTCACCATAAAGATCATCCTTGGAGGAGGAATATCGACGATGCCCAGTTCCTAAGGCAATATTTAACCTCATTTGCAAAGACCAGTCAGCCATAGTTTTACCCAGTTATTCAGAAGAAGAAATCCCCATGTAAGCAATGTGGGATTTGGCTGGCTCTTTTTTTTTTTTTAAGATTTATTTATTTATTTCAGAGAGAGAGAGAGTGAGAGCGCAAGTGGGGGAAGGGGCAGAGGGAGAGAATCTTCAGGCAGACTCCCCACTGAGTGTGGAGCCCAACACGGGGTTCCATCTCAGCACCCATGAGATCATGACCTGAGCCAAAACCAAGAGCCAGACGCTTAACTGACTAAGCCACCCACGTGCCCCTGGCTGGCTCATATCTCATTTCTCTCCATGTATAGGAATATGTAGCCATCTGAAGATATGAAATTAATTTAGTCTAGATTCACATTTTATATTTACTCAAGTGTGAACTCATAAAAAGTTTATTGATATAATTTAGGATGTGAAGAACTAAAATACATTCCAAATATTGATCAAAATAGTGTGTGAAGTGGAGAACTTCCTATCAAAATCATTGTTATGCATTGCCCGATCCCTCTCTGTAAAATCCTTTTCCTCCTCAAAAGCACACCCTCCAGTTGGTGAATTCTTGAGCTGATTTGCTTTGCAAGGTGCCAAACATGAAGATAAAGTAAGAAGTGTAGCCAACTAGAAGGCAGAAATATAAGTGTACAAAGAAGACATTTCTGCTAGAGTCTCAGGCATTCAGGAGGTTCGTAATCTTCATACAAATATATAAAATTTCTTCATGAGCTTTTTTCATTTGAATCCATTCTCTTTCTCTTCAGTTCTTCACATCAAGCCTGCAAAAAAAAAAAAAAGGAAAAAAAAGGAAGCATTAGTTTTGTTTTCATGAGATATATTTAGGGATAGCTTGAAAATCAGTATGACAGGTAAAAGTCAAAATTGAAGACCTCATTTTCACTTGGAAACTTCGTCTCTTGATTCCATGAATGTAAAGTGAACTATGAGTAGGTGTAACCATCAACTTTGGCTCTAGTGATTTAAGTAATTCCAAACTAAATTAGGATGGCTTCCTTCTGAAAGGATTAGAGTATAATGCTAACCTTATGTTTACGACTTGCAAGACCTTTGGTGCCTGTGGTAAATTTGCAATCATGGCTCCAGTTCTCCCCCCCTCCCTGTATCCATCCCCACTGCCATGTAACTTTTTAGTTTCCTACTATCGTAGATGGGGTATAAATTCCTCATGTCTGAGTTTGGCCACGAGACTTGCTTCAGCGAACAGAATGAGGCAGAAGTGATGGTCTGCCACTTCTGACCATGGACCTCAAGAGATGTCACATGTGTTTGCTAACTCTCTTGCACACCTGCCATTGGCCTGCCCGCTGATGAAGGAAAAGGATGAGAAAGATGTGCAGCTGAGCCACCCCAGCTAACATGCCCCAACCAAGCCCTGTCTAACACAGAGGCCCCAGCTTATACAGATGCGTAAGTGAGCCCAGCCTAAATCAGCTGAGCCATGAGCATATGAGCCAGGATAATAAATGACTTTGTTCTAAGCCATTGGATTTGGTGGGGGGAGGGGGGTTGGTTATGTACTATTGGCTAATGGATATAGTGCCATTTCTTTTAAAATCTCTTGGAATGCAAAGATCATTTGACGTTATTTACACGTTTGTTTTCCATTATTCCTGGTGTCATTCCTTGTATTCTTTACTTACGTGAACAGGTTGAATCTTTTCTAACAAGCAGAATGCTCACATTTTTTTTATTGTCAGTGGCTGGAGAAAGAAAACTCCACAAACAAAGGTCCCTCACTGCTGTAGCAGACAGTACGGCTTGGGTCACTCCATTTCCATTCTCAACTACCTTCACCCTTGTTTTTCTCTACTACAAAGGCTGGTTGCCAAAGACTCTACCTCCCGGTATGTCTTCAAGGTAGGGTTAGCCATGGGACCCAATCATGGCTAGTGAGCCCTGAGGAGAGTTCTGTAGCTGAGGTCTTTTATTTTTATTTTTTATTAACACATAATGTATTATTTGTTTTGGGGGTACAGGTCTGTGATTCATCAGTCTTACACAATTCACAGCGCTCACCATAGTACATACCCTCCCCAATGTCCATCACCCAGCCACCCCCTCCCTCCCACCCCCCACCACTCCAGCAACCCTCAGTTTGTTTCCTGAGATTAAGAGTCTCTTATGGTTTGTCTCCCTCTCTGGTTTCATCTTGTTTCATTTTTCCCCTGCCTTCCCCTATGATCCTCTGTCTTGTTTCTCAAATTCAACATATCAGGGAGATCATATGATACTTGTCTTTCTCTGATTGACTTATTTCATTTATGTAGCAGAGGTCTTTAAGAAAGCTTTGCTTTCTGGTGTTTTTTCTTAGAGCCCATTGTGTCATTGAACATTTATAGCATTGCTGTAATGCAGTTTCTGTTTATATGGGCATACCTCATCTTCTTGTGCTTCACTTTATTGCACTTTGCAGATACTGCATTTTTTACAAACTGAAGGCTTGCGGCAACCCTGTGTCGAGCAGGTCTACCGGCGCCATTTTTCCCAACAGCATCTGCTAACTTCGTGTCTCTGTCACATTTGGGTAATTTTCACAATATTTCACACATTTGCATTGTTATATTTGTTATGGTGATCCATGATCAATGATCTTTGATGTCACTATTGTAATTGTTTTGGGGTGCTATATACCGTGCCCATGTAAGACGGCAAACTTAACAAAGGCTGTGTGTGTTCTCACTGCTCCAACGACCAGTCCTTCTCCCCGTCTCTCTCGCCTCGGGCCTCCCTATTCCCTGAGACATAACAATATTGAAATTAGGCCAGTTAATAACCCTTACAATGGCCTCTAACTGTTCAAGAGAAAGGAAGAGTCATTCGATGCAGCACACTTCACTGTTGTCTTATTTTAAGAAATCGCCACAGCCACCCCCACCTTCAGCTCCCAGCACCCTGATCTGTCAGCAGCCATCGACATCAGGCAAGACCCTCCACCAGCAAAAAGAGTACAACTTGCTGAAAGCTCGGATGATGGTTAGCAGTTTTTTAGCAATAGTGTATTTTATTTAAGGCATGAACATCTTTATTTTTAGACCTAATGCTATTGCACACTTAATGGACTGCAAAACAGTGTAAACATGACTTTTATAAGCACTGGGAAACCAAAAAATTCATTTCAGTCACTTTATTGCAGTGGTCTGGAACCAAGCCCACAATGTCTCCAAAGAATGTCTGTACTCATTGTTGAGATGAAATACATAGAGGTCAAAAGGCAAAGTGAGTAGCTCCAAGTCTCATAGCTGGTGAACAGAAAAGCTGGGATTTGAACTCAGGTGTTTTGACTCTGGGGTTTTTTCCACACCACTAACAGGGAAGTTTTGGATGGTTCTAAAACCAGAGGGAAAGATAGGGAAAGATTAATAATTACACAGCTGAAAACATTATCAACAGCAGTCAGCACAGGCTTTCATATTTCTTTAGCATTTTTTTTTTTTTTTAGAAACTCGGTTTTTGGTCCACGCCAGTCACCAAGAGGAAGCAAGATACCAACTCCAGAACCCAGGAGTTCTGGCTGAAATGCATTTTGTTGACCAGCAACTTCCCAGCCTCATCCGGGCCCTCCGGGCAGTCTGTTTCTGACCACTCTCCCTCATGCACCCTGCACTCTGAGTTTGCTGGACACTTACTGCTTCTGTAACACGAGAAGAGCCCTCAGGCCTCTCCCTCTGTGCTTATAACTTTGGACTAGAATCCCCCACCCCGCCTTCACCATGACTCTCCACGTAACATGCTGCGTTGTAATTATCTGTTCTGTGCATCCTCTCTGTCCTCTCATGTCTTCCCTACATAGCTGTCCTGCCACGAGGCTGTCACCTCCGGGAGTGTGTGAACGTGTCCTATTCATTTCCACATCCCACTGCCTATCACAGCACCTGGCCCATAGCAGGGCCCTGAGGACTGACGCGTGGGACCACTCGGGGAAGTGAGAACAGGAGGAGACCTGGAGTTGGAGTTACAGCCAAAGCCACGTTCGCCAGTGTGAGGCAGCAGGAATGAGCGAGGGGCCACGCAGTACCCCAGGAGTGTTGATTGGATGTGCCGCATCCCCGTGGTGCTGTCACAGCTGCCCTGGGCCCCAGCTACAGCCCCATCGTGGTATGCTCAAGCCATTTGACTGCCGTGGTGACTGTGCTGGGTGACATATGGCCAGTCCCTCTGGCTTAGTGAGAGGCCATGACAATCTGCCCTGGAAGCTGAGACATTCCTTCGGCTTCTCTGAGCAGCATGGAAAGAGTGATGAGTCATAGCAAATTGTCACTGAAGCATCTATGAGGTGTGATTTCTCTCTCAGAATTGTCCAGACTGTGAAGTGCCATCTGCAACCCAGAAATGGGAGCCATTTCTGTGATGGGCTTGCTCGGGACTTTGACCACCACATATATGTCCCCGGTGGATGAAATTATGGCTATACTGAGAAGTGCAGGATGAGCCATTTGCAATGATCCCTCAGGGACCCCTCACGACTGGGGTCAGCTTGTGGACCTCTGACTCTAGGCAGTTTGGGAAACACAGGGAAATGTTGACCCAGTCTTCCCAGATCATCATCGCCACGGTAAGAGGGCCAGATGATTTAGAAAAACAAACACGTGGAGTTCTTTATGCAACACTCTTCCCGGGGGGACCGTGCTCTTTCCCCTTCACTTGCTGTGCCCACAAGCCATGGGAAGCATGGGGAAGCTGGTGGAACAGGGGACTCCTGTGCCCAAATCATCGGTCTGTGCTTCATATGGGGGTGGAGAAACAGCTGATGGTGATGGCATCAGTTTTGACCACCTACTGTGCGCCACTTGACACAGTTCCTTCACTTAATCTACAGTGTGAACTCAGTTCTCCCTTGTAGAAGGAGCCAGGCAAAAGGCAGCAGATGGGACAGAGGAGTCATGGCAGTTGTCCTTCTGCAGACCACCCTGCCCCCCACCAGCTTTCCCTCTCCCTCCTGGGTCCCAGTGGAATCCAAGAGGACCCAGCAAGCCTGGAAGCAGGACACTGCGGATGGCTGCAGTCACATATGGTCCTTCCAGCCCTGCAAAGCCCCCAAAGGACCAGAGACTCCATCCTTGACCTTGTGGGACTCAGTGTGTTCTCGGAATACCTGTCGGTTACCGGAATACAAGAATGCAAGAATTCGGAGACTTGGGGTCAGGGCTCAATTTTACAAACGGGACCAATGGGAAAGGATCCAGAGCTAAAATTGCTCATGCCGCAAAGCACACTTGTTTGTCGCGTTGTTGGAATGCAAGTGTGTTGGGTGGCATCCCGGGCCGCTCCGCTTTGCTGCCTAGACAGCAGCTGTCAGTTACTCTGCCGTGTCCTTTCTCTTGTAAGGACATCTGTGAGAATGATGGGGACTATGAGGCACTCTGCTGAAAAGTCACTCTCCAGGCATCCCACACAGGTTTTGTACCCAAATCAAAAAGACACAGAAGCCCCACTTCTAGTTTACACTTGGGAAAGACACACCCTGGCTGGTACAGGGGCGATATACCACATATCTCCCTTGTGTCACCCTAAGTCCAGGCTGAGCAACATGTGATGTTTATGCCTTGCCATGACCCATTTATAGCTGTGTTAGTCATAGTGGCCACGGCCCCTCATACATCACTTACGAAATGGAGTCCACTCAAGACTTGTCTGCATTTAGTCCTTTAACCAGACACTCGGGCACTGTGCAGTGATTACTTCCTCCTGGGTGGGGCTAAATCACAGAGCCATAAACACAGTGACACTCAAAAGTTGTCAAGAGAAAGGGTATACCTCATATTCTGTCTGGTTCCATATGCAATGGCTGACCATGCACCCAGAGCAAAGTGGCGGAAGCTTTGGAATTGGTTGGAGGGCGTCGGTAGGGTCCTCTAGAGCTGATAAAGAACATGCACGCCCATTGGCCCCTGTCGGTGCCCTCAGGGAGACGAAGGCGGCACAAGCCACACCCGCGGCTCCTCTGGAACCTCATGCACCAGTGCCAGGGAAACAGGAGGAAGTGCGCCGCCCGGAATTGCATTCCGGTTAACTCCAAACCCGGAATTCTCTTTTATCCCAAACAGCCACTCATAAGGTAAAAGAAACAAAACTCTAAGTAAACACTTTTAAAACTTTTTTCTTAAACCATGAAGCGTCCACCCAGATTGGCTTTTGTGCATCATGAGGCCTCTGGTGGAGAGAGCGAAAATGGAAATGTTTCTACCAAGACCTAGTAAAAGCAGGGAAGATGAGAAAAAGCACAAAGAGCAGGACTTTTTTTTTTTTTTTAATTCCGCACCTAAAATCCAGATTCAAACAGTGTTCTGTGCTGGACATGGAGAATTTGAGTAAGGAAAAGGCAAATTGCGTGTCCAGGTCAAATCTCACTAAAACAAGTTCAGAAGGGTTTTGTTGTTTGTTTCGTTTTTTTTTTAATCCTATTGTATTGAGAATTTGTTGTCCTGGATAATCAAGCCAGAGTTGAGGGCCGGCAGCTGAGACAACATTGAGCTTGTTTGGGGAGATCTTAGCGGAGAAAGGGGCACCGTCCGAGACCGGTCACCACTGGCAGCTCCTGGCTCTGTGGTCAGTTTCTGTCCATCCAGCAGAGCACAGACCTCCCTGTTTCTAAGGGGGCCAGTGATTTACTGGAGAAACACTGACCCAAGACTTCCCACGCAAAGCAGAGCTCACGAACACCAAAGGTAGACAAGGTGATAAAACAAATGGAGTAGACTGCTGTCTTATCCAAGCGATTCTCAGAGGTTCCAAAGATGGCGAACCCCTTCTGTGTTGTTTAGGCATGAGCATTCAAGGCCTAGAGACAATGGTGCTTGCATCAGAAATAGCCAACATCCTCTTAGAACCATCTGGCAACAGAACTGTGGCAGTCACAGGTTCTGGAACATCCAAATGGTAAACTAATTAGTTGACATAAGGTTAACAGAACCGATAAAATAAATATACTGCTCTATGTCTCTCTCCCGTAAGGCATCCTGGAAAACACATTGCCATGGAGATCACCTTAGAGCTGACTGACCTTTTCTGTTTGTTTTTACAGCAGCTGATGATGGTACCAAGAGGTCCAAGGACTCAATATTCAAATAAAAACCTGGCATTTGATGTTCCATCAGGCAAAGATAGAACTACAAAGCTTTAAAACTATTTTTGAAGATGAGCAGAACTAGAATTGTAGTACTGCTCCTCGTTTTCGAAATTAGGAAATTAAAATCCAGAGGGGTTGACTCACTTTGTCCAAGGTCACACAAACTAGTTAATGGCTGGTCCAGGATTAAAAAGCCTGTCTGGAGCTCTTTCCCCCATGCTGAAACTCTTTTTCAAAACTCATATAAAATGGGCACAAGTCATTTATACATACTGGCAGTATTTAAGGCACCTTGCAGGAACAACCGATACAAAGAAATATATCTGTAGTGTATCAATAATCTGACTTAAACACCCTTGTACTTATTCTAATGGACACCAGAATTTAACTTAAAAAATATCTCTTGCCTTCTCAGAATTTAGCAGTATTTCTTTTTAATATTTTTTTTCGAGTAAATGGACAAATCTTAAGTGAACAACTTGATGGATTTTTGCTATGTATGTGTGTATACAGCATGTATGGCTTTTATTTGTACATAGCTTTTCAATACTACTGTATCTGCCAGCATATCCTCAAGGGCTGGGTGGTTTGTTGGTTTGTTTGAGAAATACTAGGTCCCAGAGACAATAAAACAAGTTTCACTTTTGAAAGAAAAGGAAGGGAGGTGAGAAAAAAAAAAACTTGCCATGGTCAGATAAATGGAAAAATACTGGGTTAAACAAAGATAAAGCATTTTCTAAGTTTTAGGGCTGCTCAGAGCTTTATTTTCTTTCTTTTTTTTAAGTTAAATTTTAGTCAGTTAACATACAGTGCAATATTGGTTTCAGGAGTGGAATTCAGTGATTCATCACTTACATACAACAGCCAGTGCTTATCACAAGTGCCCTCTTTAATCCCCATCACCCATCTAGCCTAGCCCATCCCCCACCTGCCTCCTTCCAGCAACCCTCAGTTTGTTCTCTTTCATTAAGAGTCCTTATGGCTTGTTTCACTCTCTCCTGTTTTTCCCCCTTCCCATATGTTCATCTGTTTTCCTTCTCAAATTCCACATATGAGTGAGATCAGATTGTATTTGTCTTTCTCTGACTGACATATTTCACTTAGCATAATACACTCTAGCTCCATCCATGTCATTGCAAATGGTAAGATTTCATTCTTTTTGATGGCTGAGTAGTATTCCATTGTGTATATATACCAATCTTCTTTATGCATTCATCAGTCAATAGACATTTGGGCTCTCTCCATAAATTGGCTATTGTTGATAATGCTGCTATAAACACTGGGGTGCATGTACCCCTTTGAATTTCTATTTTTGTATCTTTTGGGTAAATACCTAGTAGTACAATTGCTGGATTGTAAGTAGTTCTATTTTTAACTTTTTGAAGAACCTCCATACTGTTCTCCAGAGTGGCTACACCAGCTTGCACTCCCACCAACAGTGTAGGAGGGTTCCCCTTTCTCCACATCCTTGCCAACACCTGTTGTTTCTGGTGTTGTTAATTTTAGCCATTCTAACAGGTGTGAGGTGGTATCTCATCCTGGTTTTGATTTGTATTTCCCTGATGACGAGTGATGTTGAGCATCTTGTCATGTGTCTGTTAGCCATCTGGGTGTCTTCTTTGGAAAAGTGTCTATTCATGTCTTCTGCCCATTTCTTAACTGAATTATTTGGTTTTGGGGTGTTGAGTTTAATAAGTTCTTTATAGATTTTGGATACTAACCCTCTATCAGATATGTCGTTTGCAAATATCTTCTCCGATTCCGTAGGCTGCCTCTTAGTTTTGTTGACTGTTTCCTTTGCTGTGCAGAAGCTTTTTATCTTGATGAAGTCCCAATAGTTCATTTTTGCTTTTCTTTCACCTGACTCAGGAGACATGTCTAGTAAGAAGTTGCTCTGGCCAAGGTCAAAGAGGTTGATGCCTGTGTTCTCCTCAAGGATTTTGATGGATTCCTGTCTCACATTTAGGTCTTTCATCCATTTTCAATTTATTTTTGTGTGTGGTGTAAGAAAATGGTCCAGTTTCATTCTTCTGCATGGGGCTGTCCAGTTTTCCCAACACCATTTGTTGAAGAGACTTTTTTCCATTGGATATTCTTTCCTGCTTTGTTGAAAATTAGTTGAGGATCCATTTCTGGGCTCTCTATTCTGTTCCCTTGATCTATGTGTCTGTTTTTGTGCCAGTACCATACTGTCTTGATGACTACAGCTTTGTAATATAACTTGAAGTCTGGAATTGTGATGACTCCAGCTTTGCTTTTCTTTTTCAGGGCTGTTTTGGCTATTTGAGGTCTTTCGTGGTTCCATACAAATTTTAGGATGGTTTGTTCTAGTTCTATGAACAATGCTATTGGTATTTTGATAGGGATCGCATTAAATGTGTAGATTGCTTTGGGTACTATAGATGTTTTCACAATGTTTGTTCTTCCAATCCATGAGCATGGAACACTTTTCCATTTCTTTGTGTCATGTTCAGTTTCTTTCATAAGTGTTCTAGAGTTTACAGAGTACATACAGATCTTTTACCCTCAGAGCTTTAAATATACAGATGTATATTGTGTGTTTTGGGTGGTGGAGATGACACCATGTAGCGTTTTCAAAATTTACTTTATTACTGAATCATTATTCTGGTTTTCTACTGCTTGTATTCTTTTTTCATTAATCATTCATTAATTCACAAATAGTGTCTGTAGTATTTCATCAAGTGGATACACTAGAGTTTACTTAATTATAATCCTATTAATGGGCATTTGGGTTTTGAATCAGTTTTGCTATCATAAATGAACAAAGCTTTTTCCACATGAACATTTTCTTTAGGATGGATTCCATCAAGGCCTAACTGGGCTGTGGGAGATAGAAATTCTTAATGGCTGGAATTTTCTCCATTTACTAAGCCCCACACCCTCACTGTGTAGGCTAGCGGGGTGCCTCCTATACAGAAGACACTCAATATCTATTGAGGGAATAAGCAAGTGTCTGTTTCATGATCATTTTCCCACTCATCTTGGTGAATATTATAAGAGGAAAATTGGTAATTCTTTTTTCATGGAGCATCCCTTTGATTATTAGTGAGGCTGCACATTTTCTCATGCTTTTCTAATTATACATCCACTTTTGTGAATTGTGAGTTCATTTCCTTTATCTGTTTATCTATTAAGGTGTTAGTGTTTTGCTTCCCAATTTTCCTGGGCTCTTTATATAATTGCACATTTCATGCAAAACAATTTTCTTGATAGAGCTTGCTGTTTAATGTTTGGATTTTTTTTCAAGTACAGACATTTTTTTAAATTAGTAAGATTTTGAGGGATGATTCTGCTGGCTCTTCTTTTTTTAATTAAAGTTTTTAAAAATTTTTTTTTATTTGACTGGAGTTGACATGTAATGTTACATTACCTTCAGGTGTACAACATATGTGATTGGACAAGTCTATACATTATGCTGTGCTCACCACAAGTGTAGCTCCCATGTGTCACCAGATGGCACTATTATAATATCACTGAATATATGGCTTTTACTTCTTTAAGAAGTTATCTGGGGAAGGTTAAACCAATGCCTTCATTTTTTTCCCAAATTATTCCAACCATGATTTTAAGTTAGTTATAGCCAAACCCTACCTTTTGAAGCCATCGTCAAAGGACTTGAATTCTATCATCTTAAAAGTGATAAGAGGTCAAAAAAGAAGGATGTTCATGGGAAGGAAAGAAGCATCACTTTGGAGATGTGAGGTCACATTTATAGGCTTTTGGAAACCACTCCCAAAGCTGTAGGGCAGGTTGTTTTTAAACTATCCAGAACAAGAAGCATAAACTTGGCTGCAAGTTAGAATCACCTGGAGAGTTTTTAAAAATCCCAAGGCCCCGGCTGCCCCCAGACCAATGATATCGGAGTCTCTGGGGGTGTGATCAGCATTCTTTAAAGCTCCCCAAGGCCTCTGATGCACAGGCAGGGTTGAGAACCGCTGGCCTAGAAGGGCTTCACAGACTTTAAAGTCCATAGAAAGCACGTAGGGATCTTGTTAAACTGCAGATTCTGACTCAGGAGGTCTGGAGTGGGGCCTAGGTTGTGTATTTCTAGCAACCTTCCAAGAGATGCTGTTGCTTTTGGTCTTTGGCCACACTTTGAGAATCCAGGGTCTAGAGGAGTCGTTCTCAATGTGTGGTGTGGTATTTTGCCCCCTCCCACGGACATTTGGCAATATGTAGAGACATTTTTGGTTATAACATCCAGAAGGAGGAGGTGACACTGGTGTCTGGTGGGTAGAGGCCAGGGATGCTCTAAGTATCCTACAGGGCCTGGAACAGCCCCCACCCCAAAGAGTTATCCCGCCCAAATGTGAATATTACTGAGGTTGAGAAATGCTTCTGTGAAAGAAAATGATCCCAAACCTGAGCTGGGACAGCTGTGTGCTCTGGCGCTATGAGTGGCCCCTTCTGGGGCATTTCTAATAAAACATATGAATGACTTTCTGATCAACTCCAATTAGATTAAGAGCCCCTTCTGGGAAATTAGATTTACCTGCCTCACTAAATTAGCCTTGTAACAGAGTTTCATGACCACTTCTATCTGGTCTAACAGGGTTATCTAACCACATTATTTCCTATTCCAAGTTTTTGAACTAGCCTTTTGAAGCCTCTTTAAGGAACTTTGTTTTTGTTTGTTTTATTGAAGTATAGTTGACAGGTGGACAACATAGGGATTCCACAAGTCTATATGTTAGGCTGTGCCCACAGGTGTAGCTACCGTCCATCACCGTGCAATGCTATTACAATACCACTGACCGTGTTCCCTGGGCTGTACCTTTCATCCCCCTGACTTATACAGTTCACGACTGGAAGCCTGTACTTCCTCCCCCTCCCCCTCCTTTAAGCAACTTTGGAATAAAGCTTTGACATGTACTTGCAATCAATTCATCAGAGAAATCCCTTCCACACCCTTTGCCTTGCCAGCCTCCAAACTGGTTCCCAGGTGGGGCCCTGTTTATATGTTCAGCTCATGTTTACTGAGTACCTACTATGGAGACGTTTTGGTGCAGACTCTGCTTTCATATCCCAGCTCTCCTGCTTCCTAGCTGTGTCACCTTGGGCAGGTGTTCTTTTGAAGTGCAGGAAACTAATAGTATCAAGCTTATAGGGTTGTTGGGAGCATAACTTACTAAAGCATTTAGCAGAGTACCTCCCATGTAGTAAAAGAAAAAAAAAAAAGCTTACAAGTCCCATAAAAAGCTTCTAAGTCAACATATCTCTTCCTCCCCCTCTGTCTTCCAAGCAAGATTCAGTCTTTGCCATTTTGACTTGAAGCTCGTTGTGGTGCTGATGGTTGGTGGAGGTCTAAGTGGCTGGAGTGGAGAATTGAAGAGTGAACTGAGTCGAAATTACAGAAAAAAGAAGGGCAGGGCTGGGGCAGTCCGTGGATAACTGGGTTTTGGGGAAATAATGAAGAGACACTTGGGGTAAGAAGTCTGTAGGGTGAAGGGATCTTGGGCTGATCATGAATCAAGAGACTCTTGGGGTAGTTCTACTGTGTGTTTTACAATGTAAATCCTTAGATGAAGATCTGCATTCATTTTTGAGGCCATTTTTGGCAACCAATTTATGCTTCTTTCGGATGTGGCTTGGGGCTTAGATGTGCTTAAATGGTCTTAAAGGTGGACACTAAAATGCCTGGCTTTAATTTGGTTACATCATATGTCAGAAAATGTATTAGGCACTGTGGATACCCTAGGGGACAATTTATCCCCCTTCAAGAAACTGAACATCTAGAAGGACAGTCAGATAATAAAATAAGTGGTAGCTGCTGTGGGTGCTATGCAGTTAAGAGGCCATGGAAGGGCTTTTCAGAAACTGTATTTAGACTGAGACCGAATGAGAGGCAGGAGGTAGCCAGCTAATGGGTATGGGAGAAAGACTTGAAAAGAATATTCTGAGCATGTGTTGTGGCCTCATGTCAGCATGGCACCTCCATGAACGGGGAGAAGTTCACTAGGGCTGGAGCAAGGAATGCTCTGAGTGGGGCAGAAATGCAAGATGGGAAGAGCTGGTGAGTATGAGCCGTTAGTGCAGGCCCTGGGGGTCGTGAGGAGCCGCTGAAGGATGTCCTGCAGGCAGTGACATTATCACTTTTGTGATTTTTCTTTTTTTTTTTTTCTTGAAAGGTCTGTTGACTGCAGGGCTCTGGCAACCAAAAACAAGTGAGAAAAGGCTTTGAGAAGTGAAGTGCACAGGTCACTTTGACAGCTGTGGGCCATTAATGCCCCAATTGTTCAGTGAGGTCACCTGTGTGACAGCAACAAGCATGGCGGGTGAATGGAGTTTGCAAACCTTCTTTCAGGGCAAGGAGAGAGGTCAAACACGACAGAACCTCCTAGCGCTTGTCCAGGGGCTCTTGCCTGAGGACTGAGAAAGGAGGCCCCTCACCATTAGCAAAGGCCCAAGGGCTCCTCAGTGAAGCTGAAGTGTTTCAGCTCCAGATATGAGACTTTCATCAAGAGCTTAGGAAAATTCCCATGGGCCACACAAGCATTACTCGGAGAACTAAATATGAAACAAATTGCAAGTGACCACAGACTGCTGGGCAGGCAGTGGGAACTCATACTGAGCTCTCACCTGTCAGTTCGCAGTATTCTGTGGGCTAGGAAGAATATGAGCTGAAATAGAGCAGAAACGGACAGTCTCTCCGATCCCATGGCTTAATTTATTGAATAGGGGAAATAAGCCTTGGGAGAGAGATAGATCCGCTCCTAACAATTTAACCATTAATAAAGCCCTGCTATAAATGGAACTCAGGAGAGAAGGTAGCACAGCAGAGGGCAAAGGAGTGGGCCCCATTAAACAAAATAGGTCAGGCAGGGAGAGAGTCGTCATGTCTCCTGACTAGTTACGGTGATCAGAGATGACAGGCCTTGTCGTTTTTTAACTGATAGAAAAGGAATAGAGAATAAAGATCAGGTTTCTTTCTTGTTGTTGTCTTTCTTAGAAGATAGCCATTTCAAAGAGGATCCTGAAGAGAAAAGAACTGATAATATTGATCAGTTCTGAGTTTTGTGCTTAAAAATCTGTGTGTGTGTGTGTGTGTGTGTGTGTGTCTATGTGTGTGTGTGTGTGTGTGTGTGTGTGTGTGTGTGTGTGTGTTTCAGAGACATAGTTTTTACAGAAAAAAATTCTATGATTCTCCTAGGGAGTCCCTGTGGCCAGATCACTATCCTTTATCTGGGATTAATGAAATCCAAACTCCTAAGGAGGGTGTTCTTGCCATTGGTTTGATTGTTGGTGATAGTCTCTGCTTTTTTCTTATTTTTTGTTTTCTTTTTCTTGTTCTTGTTCTAGTTTCACCCTCAGAAATCAAAAGAAAGAGCCGGGAAACATCACAATATGGGAACAAGCCGAGGAGAGAGAACAGCATGCAAAAGGTAAAAGTTATCCCTCAAACACTGGATTTTCAGTTCTCTTCTGGATTTGCCTTCCGTTAGAGGTTCTGCTTTTTTCTCCTTCCTTCTGGAGCATTTCCTCCCTAATGACTCAAGGAAGTGAAGAAAAACCTTTCCTGAGTGCTTGTAATATACACTTTGCTTATACGTTGTCTGGTTTCTGAAGGCTTCCTCTGTTAAAAACATCAGGGAAACTGGCTTCACATTTGGAAATAATCTTTCTAATCTTCCAAAGATAAACAACATTTGCTGTTTTAAATAAATACAAGAAATTGTGGGTGGTAAGGATCAGTGGGGTTGAAAGAAAAACAAATATTGAAATGTTAAGGCTATGTGACTTTGGGCAAACCTCACTTCTCTGGACCTCAGTGTTCTCATTGGTTTTTAAAAAAAGGATGCTATTGCAGGCATCCTCCCAAATGGCCCCCCAGTGAATCTTGCCTCCTGTATTCATACCCTTGTGTAGTCCCGTCCAATACCAAACAGGACTGATGAGGGTAATCAATAGCATATTACAGAAATGACAGAATGTAACTTCTAAGGCTAGGTCATAAAAGCCACTGCAGATACAGATACCTTGCTCTCTCTTGGATCACTTACTCTGGGGGAAGCCAGCCACCATCTTGTGAGGGCACGCAAGCAGCCCAGTGGTGAGGTCCACATGGGAAGGCACCAAGGCCTCCTGATAACAGTCATCACCCATTAACCAGTGGCATGAGTGCACCATCTTGAAAGTGGATCTTTCAGTCTTAGTCAAGGCTTTAGAGGACTGTAGTCCCAGCTGACATTTTGACTGCAACCTCATGAGGGACCCCAGGCCGGAACCACCCAGCTCAGCCACTTCTAAATCTCTGACCCACAGAAACTGAGATAATATTTATTATTGTTTTAAGCTGCTGGGTTTGGGATAATTTGTTATGCAGCAATAGATAATACAGTTGCTCAGTAGCCAAATTGTGGAAAGAGCCCAAATGTCCATCAACTGATGAATGGATAAAGAAGAATTCATATATATCTACAATGGAATACTACTCAGCCATCAAAAAGTATGAAATCTTGCCATTTGCAATGACGTGGATGGAGCTAGGGAGTATTACGCTAAGCGAAATAAGTCAGTCAGAAAAATACAGATACCATATGATTTCACTCATATGTGGAATTTAAGAAACAAAACAAACAAACATAGGGGGAAAAAAGAGAGAGGCAAACCAAAAAACAGACTCTTAACTATAGAGAACAAACTGATGGTTAGCAGAGGGGAGGTGGGCGGGGGGATGAGTGAAACAGGTGATGGGGATTAAGGAGGGCACTTGTCTTGATGAGCACCGGGTGATGTATGGAAGTGATGAATCACTAAATTCTACTCCTGAAATGAATATTGCACTGTATGTTAACTAGCTGGAATTTAAATAAAAACATATATATATATATATATATATATATATATATATATATGTAATACAGTTGCTATAAGCCAAGTCCAGCTCTTATATTTTATGTGTCAATGAATAGTTGTTATTTGTGGGAAGCACAAAAAATGGCACTTATGTCAAAAACCATATCCTTAGCCACAGGATAGGAACATACTGCTTCGGGCATTTTTGAAATGGTGAGTAGCCAGACATTAGAGATCTGGCATCCTGAGAACTCATGGGTTCAGTTTTGTGGGAGCAGGCCAACATAACTGACTGATCTTGAACCAAAGCTTACAGTGCAACAGTTCAGCATTCAGTGATTAGTGCCTTGCACATCATACCAAAAACATAACCCCCTTGTATTATGTTTACACTCAGAGACTGAACAAGTTAAAAGAAATGCCAATGGAATGGGACTTACTTGGACTCTCCTCTTAATGAGTCACTCCAAAGGGTGCAACTGGGATTATTTGGAGAGAACAGCAGCCTGGCAGTTTTTAGAGTGAGATGGATTGGGACAGGGCTTAAAAGTTGCTGAATTCATAGTGAAACCCAAGTGACTCTCCAGAGTAGGGGACATATCTGGAAAGCAGGGAGTATAGAGAGGACCTACTAGGCTGGGTTGGACTAAGTGACACTGATGGTCCCCTGACCTACGAGAATATGGCTGGCTAAACACACATCACAACACTGACAAGGCACAACACACTCACTAGAGGGGACCAGAGTGTCTTCAATATGGCTATTGTTCTGGAGTCAATGGCATTCTGGATAACACTATCTCTTCCCCATGTCCTACCCCAAACAGAAGCTGTGGTCGCCATTGGATCACCCTATGAATAAGTGTACATCTATGCTCCATGCCTTTCCAAGAATGCTTGGCTATTTCCCACATTTAGGGACTTTCATCCTAGCAACCTTGACATTCAACCAAAGAAATACTTTCCTAAGCAAGAAATATTTCATTTTGGTTTGTCCTGAGAAGAACTGAGAAACATTCTGTAAATCAGTCCTTCTGACCCAAGCTGCACGCTGGACGAACCTTAGGGGCTTGTGAAATATCCTTCTCCTTCTAAGAGTTAAATTGGTCAGAGGTGGGGCTCAGACAAGTCCAGGTGATCCTAGGGTACAGCCCACACTGAGGATCTCAGGTCTAACTATATCCAGCAGTTCACTGCTGCCTGACTCTAAGACTACGATAACTAGAATAAAAACAAGTGGTTCCCACCCAAAGCCCAAGGCCAGGCCACTCAACTGTTCAGAAACTGGCTTCAGTTCTTACGTCATAATATTTGAGAAAAGCTATACTGACTGTCAGTCAACCAAGTAGCTGTGATCCTGGTCGTGTTTTGCGTTGGACTTGAAAAGTGTTCAAATTTAGAACCTCTTTTGTGTTTTCCTTCCACTTCCTGGACATCCCTAAGTATGCTTGATGAAGATTATCAAACGCGGCTTTTTGGTCTCTGCATATATTTGAAACATGGCAAGGCCTTCCTTGGAAATATTTCTATAGAGATTGGAAAAATGATTTTTCTTCTTTCTTCCCAATCATTGCATCTGGGGATCTCTTTGTAGTATTTCTTATAACTGCATGTAAATCTAGAATTATCTCACAATAAAAAGTTTTAAAAGAAAACCAAACGGTAGGCAGGATTTTGCCTGTGGGCCCTACTTTGCCAACCCTTGGATTGTAACAGTGTTGAATCTTGATGCCACTGGCAGAATTCCTCCATCTGTTATATTAGGAGTGTCCTTCTGAATTTACACAGCACATTTCACCTCCATGGAGCTTAGCCTATCTGGTACATAGTGAGTCAACCTGGGGTAATGGGTTAAGAGCCAGACAGCCTGGTTTGAATCCTGTTTGCCCCATTATCTAGTTGGGCTACTTTGGGGGAAGTCACATAACCTGTCTTTGCCTCAGGTTTGTCACCTGTAAAATGGAGCTCTTATGTATACTAACTCATTTAAGAATCACAAGGTAAAATACTTGGCACGGTGCCTGACCCTCAGAAGCACTATTGTAAGCATTAAAGATTGTTGCTTCATTGATGCTTTGTGAATCTGAATTTCAGCAAATAAGTTTGACCAATTTGCTCACTATACCTTTGGATACTAGCTATAAAACTGTGGACCCGATGATGGGCTAGAGATTTCCAATGTCCAGACCTAAACAATCTAAATTAGTGGCACTAGGTCAGTGGTTCTCAAAGTGTGGTCTTCAAGCCAGCAGCAGCAGCCCACAGGAACTTGTCAGAAATGCAGATTCTCGTACCCACCCTAGACCTACTGAATCAGAAACTCTGGGGGTGGGGCCCAGCAGTCTGAGTTTCAGGAAGCCCTCCATGTGAAGCCGACACAGCATGAGAAAGTTTGAGAACCACTGCTGGAGGCCAATCTAAAGGGTTTCCATTGCCACAGCCCACAGGATGCTGTCCTTGGTGCTGCCTTGTCCCCCTCTCTCCTCGAGATCTCAGTTAAAGAAAGGGATAACCTTGCTTCTTAAATTGGCGGGTCAGATACGCAAAGCCAGCACCGGGGATAACGGCACCACTGGATGCTAGAATACGGACCTGAAATGAGGTCAGTCGGCTGGGAGTGCCAGCCGAACTTCACAAAGGCGTTTTAATTTTTAATAGAGATAGCTATATTTTCACCCATCACAAGTTTCTAACTCAAGTTTCTTGGCATTTTAACTCCTACATGTTCGGTGAAGCTGTCAGTGGTGACGTGGGTCCAGGCACTGTGTTCCTAGTTAGCACCGTGGCCAGCACGGCGAGATCGCAGCGGGTTGACCTCGAGTGCGGGAGCAAAGCCTGGCCTGCAACCTCTTGGCATTTCGTAATTTGATCACCTCGTGAGAAAGGGTGCCACCCAGGAGGGACAATTGAGTCTGGAGTCAATTGTGGAAGACTGGCAGTGAGATGGTGAGGAGGTTCAGGGGCACACTGGCATTTGCCTTCTGTGCTGCTCTCCATACTCTCTCAGCGATTTTGTCTTCTCTGAACCACGAGCTCTTCTACCCATGTACGGGGAGTCCCTGCCAGCCAGGGGCTCTGAAACCAGCTGGGTTGGTGGTGTGGCCCATTCCTGGCAGTGGAAGCAGGTCTATAATTGGCCCATAATTGAATTGGATTTGGCTCAGAATGATTCCCAGGCTCTCTCTCCCCTGACAGATAACCAGCAGTAAACTTCATATATGATTCTGCAGGGAATCCAGGATGCCATTTCTTGGCTGTTGGTGACAATGGAGAGCTTTCCAAGAGAGTTTACCTTTAGGGTGATTATTTCGGGGTTTCTTAAACTGGAGTCTTCCCCAGGGGCAATTGTTTGCCACCTGGTCTTTCTGAAATGAAGACATTTCAGCCTGATTTTCAAATCTGGGATCAAATCTGTGTGTGTGTGTGTGTGTGTGTGTGTGTGTGTGTGTGTGTGTGTGTGTGTTGTATGTTTTTATGCATACAATATGGGGTGCCTGGCTGGCTCAGTCAGTAGAGCGTGTGGCTCTTGGTCTCAGAGTCATGAGTTCAAGCCCCACATTGGGCGTGTAGCCTACTTTTAAAAAATGAAATAAATAAAATGAAAGATACAATATGAGTTTTTAAAATGAGGCAGCAAGAAAACCGTAAATAGAGATGAAAGTTCAGATAGTACATTTCCTTTGAGTTATAGCTATAGATAGAAATGGATAGATTAATTCTAGCTATCTTTTCATGTCTATGAGAAAAATCCTCCTGGGTATAAACAGAGCCATTACCTATTCAGTTCTGGCCCATGGCGCGGGCAGTAACTGACTCTTCTTTGGCACCTGCTGGAGACTGTGTGGTGATCCTACTTTTCTGATTAAAAGAGATCACACCCATTTTTAAAGATGCACTTAGCTAGGCTTGATTAATAGTCTTAAAATGAACTTTCTCTGGAAGGAGATGATGACACATCCCACAGTCTTCCAACCTGTGTGAAGTTGGAAGTCACCTTAGAAGGACCTGCAAATTCAGTGCCCTGCCTGTCTCACAAACCATTGTGAGGCTCAAACGAGAACATGGAAGTACTCTGGAATTCTTAAAGTCAAATGCAAGGGCTTGTTAATATTATTGCTACTATTAGCCTCTCGCTAAAAGATGTGATTTCGTTTTTGCCATAAAGCTCCAAATAAGCCTCTGTTTCCTCGTTGCCTGGCTCCTGATGCCCCCTAAGTGGTCTGTTCACAGTGGCTGAGCTGCCATGTTGTTTGGCACCTGTGTTTATTAATGTCTGCCTACTTGTTTCACTCTCACTGCAAAGTCGACATTACTTAATGATCAAGTTAAGTAACATCAGAAAGAGGGAGAAAACACTCCTGGAGAGTAATAAGAGGTGTAAGTTGGATGTGAATGGGGCATAAGCCAGGACAGGATGTCACAGAGAAGACACCCAGGGCACTTTCTGGATGTTTAGATTGATATGGATCTTGTTTTTGTTTCTAGACCAGACTCCAATAGTACCTAGTCTGTGCACCAAAGATTCCTAAAAAGATGAGACGCCTCTTTTTGGCCATCAAGCCCGTTCAAAATGCTCAGTAAAATGTGGTCTCAAATGCATTGTTTCCCTTTTCCTTGATAGTAGAATGGCAGCTTGACCTTCCAAATATTTCTTAAACTGATTTTCTTGGGGGGAAAGTCTGAGATTACAAACCAGATGTATTTGCTGCTTAAAAATGGTCGGAGGGTGGAAATCCCTTGAAGTCTCCAAAACAAAATGAAATGGCTCGAGTGAAATGTTTGTAATTTTAGTGTCGAGACAAGGGCTTTGGAAACTGGAGGTGCTGCAGGTTTTGAAAAATGGGACTGCAGCGCCTCCTCCAGGAGAAGGAGCGTACGTGCAGCTTAGAAATCATCTGAACTGGCTCAAGCTCAGATGGTGCAGGGTAGGTGGAGGCTGAGACAGAGAGCCTCTCGGAGGCTTACAGTGCTTCAGTGAGCTCCTATTAGTCACAGACAACTAATAGGATTTCATTTTCAGTGAGCTCTTTCGTATTCCCTGGGAAAAGATGCAGAGCTACTCTTTAGAGAGTATGTCATTTAAAAAGCAACCAACCGATTCCTGCCCTTGGTAGAAAGGGGCAGAGGACAGAGGGTATAGGCAAGATCAAGATGTGGGGCCAACAAAGGGAATGAACACTTTCTGGGTCCTGGTTCACGCCAGGTGCCCCATCTGAGTCAACTCCGTGTCTTTATGGTTTCCTCTCAAGATTGGTATTATCACTCCTATTTATAGATGTGGCTCAGAGTGAGCAGCAACTTGCCCAAGGTCACAGAGTCACTACGTGATATAGCTGGAAGCAGAGCGCAGGTGTGCTCGACTCTAGCACATCCAGTGCCCAATGGTGACATGCTGTCGTCAGTAATCATAGCTACCACTGGGCTGAGGACTTCATACACACCGTGCAATTCAGTGTTTCTCAACCTCGGCGTGACTGATACTTCTTGTGGGGAGCTGTCCCGGGGAGTATTGTGGGATGGTTAGTGATCCCTGGCCTCAACCCACGAGATGCCAATAGTATGTCCCCTGAGGTGTGACAACCAAACACTTCTCCAAACATTGCAAAAGGTCCGTTAGGGTAGGGAGCAAAATCACCCCTGTGAGGTAGCTATTTTTCCTCGTTTTTCAGACAAAGACACGGAGCAATTATGCCAAATCACAGACCGAGGGAATAGCAAAGCCGGGGCCTCGACCTACACCCGAATCACATCTAAAGTGTTTGCTCTTCAACCTTCTTTCAGTAGAGTATCTGTTTTCCAACCTCCTCTCTAGAATCTTCATCACCTACATCCAAAGGCTGTGTCTTGTTTCTTCATTCGTACTGCAGCCTTGATGTGCTCAGGTCCCCTCTCTCATCCTCACCCACCTGCACCGTGAGCTCCCGGAGGGGCCCTGCCCCGTAGCACTGCCTGGCCTCTGACGTAGCACTGCCTGGCCTCTGACGTAGCACTGCCTGGCCTCTAGTAGCTGTGCCGGTGTTCGCTTACCCAACGAGTAAATGATTCCAGTACGTTACGCCTTCCCATTGAAATCATTCATGCCGCTAACTTGCATTATGAAGCAAAAGGTTAATCCAGCTAAAGTAAATTCCAAGTAGTGCATGTACAAAATGATTAAAAGATGAAACGTAATTGAGTCTGACTAAACGGACGTTTGAGCACTCAGAATTTAATAAACCTGTTTGGTAAGTTCTCAAGAATTAATCATTAGCTCTGGAACTACAGGGCAGCCATGATTCCTATCATCTGTGTCCAAAATTGGGGGCGAGGCGCGAGCGAGGCACCGCCACGTGTGTATTCCTTGTTAAGGATTAGCTGTGCCTGCTCGGCATCAGGGCAGGCCTTCTAGGGAGGGAGGAAGAGCCACTGTCCTTTCTACAGAAGGCATCCATGACTTGGGGGCAGTGGGACCCGCTTGCTTTCTGCTGTTTTTCCAGCAGTCAAGATGAATTGTTCCAAGCAGCCTTTCGCCACTTGCCTGGACGAAAGTGACTCCAATCTGTCAACCGCTTAATCGAAATTTCCCTCCGTGAGAAGCCAATTGACCGACACTGCCTGGGATGAAAGCATCCACCACCTCGCCATCTGCTTAAAGCCCTAAACCGGAGGCTGTGGAGTGATCAGTTCACAGGCAGGGAGCGGTGGCGAGGGAGTACAAGGGAAATGTGCAAGTCTTGATTTGCTCCTCGTGATTCCTTCTCCTTCTCAAATGCCACAGCGTGTGGAGGGAGTTAAAACGAGCAGTGTTGTCACGATGCAGTCGAGCCTGATTAGACAGCCTGGAATTCACTTCCCCAGTTTTTCTGTGTGGGCTGCACACAGCAGGAGAGCGAAGGAGAGAGAAAAGCCTTCACAGGGAGGAGGGGTAGGAGCCGGCTGCCTCCTGATGACACAGAGACTCCTGCCAAGCCCTCGCTCATCCCCAGAGTGGAGCGAAGGCGGCCTCTGCAGAGGCCTGGGGCTCCTCTGCTGCCGTTTTGTCAGCACCGAGCCAGCTCCCTGTCATCCCCAGCACAGCCACTGTCGCTGCCTGCCGTCCCATCCCCTTCTCCTTTCCTTCCTTCCCTTCCCTTCCTTTGCCTTTCTCTCGGTCCTTCTCTCTTTCATGCTCCCTCTGATATTCACGGACATTAACCCTCTTTTTCAAGACCTTTAAAAAGAGCACATTATTTGTGCTTCCGGGCCGCTTTCTGCACATTCACCTGAAGCCGGGTAGACAGTCTGATTCGTATTTGAGTCTACGACACTGATAGCCTCCGCACTTGGCACATGCTTTGTGCTTAATGAATGCTTGTTGAATGAATGAATGCACGCATGAATGAACAAACGAACAAACGAACGAATGAATGAAGCAACATGTCAGAGTTATAGTGTCACCTCTTTGTGAAGGTGACAGTTTCTGCAGTCTCTTTAGCCTTTGCTTGTTTTACTCCGACCTAACACAGTGAAATATTTGCAAAGCCTGGAAGATACAACTAAGAGAACATGTTAAAAGAATGCAGTGGGTGACCGTGATTAAAATGAGTGGCTGCGGAGTATGACAGATGACCGTTTGCATCTCACCTCTGTGGCTTACAAGCGGGGTGACCCTGGTCAAGTTCGTAAAGTCTCTTAGCCTTCTTTCCCCGATAAGTGGCCGGGCAGCATCGTATGTACCCCACATAGTCGGCGCGAGGAGTGGATGAGATAATGTAGTGACGCGCAAGCCGTGGCATTCGGCACCCCCTGAGCACACACTACATCTACTAATGCTAGTGAGGGCGATAGAAATGATGACGTTGACGGTGCTGATGATTACAAATGCTTAAAAGACTCGATGAGCTGCTAAGATAATCTACTGCTTTCCGATACATTTAAGATGAAAAAATAACCTACAAAAATAGTTGTGTTTAAGGCCTAGTAGTATAACTCGGGAATATTCCATATATACCATACACCAAAAATACATGTAGTTACCAGCTGACAAAAGAATCCTATTTAAGAGGGTTTTATTTTTATTCCTAAGTCTCTGATGACTGTAAAGAGATAATAAATACTGGGCCATTAATTATTATTATTTTTATTAATGTTTTAATTTCTCTAAAATACAACGCACCGATTGTTTGGAAAGGTAAGTTTGCAAAAAGTCGGTCCCGACGTCAACATTTAAGCGAGGTAAATCAGGGTTACTTACTCTCAGCACTACTAACATTTGGGACTAGATCATTCGTTGTTTGGGGCTGGGGAGAGGGGCCTGTGCTGGGCATTGTGGGACATTTCCTAGCATCCCTGGTGTCTTCGCACTAGGTGACCGTAGCAGCCCATACCCACACCTCCTCCCAGTTGTGACAACTCAAGCTGTCTGCAGACTTTGCTGCCCCCCTCCAGTCCCCAAACTACTGAGATGGGGTCATGAGTTCCCTGTGTTGCAAGCAGGCCAAGTTGTCACCATCCCTTAGCCCATGGAAATCTACGTGCCAGTGTCCAAGGCTCTACAGTGTTGGGTCCTGAGTCACCTCGGCCTTCTACCAAGCGGCCTGGAGCAGATGTGCTTCTCTGCTCTCAGGTCTACTCCCCAAACGCTCTCTCCCCAATTCCAGCTCCCTCCCACCGGCAAGAGCGTGCACACAAACACACACACATGCACACACACACACACACACACACACACACAAGAGGCCCTCCAGATCTCTGTTTTAATAGAACCCCTCCGGATAGCTTCTGTGTGTTTGCTGAGGAGAGCCTCTTAAAGCAACTGCCACAATCAGCTTAAAGGCTTCTTATGTTCACCCTCAAGAGCACTTTGCACCCACACTGTTTATAACCAGGGCCTAGAATAATAGCTTTGCTGGTCAGGAAAACAAATGAATAAAACCTTGGTGCAGTTCAGAACCACAGCAGAACTCATCTTTATCCTAACCAAGTGGGGAGCAAAAGAAAAAAAAAAAAAAAAGAACTTCACAGATCAAAAGAAATATGGCTTCACTAGAGAGTGAAAAAAATCTCAGGATAAAGCCTTTTCCTTCCAAGAAAGTGAATAGAGCTTCTGTAATTGAGTCAAAGCGGGGAGCATTTTAAAACTGAACACAAAAAATTTCCAGCAAATCACAGAGAAGATATTTGGAGAAGTTTTTTTTTCTTTTTTTTTTAAATTTAGTTCTGTATACAACAATAAATCAGTCCTTTGTCTTCTGGAAAAGGGAAAAGGTTATGAAATCATGATAAGCCAAACACTATGAGAAATAAATCATCTTAATTCTGAAGGCCACAAAGCAGCATAAAAAATATTCTTATGGGAAAATGTAGTGTGGAAAAAGCAAGATATGAAATCGTACATGTGCTGTGAATGATGTTATGTAAGAAAAAGTAAAAGCAGAACAGGTTCCCATCTTTGCATAACTACCCTGTCCCAGGTGCCATGCCCACATATACTTTCTTAAATCTATACATCTCCCTGATCCTTCACAACTACCCAATGAGGAAGACGCCATTTTCTGCTTTTTATGAAATGAGGGAATAGAGACCCTGAGCTCAAAATTGCAAAGGTAGAAGGTAATGAGACCAAACCTTCCATGACCCGATGGCCCCAAATCCCATATTGTTGGCAACTTTGTTGTACTGTATCCAACATGTAAACTCAGAGGAAAATCCTGGAAGGGGAGTTATCAAATTAGTATTATGCTAAAATGGTGATCTTATGGGTGATTATTTTGTATTTACCACCTTCTGTTTTGTTGTTATGGTATTTATACAAATCGATTTTTAAAGCGTACTACATCTTACCATTTGAAAAGAAAGATATTTCCATGTACACACCAATTTAATCATCTGTCACATATGTAGATATCAGTTAAGTTTAAGATAATCAAGGGCATGTTTTCCCAAAATGGAGCTGCTAATATTGATTTGACTGGTTGGTTACTGATTTGAGATCTTTCTTCTTTAACGTAAGTGTTTAGAACTATAAATTTCCCTCTCAGCCCTGCTTTTGCTGCATCCCACAAGTATATTATATTTTTGGTTTTGTTTGTCTCAGAGAATTTTCTAATTTCCCATGTGATTTCTTCTTTGACTCGTTGGTCATTCAGGAGTATGTTATTTAAGCTCCACAACTTGTGGATTTCCCAAACTTCCTTCTGTTACTGATTTCTAATTCCATTCCACTGTGCTCTGAGAACAGACTTTGCGTGATTTCATTCCTTTTAAACTTACTGAGGGACTTGCTTTATGGCCTAACCTGTGGCCTCTCCTAGACAATGTGGCATGTGCACTTTAGAAGAATGTGTCCTCTTCTGTTGTTGGGTGGAATGTTCTCTAGATGTCTGTTAGGTCTAGTTGGTTTATAGTATTATTCAAGTCTTCTATTTCTGCTGTAGACTGAATGCTTATGTCCACCCAAATTCATATGGTGAACTGGTAATCCCAATGTGATGGCATCTGGAGGTGGGGCCTTCGGGAGGTGACCAAGTCATGAGGGTGGAGCCCTCTTGAATGGGATTAGTGCCCTTAAAAAAGAGACCCCAAATGGGAGGGATGGGGTGGCTGGGTGATAGACATTGGGGAGGACATGTGCTATGGTGAGCGCTGTAAATTATGTAAGACTGTTGAATCACAGATCTGTACCTCTGAAACAAATAATACATTATATGTTAAAAAAAAAAAAAAGAAGATAGCAGGAGGGGAAGAATGAAGGGGGGGAAATCGGAGGGGGAGACGAACCATGAGAGACTATGGACTCTGAAAAATAAACTGAAGGTTCTAGAGGGGAGGGGGTTGGGGGGATGGGTTAGCCTGGTGATGGGTATTAAAGAGGGCACGTATTGAATGGAGCACTGGGTGTTATACGCAAACAATGACTCATGGAACACTACATCAAAAACTAATGATGTAATGTATGGTGATTAACATAACATAATAATAATAAAAAAAAAGAAAGAAAAAAAAAAGAGACCCCAGAGAGCTCCCTTATCCCTTCCACTGTGTGAGGATCCAGGGAGAAAATGGCCATCTATAAACCAGGAAGCAGGGCCTCATCAGACCGTGAATCTGCCGGCATCTCGATCTTAGACTTCCCAATTTCCAGAGGTGTGAAAAATAAATTTCTGTTATTTATAAGCCCCGCAGTCTATGGTATCCCATAATTGCATCCCCAGAAGACTAAGGCAGTTTCCTTTTTGATCTTCTGTCTACTTCTATCTACTGTTGAAAGTGGGGTATTGAAATCTCCTGTTATTATTGTTGAACTGTCTATCTCTCCTTTCAGTTCCATCAGTTTCTGCATCGTGTACTTTAGGGGTCTGTTGTTAGGTACTAAATGCACTTTTCATCAAATGTCTGGGTACATCAATTTGCCCTCCTGCCAACACTCTCAAAATTAGCCCTTGAATCAGTAGGAACAACGGTGATGCATAATACTTAACATTTAAGAGTAATGAACACCTTATGTTCTCTTCTAGCAGAAATGACATCTCCTTGGATGAATGGTTGGTAAATATGTCTTATCTGGACCTAGATGGTCTTTGAAAAATAAAGCCAAATAACTCTTGATAATTAAATTACTTTCTTCTGGTTTTACATGTTTTTCTCCCCTTCAAAGACTATGAGCCAAAGTTGACATCTTCCCTAATTTTTCAGTTTCCCAGAGGAATAATGAAGTTATAATCAATGAATTCAAGTCAAATTTCTGAGCCCTTTACTGATCATGGTCAACAAGGTTACTTTCAGACCTTGCAAGAAAAGCTAGTCTTGCTTTTAAGTAGTAATCTCCCTGAGAATACAAGGACTTGGGAAGTCTACAAGAACACGCATTTCTAGGGGCCACCAGAGTTGCTATGGTCACAGCACCAGTAACATTCTACAGACATGCCTTGTGTGCTCGTGATCTATCAGGTGTTCCCCCCCACACCTTTAAGAAGCTTTATCCTGGCATCATGAAGAAGGTATAAACAAGGAAACCAATATACCACTCTGGTAGTATTGTGACGGCATAAACAGAAGATGCTAGGGGTGGGGCAGAATGTTCGAGGCATACCCCCTCTATCAGGGCTTTATAATGGTTCTTTTCGAACCACAAAATCCAGAAGCAAGGCTGGTTGGCTGACTTGGGGTATGGGATAGAGGCCAACTCGAGATCATGGGACTGTGTATGGCTACACAGGCATTGCAGATCATTGGAACTCACTCTCACTGCCTTACCACAGTGTTTCTCAAGAGAATGGTCCAATGCCCACTGGTTGACCTCAAAAGTCTTCCTGATGCAAAAATGCAAGTGCTTTCTTCAGTTCTTTTTTTTCCATTTTTTAAATTTAAATTCAATTAATTAACATATAATGTATTATTAGTTTCAGAGGTAAAGGTCAGCGATTCATTAGTCTTCTTTAATACCCAGTGCTCATTACATCAGGTGCCCTCCTTCATGCACATCACCCAGTTACCTCATCCCCCACCCCCTTCCCTTCCAGCAACCTTCAGTTTGTTTCCTAGAGATAAGAGTCTCTTATGGTTTGTCTCCCTCTCTGATGCTTTCCTCAGTTCTTAACGGCAAATGGGGATTAAGTCCATAGATTTTCACTTACATGCATGACCAAAAGCTATTGAGTTATTAAGAATCACTAAATTTCACATCTTTCTAAAAGCCTGGTGTAGTAAGTGAGCATGAAATCTGGCTGCCACACAACATGTGGTCAGGCCGCAATGTCCACCACAGAGAGGGATAATTCCTGCAACCTCAGAACGAGTTTCTTTCTACGGCTTCATGGGTCCCAGGACTTTTGATTGCTGCTCTTTGTGCTCATTAACATAATTGTAGACTTATTCTTAGGATTTACCTTTGTTAATCATTTTGTTTGTAACTGCTGCATGGCTACCACTTTGATACTTATTTTGTTCCTCTCCAATTCTTTGTTATCACTGAGTTCTTTTACTGCTGGAAAAAAGAGAAGAGATGATGGTGTGGGACGGTTGTAGGATCTTGTTTTGTTCTGCTCCAGAAGTTTAAGGATATTGCCCTAGAGGAACGGTTTGATCTCACTAGGCTTGTCTATTAATCATGTTCTGGACATTCAATACGTCCAGAAGCTAATTCTGAGCCTCTGTTAAACTATTCCATTCCCACCACCTCCTTCAAATTGTCCCTGAACCAAAATCATCACGAGTTTCCCCTCTCATACATCATAACATTGGTTATCTTTACTACCTACTTAGGGGGTCATAAACAGCCATTAGATATCTTGAATCGCTGAGCTGCTGTCTAATTCTTTTTTTTAAGATTTTATTTATTTACTTGAGAGAGAGAAAGGGAGAAGTAGACTCCCCACTGAGCAAGGAGCCTGACGTGGAGCTCCATCCCAGGACTCTGAGATGATGACCTGAGCAGAAGGCAGATGGTTAATCAACTGAGCCACCCAGGTGCTCCCGCTCTCTAATTCTTGAATTGCCTTTTGAAGTATTTTGTCTTTCCACCAAGATCGAAGTATCCTGAGAGCGGAGACCAAGTATGACATCTATATATCTTAGCACAGAATGAAGAAAATGCCCGTGGTACAGAAACTAGTCATAGAGGTTCTTTACAGGGCCCCTGTGGTCTGATCTGAGGATTGAGAGGGAGCAGAAATGGACACACAGTGCTGGACACCAGCCCTGAATAGTCCTCTGGGTTCTCCAGATCCCTGTCTATGAAGTCTGAGGTGGAATCTGCTGTAGCTACAAGCAAACAAGCCGATGGTGTCTTCTGACTGTAGACACGGGGGATTCCTGCTCAAGCAGCAAACAGCAGGTGCAGGAGTGTTGGAGGGCTCTTAGTTTTCAGACATTGCCTCTGGTTCTGTCTCTTCATCTGGCCTTGTTTAATGCCCTTACCAGCCTGGATTGGGGTCCCGTTTGGGATACTCCAGTGTCTCTTGGTCTTGACTCAGTACGTGCTGTCCTTGTGTAGCCTGGCTCTGGTTCCCGGTTGGGTCCAGGCCCTAAGTCCTTTGCCAAAAGCCATGATTCCTGATCCCTAACTGGCTAGTCACTGTCCTTTTTGGTTCCTATCCCATAATGTTTTAAACCGATTTCCATGAACAATTCTAGCCATGGCACAGGGCATGGAAAGAATCTGAAATCCCACTTAAAAGGAGTCACTGATCTCAGCTGGAAGGACATGCTGGTCCATCTTATATGTTAACGTATTGTAGTAGTTATAACCTGGACTTTGAGCCTTGGGTCGCGTGGTGTTCACAGTGTTTGATACTATGGACTTACTCAAACTTCAGACAACAATCTGTTTGATCAAATCATTGAACAGGACATGGTGAGGGTAGGTGACAAAGTGGTGGCCCAAGAAGGAAGAAATCAATCCAA